>NC_060166.1:9106612-9206123 GCF_021292245.1 Micropterus dolomieu
GACATTTTTCTCGGGCTCATTGTCACTGTATTTAACAAATGTTATTCTACATTTTACATACAGAGTGCGTAGACGTGTGACATACTGCTGTTCTTCTGTTTACAAGCATTTGAATTCCTGTTATTACAAGTGAATACAAAACATCCTAATAACCTTCATTAGATTCTAGAGCTGCAACTAACTGTCATTATATCCATTAAGTGTTCCAGAAAGCCACAGCAGTGAACAGGCATGCACATCAGGATCTGGGTGTGGCAACCTAAAGTGGATGATGATGATGATGATGATGATGATGATGATGATTAACCACCATGAAGTCAAAATATCTGCTGGGGAAAAGGATTCCTAGAATGTGTTCGCTGTCAGATGGCAGAAAATTACCATAGAGCATGTGTTTTAGGAGTTGTCAAGTTTGCCACCAGAGACCTGGGAATGATAAAGCAAGTTCTATCAATGTTGCATGGTTGACAAAATTTCAATAACTTCAAATCAAAAACAGTTTTAGGACAATCACGATATGTTTCAACTTTACCGTCTTAAAGCAATAGATTGACATTTTGGGGAATATTTGTTTATTTGCATTGTTGCTGAGAGTTAGATGAGAAGATTGATACTACTTTTATAGCTATTTATTAAATATGAAGTTACAGCCTGCAGCTGGTCAGCCTAGCTTAACATAAAGACTCAATCCATGGCACAACAAAATTAACAAAATCCGCCTACCAGCATCTTTAAAGTTCACTAATTTACATCATTTGTTTAATCTGAAAAATATAGAACTATCTGTATAAATGCCGGACTGTTTTTTGACCATAGACTGTATACAAGTCTATGTCATTTTCACGCTTTGTATTTCAGCTAGCTCTTTCCCCTGTTTCCAGTATCTATGCTAAACTAAGCTAACTGTCTTTTTGCTTTAGCTTTATATTTGCCGGACAGACATGAAAGCAGTATCAATGGTCTCATCTAACTATCAGCCAGAAAGAGAATTAACGTATTTCCCCAAATTTTGATTTTTTTTTCCTTTTAAATCTGCTCAGTTTGGGACGGTGAGCAGCGCTGCATGTGAAACGGCACCATTAAATGTGGGCAGTTATAGATCACATAGCTTTAGTAACAACAGATGGACTAGCAGTGATATGTGGAGTGGTTTGAGAGGTTCAAAGAGCAGCGAGGGTTGTCTTGGTTCCTCGTTTGAGTCGGGTCCTGTTACTTCATGAGTGTCCCTCAAGCCTTTTTGGACTGAGCCTGGGACTCTGGAATGTGGGACCTGCTCCAGAGAGGAATACCATGGGCAGATATCAGAATTAACAACATGAGCCATATTGAACCCATCCCCTGGTTATAGATGGGTGTTATCCAGTTTATTGACATGTCTTTATTGTAGAATTGCTCGGCATTAAAGCTGTCTATGGAAAGCTTGCAAACCACACTGAACATTTAAATCATATTCCACATAGTTATTAATTATATTTATTATTTTTTTTATTGCTGCAGTCAAAGCTTAAGTGGGTATCTTTAGTGTCACATAGTCTAAATGCCAGGCTTGTACGCTCTGACAAGAATAAAATTCAAATGGAAATACTGAATATTGCTTAAAAAGATGGTGGGCCTTTTTAGACAAACGCCCCTTGTTACATTATGTCCTTCATTTTCATTCATTGTTTTCAGTTCAAGCATAAAGGGTTTCTCAGCATGCTTGTGCTACGCCTGCAGTCATTACAGCTGTCTGGTTGTTATAGTGACTGTTAAGGTCAGTCAATATGATGAATATACAGGCTTAGATGTTTTTTATGTTAGTGGTTAGTCTCTCAGAACTAATGTTGTCATGTAGACACACTAAAGCCTTGTCTTCACGTCTGCACTGCCCTCACCACATTGGGACAGTTTAGCTTCTTGCAGATCATGGAGACCGTAGATGCAGACATGTCCTCATTCAGGCACAAACAACACAAAGGTGGTTGGAGACTTGTCCAGCTTCCAAACCACAATGTCTCAGAGAATACTGTACTTGCGTCACAATTACATCCTGAAGGAAGTATTGTTCATCACACACACACACACACACACACACACACACACACACACACACACACACACACACACACACACGAATTGCTAAAATCAGCAATGTCACAACATCAGCATGTTATCTACATTTACCAGAGTAATGGTCTGACAGGCACTAAAGGAATCTGTAATTGTACCACTTCAATCTTTTTCACAGACAGGCATGTGTGTACGCACCTGCTTACTGTCAATTGGACAGACCAAATCAGCATGCATGTATTAACTTTGAATGAATCACTGTTCCACGAAAAGTGAAATCCACTGTTCAGACTCTTAACGACTCTTAACAAGACTAGCCATGCTAGCGTTAGCATTTAGCTGGGCCTGAGTACAGCCTCACAGAACATGGCAGTGCAAAAATGCTAATGTTTAGCGGTAGCATGTGTAATGTTGACCGTGTTTACCTCTTAAACACATATTAGCATGTTAGTATGCTAACATTGTTTGCTAAAACAATTGGCACAAAGTACTAATGGGACTTGATGGGAAAGGCCGATGGATCACCAAAGTTCCAAATTTCCCCTAAGTAGTGTGCTGACGGTTATTGCTGTCCTTGTATTTGGAGAAATAAGGTGGAACAGTTTGAATAGAGGTCAACACAATCCATCCACATCCATTGTGGTCGGCGCTCTAAAGAAGTGTAACTGTTTTGTTTTGTACATAAGAAGCTCTGAACACTTGCTGGTGGTTTGCTGTGGGCTTGCTGTGTACTTGCAGTGAATGACCTGAGGTTTTATTTCCTGAGAAGATATCATGTAGCAAGATGCATTGTACTATTGCTAAAACACACCCTGGTCTAAATTTCCTACCATTTTCCTCTTTGTCTCCCCCACCTTCCCTCCCTTCCTCCACCTTTCCCAATTGCCCCATTCTCCGCCACTTCATCTCCCTCCCTGTGGCCTTGCCTCCTCTTGTCTGTCATCTTCCTTCCTCCTCCTGTCCTCCAGCTTGTGTTCCAAACTGCAGATCCAGACAGAGATGGACTCGGCCTACTTCCTGGAAACGCTGGCTGGCAACTTCATGGATGTGGTCCAGTACAATGAAGACAACAGGGGGTTTGAGGTGAGAGAGAGTCTGCCAAACAGCAGCAGTAAAACCTCATAAAACATGGATGGAATCAACCAATAGCTGACATTTTGTGCCAACAGTTTGGGTCTTTAAATTAGTTAAAGGTTTTTTTTTTTTTTTTTTTTTTTTTTTTTTTTTTATGCCAAAAAGTTCATTGCTCATCATGAGTCATTAAAACTCATCATAAAAGTGAAAATCCTTTACATAGGCCACTAGCTGCTTAAAGGTATAGGTCAACACTTTGGGAGATATGCTTTTTCTCTTTCTCGCCAAAAGATAGATGAGCAGATGGACACCTCATGTCTGAACACAAAGTAGGCGGTTAGCTTAGTTTATCTTAGCAAAAAGACTGGAAGCAAAGTAAAATTAAAGCTGCAAGCAGCGATGGGCGGGCCCTCGCATGTGTAGCGCGTCGGGGCGTGAGGCGGCCGCGTTGCATACTCTGGAGCTCTGCCGGCGCGGTTATGAATTTGCTACGCGCTTCGGACGCTGCATGAAGGTGTTATACGTTACTTCCTGTGTTCCCTTTGTGGCGCTACATAGCACTTGGCGCTATGAATATAAATTAATATTGGCGTGTAGATGTCTTCGGGGTGGGACAGTTATCAAGCACGTAAAGTTTTGTTAAGATGTGAGCATGTACATTGAAGTTACAACAACTTCCTGTGTCATGGCGAAGAGTTGATCTTTGACGCCACGCCACGGACACGCCCATTGACGAAAAATCACAGATAGCACAACTTTAGAGGGCACAGCACAAATCTGAAGTCGGTCGGACCAAATCCCTAGGAGGAGTCCGTTAAAGAGTGTGTAAATCGCCAAAAATTACCATTAAATCCAAAATGACTTCCTGTTGGGTTTAGGCAATGGCTCCCAGAGGCTTTTTTGTGCGTCTATACATGATACACGTACCACAAAAATTTAGTACATCTAGGATAATCTTTGTCCGGGGCCGCACTGTAGGGGCGCTAGCGAGCCATTTGCCACGCCAATGTGCAAAACCCATAAAATATGAAATTTGACGCCACTCCTGAATTTTGTGCAAAGTTTGGTGAGTTTTCGAGCATGTTTAGCTCCGCAAAATTGAGCTTACTTTGCAGAAAAAAGAAAGTCCTTGCAAAAAATCCTTGCAGTTTCAATAGGGACCTCACACGGTTCATGTTCGGGCCCTAATTACTGTCCAAACACCTCTAAAGCCAAGCCAGCTTTTCCCCCCTGCTTCTAGTCCTTCAGCTATTCTTTTAAAGGATCATTTCAGCCATTTACCAATGTAGACCCATTTTTTTTTCATACTGACATGAACAGGGAAATATGATGGGAAAATGTCCATGTTGAAAATGGCTAGAGCTGAGCTTTAAGGCAGGTTTCAATTTTTATAGACTGACCAGAGAAATTATTCCAGTATAATTTACTAAATCCTCTTAGAGGTGACAGACATCTGATATAGAAACAATAGATCGGACATGACATGATGTATTTATGGATGTTTAACTGCGACAGAAGAAAGGGAGAGTTTGTGCAGAGCCTTTGTAGGTCAGGGGTCGACCTAGTATCCAGTCTTGGTTGAGTGGAAGGCAGTTATGAGGTGTAGGAGGGTTTCAGACAGCCCAAGCAGTATACTGAGGCATAATAAACGTGTTGTTTAACAGCGAGAGGCCCAGAGATACGGCCTTGTAAGAGGGTCTCCAGAGATGCTCCTTGGGCAGCTTGCTTGCTTACTCTGACTGGATCTCTATATGAGAAGCGGAGCCCCTTTTTGTAAGCTAAAAACATTATAGGTGGCATTTTTCTATAATGGTTTCCCTATGTGTCAGCTTGTTTCACAAAACTAGGGCATCTGTTATAATAACCATGTAATCAAATAGAAAGGTTTTGATTTCCATGACAGTGACGCCATTCTGAGAGTTTACCAGCGAGTTTAACATCAGCTGCTGCAAAGCTGAGGTGGACAGGTTTGTGTGCTAGTGTTATGATCATCATTTCTTGGCCCACGGATGTTACAAAAGTCTGGCCATGTGTCCATCAGCACCTCCATTTTATTAAGAGTCTCAGAGGTTTTTTGTGTTTGCTGATATACAGTGTTAGGCTCATTTGTTATAGAGCAACCCCAGAGTACATCCTATGGTCAGGATCAACTCATTATAATTTATTGTCTGTCTATATAATAACTAAAGCCCAGCCCTGGGGCTGAACGATTTTGAAAGACATTCTTATTGCAATTATTGTGACTGATTTTGCAATTGCGATATTGGAGAGAATTTTAACATAATTATTCTCATTTTCATTGAAAAACAAAAAACTGTAGAAAATGATTTGCCAGGACATCTTTACAGCATGGCAATATTTAATTTAAAATGGTATTTTGACACTTTTGTCTTTAGCTAATATTGCACCTGTGAGTTCGGCCATATTTCGATAAGATTTCAACTAATTGTTCAGCCCTAGTCCTGAACTAGTAGGAAATCTTACAGCTCTTGCAAAATAGATTCAAGTAGGACACACAACCTGTCTCACAACATGTTTTCTTATTATTTGTTACTGTACCTTTTGGCCACTTTCTTTTTCCCTCTTGGTGGTCTTTTTTTTTTACCAGTTTCCCCTTTTTTCATCCCAGCCCCACTCTGTGCCCCCTGGTGCCTTGAGGAGACGTGAGTCCGGTTACCAATAAGCTGATGTGAAAAAGTAACAAAAGACACTGTGGTCTCTCTGGTTTCCTGTCGCCCCAAGCTAAAGAGACACTTATAAAAGAGCCCAGAGGAGCGGTGGGCCACGGAGTCCACAGCACCGGCGCGCAAACACAGTTAGAAGCTGCCTGTATGACACAAAGGGCTGGGTATAGAGCAAACTACCAGGTTTTAGGTACCGCTGAGGAATTTGGGTAAGAACTAGGACCGTGGTGTAACTCTATCAGAAGAGTCAGAGCAGCAGCTTCACAGTTGAGAGGTTATCAATGGGGTGCTTTTATAAAATACGGATGGACATTACGCAACACTACAGCTTGTTGAACAAGTACTAACATTTCTTCTTTCTACTCAGAAAATGCTGAGGTGCACATAGGATAGTAGTCATGGGTCATTCATAGTTAACGAGGCTTTTGTTTTGCGTGTAAGAACAACTGTGACCACTGGCAACTGTTTACTCCTCCAACCCTCATTCCAATTCTACATTTTGTTTTAGTCAGGGTTATACCTGACAGCAGGAGCATTGTGGGAATGGTATACAGGAAAGGGATTGCCACAGTTATAAGAAAGTTGCAATGAGCTGTCTCCAATTGTTGGGCTGACTTTATGATTCATTCAAGATAGTTTTAATCTGTATATAGACCCTGAGCACTCAGTACTCAGCAGGTCCCCAAGGCTGTAATGTACTGTAAACCACCAATGATGCATTGACATGTCTAGTGATTGTGGAGGGAACTAATGCTGGACAGCACTCTGAGCTTCTCCTTACACTTGCTATTTGCCTTTCTGCAATTTGTAGCACTAACCTTATATGTTGCCATCTCCTAAAGAGGAACATAGATTTTTGTAGAAATTTTACTGCACAGCTATTTTGTGGTCTTTATATGGATCTTATGGTACGCATTTTGTGCGATCTGTCACCAGCTGTTTATTCATTGTTTTTACGCTGTTGTTTTTTGCTAATTTGCATGCGTTAGCTAAAGTAAAGATGGTGAACATCGTAAATGATAACATGTGAACACTGTACACTCTGTCTCATGCCATTTTAACTTGTGATTTTATATATTGTTTTTTTAATAAGTTTGTGATATTTATTGTATATTAATCTTATGTTGTGAATTTTGTGGCGTCTATCCCCAGTTGTTTGTTTGCTTTTTGTTTTTCTACCACATATCTTGGCCAGACTATTTCATTTTATTTCAGTGAGGGTTTTTTTGGGTTAAGTAAAGGTTAAACAAATGTAATAAAACAAAAAGCTCTCCTCTTGCTGCCATAGAGTGCCAGTAATAACTGTAATACTGGGATTTTAATGTTACGTCAAAGCCAGTTATTTTTCAAGAATGAACAATAAGAGAAGGCACCTGGGGCAAGAGTGCGTAGGTCTAGCCATAATAAATTAGGCCAGTTCATATGATAACTGCCCTTCTCCCTTAGGTGAAAGCTGCTTAAGTTCTTGTGACGAGAGAGAGTTTATATTTGGCAGAGAAAACCATGAAATTACCTTACCATAGGCATGTGGTTTCATAATGAAACTGAAGCTCTTGAATGTGGAAAACATCATCGGCTACTATCTCCATAAATCTCTGTGATTCAGAGCTAATTTAGAGGATAGATTTCTTTCCAACTTGTCTGGAATCAGTTCGTCATAACCGGGTAACGGGTACAACAGGTAACCCTAAAATAATACACCAAAGTATAAAGAGTACAACTATTCATATGACATTGTCAAAGTGTTAGTTATCCAGAATACAAAAAAACAGTTGACAAAACAATCTCACCACAAGGTCTGTTTAACAGCTGTTTGGAGTTGTATTTTCAGCTGCTGTTTCTAAGCTCAACAAAATAACAACAACATAATTTCTCACATCTCTCCTGTGGTATGTAGCCATGCAGATAGGTTTGGTATATTCTGTACTATGATCAGGACAGCACAGAGAGGAGGTTGAGGTTTAGTTTGTAGCTCAAGGACACTGAAATTTAACCTCATCTGCTTTCCAATTATGGGGCAATCTCTGCACACTGCAAAAACTAAAATCTAAGTAAGATTAATTATCTTAATTGAAGGCAAAACGTACTTGTTTTTTGTCTGACAAGATATTTCTTGTCTTTCTCGCCGATGGCAGTACATTTACAGTGCAGTTCCTGTTTTTATCCTAAATTGCTTTTGTTAGAGGTCAGTTTCACTTTGGAGTAGAATGAGGATGATTTGATAACTTGTACGCCTAGGTTTAACTTCATGTCTCCTATCACAGTAAAGGCTTGGGCCATACTTTCACCCACAGACAGCTACTCACAAAAGTCACATCATCTTCATTAATTTGCCTTTTTCCCCTCTTCTTTATGGCGTGGCTGTCAATTTAGGGAGTGATGGGCACCAACATCACCATCAAGGGGCTGTGTGGTTTGATGGGTGACACCTCACTGGGGGAGCCTTATAACCGCTATGCTGCAGTGTCCCGCCTCATGATGGAAACATTTTCTCTGAAATGCCTGGATGCCAGCTTCAATAACTACGTCAGAGACATGACTAATACGTCCTGGGATGGGCCGGCTGCAGGTGGAGGTGGGTATAGTCCAACTGAAATTTCCCACTGTCGTCAAAAAATATTACAGGAGTCAAATGCAGTGGACCCCAGAACCACCATTTCCTCCATCATCAGTAGCGTCAGGAGACCAGAATATAACACAGCCACAAGACAGGTTATGTGTTGGGATGTGGTTTTAGTCATAACGTAGCAAACCCATTTTTGGGTGTTGTCGAAAAGCTTTTTTAGGAGAAGTTAAATTCTGGCAAAGTAGTACACCAAAAAATGTCATCACATCACTTAACGTCTAAATAAGTCCTGGAATGATGTAAACATGTGTTTCACTGGAAATTTGACTGAGGAAAGGAGACTATTCTAAGACCAGGTATGCTATTTTTTTAATGTCTCTTGATGGGGCACTCAGGATTGAGTAACAAGTCTGCATGTTTTACCAAAAATGGGTTCTCTATATTCCATGTTATACCTTTGCCCTGGGCTGTGGTTTCAGTTCCCAGCTTCAGTTTAATGAGTAGGGGGGCGGGGGGTTACTGGAACAGGAAGTGGTCTCTTAAAAAAACCACTCGGATGTGTCTGCTTAGACTCTCTCAACTGCCCCCTTGTCATGTGGGTTTCAGTTGCACTCTTTCCTCTCCTAATTGAGGCTGAATAACTGGAAGTGAATACTTTTTGAGAAGAAAGCCATTTGAAACGAATCGTTCGCTTTACCTGCCCTGTGTCATTAGTGCCTTGATTTATATGAATATGTTGGCCATGGGTACATTTTGTGTATGCGTGTGTGTTGTCAGGGCGACAGTGGGTCTACCAGACCTGCACTGAATTTGGATTCTACCAGAGCACTGATTCCCCCAACCAACCATTCACTGGCTTCCCTCTTGTGTGAGTACAATAAACATTGCCTCTCTGCCTCATAAACTCATAGTTATATTTTACCCTTCATCTGCTCCCCCATGACCTACTCTTATTCCCACAGCACAAGCTGGCCATTATCTTTCTTTGCTTCCAGTTTCATTACACGTTACATTGTTAATCTGTGTTTTCTCATTTAGGTATCATGTAAAACAGTGTGCAGACTTCTACAATGTCAGTTCTGGGCAGCTGGCGGAGGCTGTGGCCCAGACCAATGAGTACTACGCCGGCTATGACATCCGCTCCACCAGGATAGTTTTTCCGAACGGGGCCATTGACCCCTGGCACGCCTTGGGAATCACCAAGGATATCACACCTGATCTTCCTGCTGTTTTCATCAAAGGTAACAATAAATAAAATCCCACTGACGTACAAGCACTGTGACTTTGTGTTAACAGCTCAGAAAAGATTGATGTTATACCGTCTTCTAGAAACAAGAATTTTTATATCGAGAAACATATATTAGTATTCAATCTGATTTTTAAAAAAAAACACAACAACAAAAAAACAGCCCAGTCCATATAAGTACAAAACTCAAGCCAAAATCATACATAAAAGACATCTGATTACAATGAGTCCAGTAGTTTTTTCTTGTTTATGTACAGGAGTTAAAGTCCTCAATGTCGATCTAACTTTTGACCATAGTTCATCTTTAAGCCTAGAAGGAACTGATTGAATTAGTGTATTTCCGCATCTAATTGCTGAGTCACACAAGTGAACTGAATTTTTTTAGTGGTTGCTTTACATTACAGAAGGCAAGCAGCAGTTTCAGAGTAAAACAATGGCTTACTTGTCTAACTCTGTCTTTATTAGGTGGATGATTGTTCTTGTAAATCAGAAATTCTCAGTTTTACTGTTTTTTGCTGCCATATCCTTTATATTTATATTGTTTCTCTGATCCAGGAACAGCCCACTGTGCCAACATGTACCCTGCCAGGAGCGAGGATCTCCCCCAGCTGGTTCTGGCCCGTGACCACATCTATTTACTTCTCCAGCAGTGGTTAAAGCAATGACTGACAGCCAAACAGGCCAATCGATAGCTTTGCAAAGCAAACTAATTACTCTTTTGACTAGATCCTTGATATTGGTGTGACACTGCTTATTTTACTACCACATTTAGGACTGCTTGAAAAGGCACTTTACACAAGGATCGGTAGGTACAAAGGTCAGGGATTTGAAATGAGTGAAACAGTTTTGAGTTGATGAATAAATATGTTTGGTTTTTTTAAGACTGTAGAAGCTATTTTCTCATTTTTAGTTTTGTTCTGAGGTACCATTGCAAAAGTGAATAATTACATCCACTTCACCAGCTGGTTTCTGGGCAGGGTATACATCAAACCAGGAATAGTAGTCTCGGATATGGTTTAGAATAGTCCTAGTAATTATGTCGTGTACATCAATGTCTGTCAATGGATTCTTATTGATTATTTGAACTATTTAACTGAAGACCAACAAGTAGCATCATCTAGAAATACTTATCTACAGGAGCAACACACAATCTTTTCTCCTTTTCCGAGAAGAAAAAAAGATCTAATCTCAGGCACACCAAAAGTCAGTATGTGAAACTTAATTTTTTCCACCATAACATTTGCTTTAGGATACAATATGCAATGTCACTGCCTTTTGTTGCATGATGTTGACCAATCTTATCTGCTCTTACATTTCATATTGAGAAACTCAACATTTTGAAATTTCAGGAGTTTTCAGTAAGCTCATGAGAATCATGAATGCACACATTACCCTTTCACTGTAGCATTTGATGGTTCGTTAACACACTGAAAATCATGTTTGAACAGGTAGTAATGAAACAAAGACCAAGATGAACATGAACCAGAAATGGTTCATATGTTTGCATGGGATACTTGTGCACATCTGGTCTTGTTCAGCACAGGCTTAGTCTTGTTTGATGATAAGAAGGTAACTATAATGCTGTCTTAGCTAAAGAAGCATGATGATATCTCCAGAGGGAGCACATTGGGTACACAAACAACTTCTGGGAACTGTGTAATTTGGACTACATATTGCAATGTTCCCATCTTTTGTCTTGAAGTAGATGGATTTAGTTTAAAAGCAGAATCTGCAAGAGAAAAATAAATGGCCTTGAATGGCATGATTATAGTACGCAGCTGTATGCTCATTCACTACCTCCTCAAAACAGAGACAAAATGACCCACTTCGATCAACAGTGTTTATTTTCACAACAGTCACATCTCTGTATTTCAGCTGGACATGCAAGACCCCCACTCCAAGCACAAACCACACACTCACAAAGACTGCAGAGCAAAGTGGATTCTTAAAGCCTCCACCTGGGTGTTCAGTCAAACACTGTGTGAAACTAATCTATTGTAGCAGAGGTTGCAAAATACATGTGAAATATGTTGACAGCCCACAATTTCTTTTTTAAAGGTAAACATTTACGCTAGATTTAGTCAGAATTGTCTACACACTCATTTAATCCCCTGTAATTCAAAACTTTTACACCTACTCATAATCCTCTCTTTGGCTGCAGCATGGATGTAATTCATCCTCAGCCTATTTTCCTGTGTGTGTGTGTGTGTGTGTCTCGACTCGCCACCCAACCGGTTTTTATCACCTAAATGCAAATATAAAATCATATCACATTTGGATAGACCAAACTCTTAAAAAATGGCATATGAGACCCATTTATTTAGCGAACCGACCAGTTAATATTTTGTTAATCATTGCTCTGTTAAGCAAATACTTTGTAGTTACGTTAAAGGAAAACAAGACAAAACATTTTACTTTCTAATCTGAGAATGCTTTGTAATGGTACGTGAATGCACCAAGGTGAATTGGGGGCCTCGGTTACTTTCCATTAAATATTACAAAACTTTAAAAACATGTAAGAACAGTCATCTTTGTTAACATTTCCCCCATCTTTCTCACTTCCTGCTGTAAACACCTTTATAAATTCTTAGCTGAGTCAAGTTAGCCAAAATCGTACCGGATATAACGTTAGCTAAACACGAACGTTTTGCCTCATTGGAAAATATGAGCTATAACTACGCAAACAAAATGGTAATATAAACTGAAAGCACGAGCGTTTTATTACAAAGGGTGTGGAACTGTATTTCGGTGTTTCTGGACAACAATATAGTAATTCATTGGTTTTTATTTTGGCAGTCTTAGACCGGAGGCTGTTTGTTATTTTGAGTTTGAGACTAACGGAGATACTCGCTTCATGCTCGGCTGTGGGGGTGGAAGGCGGAGTTCAGACCAATAAAGTCCTCTCTGAGACAACGGTGGAGTCAGAAGTTGTTCTCACTTTAACAGGAATAAAGAGTGTATTGTCATTTACACTGCGGACCAACCCCTGGACACTCGTTTGGACGCCAGTGAAAAGCGGACTAACAAGTGAGCAGTTTCACCTGCGGGACAAGTCACCTCGTGATAGGTAACGCTAATGTCGTATTTATTTTTTTAACGTTACTTTTACAGAAGACTCAAGAAATGTCGCTTTTCTGAAGAGAGCCAGACGTCATTAACTGCTACAACATTTACTTTGTAGTCAGCTTTCTAGCACAAGAAGTAGCTTCTACCCATTTTAATACAATTTGTCCAACGTATAACGTTAGCTGATATTAAAGACTTGTTTGACAGTTTCAATTGGCTATAAAATAAAGAACGTAAATGTACGACAGGAAACTTTAAGTTTAAGGTGTGATAACGTAAATCACGCTAAGTTACAATAGTTGCACCAATGAAAGTGCGCTTCACATCCAGCGTTGAGCTGCCTTCGTGTTGACTACTCCCTGCTGGAAGAAGTGCAGTTTTAATGTGTGAAAAGCATGGTGGATGGCTTTCTGTCATTTCTGTGGCAGCTTCATTCCGAGACATTTGACAGGCTGAACTTTTTTTTGCTGTTTTTCTTTGCAGCTTGTTTGGCAAAATAACCTATCCAGGAGTCCCAAATTCTCGGCATATTGTACATGCACATGTTTACGTCCATATATTTTTAACACCATGTCAGTTTTTATCATTGGACGAGCCAAATGTACAGTTGTAAACTAATGATGCTTGGTCGGGCCTATTATGCCAAACTCTACCATTATTCGTACACGGATTAAGTCACCATGTCAAAAGTCCATTCAGTTGCCAGAAATCTGTCAGTGTAGTGGGGTTTGCCATTTAAAACAAACTGCGTCAGGATTTCACTGCGTTTTCCAGAGATTGTGAGAACGAGCTCTGAGACTTAAAACTGCTAATCTATTCGGCGAATCAACCACGCTACAGCTAATAATCTAAACTTTTGCACAGTTTACACAATAAACCCCGTACATGTAATATCCCTCCTAAGCAAACGCGCCCGCAGACAGTCTGGCTGGGTCTTGTGGCTACATTCATCTGCTTCAGTGAGTAGGGTGCTGGCTGAATCCTTTTCCTAAAATGGTCTGAAAGATTTAATTTAGTCTAAAATAAAAAAAAAAAGGTCCCAGTTTCACTAGGCTGATTATGGTTAGACTGATATTTAGACCGTGTCAGTAAGAGTTAGTCAGACCCTGCAGCACTGGATCAAGGGTTTGGTTGCCTAAGGACAAGCAAAGGTGCACATAATGATTGTGGTTAACCCTCATGAGTCATGGATAAACATCCAACTCTCGAAAGTGTTTTTAAGGAATGACTATGGTTGTACATTGATGTTTTCATAAATGTGTAGTTTTTCAGATGGTAGATAATATTGATGATGCTCAGCTTTAACAATTCATGCTACCAATACTAACCGTGTCTACTGGAGAACAAATTAACAGATGAGACTGCCATGGTTCTTACAACATGCCTCTAATATTCTGTTCTTTGTTTCTTACTAGGTGCTGTAGACTGTAAAATGAAGCACCTGTCATTATTGTGCATGTATGCACTGGTGACCTTGTATGGCAATAAGGGCGTGCTGTCCCGGGCTCCCTCCTACGGTGAACGGGGCTCTGATCTTGGCATACAGGTATTTCAGCAAGTAGTCCGCTCCAAGCCCCTGGAAAACGTGGTGCTTTCACCCCACGGGGTAGCTTCCATCCTTGGGATGTTGCTACCAGGAGCCCATGGAGAGACTCGGAAGCAGGTCTTGAACGCTCTCCGTTACAAGAGAAGTGGTATGAACTCTTTCTGGCAGTAAACATTAAGGCTAGTTCTTGCTGAAGTTGTCTGTAGTCACTGCAGCCACACGAGCCTTCATATTTTGGTTGACATTTAGACCCTGAGAAATAATTAAAAGTCCACTTGGTCTTCACAGGTCCGTACAAAATGTTGAAGAAGCTGCACAAGACCTTGACTGCTAAATCCAACCAGGACGTTGTGCTGATAAGCAACGGCATGTTCACCCAGGAGGGCTTCCCCATGGAGGAGGCCTTTGTAGACACCAACAAAGTCAACTTCCAATGTGAGAGCAGGACCCTGAACTTCAACAACTCCCGTGGGGCAGCAGATGAAATCAATGAATGGATCAAGAATAAGACCAAAGGTAGGAGACATTGATGTACATAGCAGCTGTATACACAATTTAAAATATACTCAAAGTTATCTCGTAAAGGCAGGTTTAAGCATGTATTTTGAGACAGTTAAGACATCTGTTACAAAAACCCAGTTATTATCAGTTATTATGAAAGTATGTAGAGAGAAGAGAGATGAAACTAAGAGATATTTTATAAGTTGTGAATTAAGTGCAAAATGATTTACTTAGAATGATAAGATGCAGATTTAACAGCTCTTCTTGTCCACCTGTTTAAGCCTTTCTCAGCTTCCCATTTGCCCTCGGATGTTTGGGCCCCTGTATACTTACCTGCATGTCTGTGCTGTCATGTTCTAACACAACAAAGGCAAACGCATATTAAAACTATGACTTTTTCACAGACCACAGGAAGCCTCGACTTTGTAAGCGGTTCGCTTTCTGCTGCGTAGATTTGTGCGCCCTTATATAATGTGGATATTATTAGTTCCTCACCTGTTCTGAAATGAAAATGAGAAAAAAGGTGTTTTTTCTGAAACTGTTGCATATTTGTTCAGGTCACATCCCCAGCTTGATCAAAGCAGACATGCTGGACTCAGGTCTGACCCGTCTCGTCGCTGTCAACTCAATCTACTTCAAAGGCTTATGGAAGTCTCGCTTCCAGGCTGAGAACACCAAGATGAGGCCCTTCAACTCGGGCAATGGAAATATTTATAAAGTTCCAATGATGTCCCAACTGTCGGTCTTCAACATGGGTGAGTGGTGGTTGTGTGTGTGTGTGTGTGTGTGTGTGTGTGTGTGGGGCTTCCATTGATGGCCTGCTGTGTGAGACTAACCCTTTTTGAGTATGTTTTTATTAGCGCAGTGATTCAGTATTAATGATTTTGCTTTGGTGTCATTAATTTGCTAACATACAGGTAATATTTTAGAGGTATTGGGATACTGATTACCATGTTGTTTATTACATTTCACCACCAAATGACATTTAAGGATATGCTGTGCCATAATAAGAATGCTCTGCTGTATGTTTTTGTTATACTGTATAGTTTTGGGTTCAGACTGGTTGAAATTAATTGACCCAGATAAGAAGGTTATCTTTTTTTTTTTTTTTTTTTTTTTTTTTTTTTTCCAGTAGTAAGAGCCAGTTAAGACAAGTCAAATAAAATTATACTTCTCTCACATGATAAATACAAATGTTTGGAAATCTAGGAGTGGAATTCTGTAATAGGGGCCATCATTGTCTTAACCATGAATTAACAGGAATTGTTCTTTTTTTATTGACATGCTGGATATATTGGTCATATTGTTGTTGTATGTTTAGTCATACAGTATTGGAGATTGGTTAGATACTGGACTTAAAGTTGTGTTGAATGAGTGCCAGACAGTAACTCAAAGTTAAACCTGTGGAGATTTCCTGGGAGTAGTTAAAATTTCTGTTTACATTCAGTGTTTTTCACAAAAATGCGTTGTGTGTATCCTTTAGGTATAACAAATGCATTAAATGCATCCCCTTCCTTATAAAACATGTGCAAAGTCGATTTCTTTAAATATGTCTAATACTAATGTATTGGTTACATGGCAAAATGTTTGACAACCACAGCTTTGACTCAACATTAAGTGACTTTTCTGGACAGTCTTGACATGGTTTAACTTTTACCAAATCAAGTTTGGACAAATGGCAATAAATAAGCCTATCAGCAGCTGCTGTTCCACTCAGGTCTGCCAGCTTGATAAACTGCAGCTTCAATGATTAAGTTGTTTTAGTTTGTTTTTATAATGCAATCCCAGCCAGTTTGTGATTCATACATCAGTTTGTGTTGAGTTGTAAAGGAATGCAGGCTTAGCCATGCCACATCCGTAGGACATTATTTAGTCCTGTGTGAAATGAAATGACACACAGTCAGTCATCTATATTTAGATGAGCTGTCAGACTTGTGTTAGCATGGTGAGTGCCCTGGATAGAGTGCTAGAGTTAAACTAGGGTCATGTTCTGCTGTGAAGCACAGACGTTTGTGTCTCTCGTAGTGTGCTGACTTTAGTGTACATAGACTATGACTTCTTGATTGGATCATTGTCCCCAAATTACCACACTTGGGTCATAAAGAGAACAGCACTAAATCCACTGGCTATAGCTTGATACTAATACTATTTTATGAATATAATGGGATTTACAAATTCTTGGCTTTATGACTTCAGAACATAATGAGCAGTGCTATGATTAGTTTAATGGGTTTATAAAGCATTTACAACTGTAGGCGCAGCTGAATGGATGCTTGTGGTTTGAGACAGATGTTGAACTGTCACTTATTTTGCAGTTACATGCCTTACAAGATGGAAATGTGTTGTTTTTGTAAAGTTAAAGGAACTGCCATCTTAACCTTGCAGCTATATTAACAACAGCAGTCACACAGGATCCCTGTGTAAGTAAAAAGTCAGTCTTTATCGCTGTTTTGCTACTGCCCCTTCCTCAATGATTGAACATAACTTTGTTTCAACTAACAACCTGTTCAAGCGTTTCAAATTTACTTCAGTAAACATTTGCTGTCTGGCAGGTCTTTTCAAAGGGAGAATCTGCTAGTCGTCAGGAAATGATGCATTTTTCCTTTCTAGTGTTTTTAGACTAAATAAAAATATTGAGCAACTAGCCATCGTAGGCTGAGAAACAAACTGTCACCCACGGAAAAAACAAAGTTCTTCCACAGATAAACCTGGCAACATGAATCCTCCAGATTCATTCTTACCATCACCCTGACTTTGAAACTATTAACCCTAACCTCCTCTTCTGCCAGGCATTGCCACCACACCCCAGGGACTGAAATACAAAGTGATTGAGTTGCCCTACCACGGCAACAAGATCAGCATGCTGATTGTTCTGCCCAGTGAAGAGGACACGCCTCTGTCCCGTGTTATCCCACACATCAGCACAGCCACGGTGCAGAACTGGGCCAAACTGATGCACATGAGAAAAGCCCGCCTGCTCATCCCCAAGTAAGACCCACACATACAGCAGTTGCTTTTAAAAGTTATCTGAATGTGACCGTAACCTTGTGTGCATGTGTGTGTTTATGTCTGTAGGTTTACTGCTGATGAAGAGGTAGATTTGAAAGCCACCCTTACAGCACTGGGAATAACAAACATGTTCAGTCAGGGCAAAGCCGACTTCAGACACCTCAGTGAGTAAAAGCACAGCCAGTGCAAACCCTGAAATGACGCAGTGCCTGCGAGTATTTACAACAGGTTTATTTGGATACAAGGAAGGCTTGAAGAAATAAAAGCATTGTTGGCTGTTTACTGCCAGAGCCAGGAAGAAGTATGAACTACGTCTAGCTGGCCAGTGTGAAAAACTGAATCACTCGTGTTCGTTCTTTCCCTAATCTTCTCCCAGAGTGATGGAACGAATGGAGCTCTAATTGAAGTGCTCTAGTGCCATCATGTGGTGTAATCTACAAAGGAGTTTGTAGGATTACTCCAGCGGGGAATAAAAATCAACCTGGGTCTGTCTGACACCTGTGGATTTTTGCTATAGTGCCATCATGTGGTGTAATAACACCTTTTTTTTATATTTAAACTCACCACTCAAATTTTGAGTAGAGCTCATCAGAAGCTGTTTGTATCTTTGAAAATTAGTGACATGGCCACACAGCAACTATCCCCTGGTGTTTATAGCACAAGAGACCTCATTTAGCTGATGCTTTTATCCAAAGCGACTTACAATTGCTGTTGCTATATAGGACAGAGGTCGCACGCCTCTGGAGCAACTAGGTGTTAAGTGTCTTGCTCAGGGACACATTGGTGTCTCACAGTGTATTCGAACCCAGGTCTCTCACACCAAAGCCATGTGTATTATCCACTGCCCCATCACCATCATTATTTATGACATATGAGGTCCAGTTGCAGTCTGGAATAATAATGCCCATAATCAGGTATTTCTTTGTGACACAAGAGAAGATAAATACTCGCACAAGGTTCAGTAAAGTGCTACATGACCGGCTGTCATTAACTTGAATTTGATGTGGGTCCATGTTGTGCTCATGATGCAAGATGACTCATTAAAACTGTCCGAGTTACCTTTCAGTCCTTACAACTTTACCATTACACATCGTTGTTCAGAACAATTCAGTGTCATCGAGGAAACGATGTATGTAATGTATTTCCTTCCTTTGTCTGGACCAAATGAACCGAACTACACGTGTAAAGAACCTGAAGGAAGCAATCGCCACCACAGGATTCTTTGCTTTGTCGTTTGCATACCTGTGTGCAGTGCATTAAACACTGTATATCTTGCGTAGGTCTCATCACAGAAGCCCTCTGAAATGTCTCAGTAGGAAGAGCACAGCTATAAATAATAAAATGAATGATGGCTGAATTTAATCTGGTGACGTGGTCTCAGGGTCCTGTTATTGTTCATGCTGACTCACCGTCTCACACTCTCATGACTCGCCTGAGCTTTTCCTACTGCGACAAATCAAAATGTCTGCTGTGAAAAAGGCCTGTTACAATTCAGGCGCTTAAAGTGTTATGGCTGAGTGGACCTCAGCTTATACATAACAGTCCTCAAACTCAAAGTATCAAAAAGAATAAAATGAAGATTTCACAGATGCCACAACATCTGTGATGGCGCAGTCAGACGGACATCTGCCAGGGACAATTTACTAGCATGGTGTGGCCATAAGCGAGGGGTCAGGAAATGGTGTGGGTAGGGTTGTAAACATTACCTGCAGGAACAGCATGGCTAGAATGCTAACAGAAGTCCACAAATTAGTAATAATTAGTATTTTATCAAATAATTTAAGTCATTCACCTGTCAGTGTCAGAATGCATTCTTCTCTGTTGTAAAATAAGAATATAAAAAGAAAAGATACTCCCTGAATGTGAGGTCTATCCCACCCTCTCACTCAAACCCGCTGGACATTTCAAGTTGCGTCCGGAATGTGTCTTGCCCTGTTCCACGTAGAACCAAAACTCACCACACACACACACACTCTGCAGGCGTACACAATCCTGAGAAGAGCTCTGATCAGTCTAAATAAGCAAAAACACCTGTGTTGGTAAACCTTGGACATGTCGGGCCTTCATGGATTCCTCAAACAGATTTTAATATATAATTACACTAAGTAAAGTATATCATATCCTTACTGTCGGATGTGGACAGCATTGATCAATAATAGATTGTTAATAAAAGACGATGATGGCATGACATATCCATAAACCAACATACTGTATGTGTCTGAAGCTAGACTGAGCATTTATTATTTTCTCAGGTGCTGAACCTGTGTATGTATCAAAGGCCCTCCAGAAAGCCAAAGTTGTGGTGAATGAAGATGGAACAAAAGCAGCAGCTGCCACTAGTGAGTATTTCTACAGTGAGCCTCTTGGACTTAAATGATGAGCCAACACACAACTGTATGCTTAGTGGATGAGAATGTTCTATACAACGGCCAATAATGTACTTAAAAGTATTAGTACACTCATAACAGTAACCTATGCTCTTTTAGTTTCTGAAGTGAGTTTGTTGTCTGTTTGTGTAGCTGCCATTTTGCTAGCTCGGTCCTCTCCGCCTTGGGTTACAGTGGACAGACCTTTCCTCTTCCTCATCAGACATAACCCAACAGGTACAGTCTTCTACGTCCATCTATGTACAGTACATTTTATGTATGGAAAATCTAACATTTGTGCAACCACATGAGAAATGAACTAGACGTGTCACCATTTTAAATTTGGCAATTAATCTACAATGTTAGGCTTGGTGAAACCACGTAGCCTGAAGAAAGCAGTGCTTGATTGTGATGAGTCCTCCCGGTCTCTGTCCCCAGGTACCGTTCTCTTTATGGGCCAGATCAACCAGCCTTGAGCCCAGCCATCACTGGCCAGCCCCTGGTAGCATCGTAGGCCAGCACGGGAAATGCTTCTACACTGCCACGCATGAACACACACATGTACACACCCCCACATACACACACACACACCAACTTTGCTGTAGACTTATGTACATTGTGGACATATGTTAAATGTTTTTAAATATTGCATTTTATGTTACCAATTTTCTGTAATGCATAACATGCTTTTTGAAATGTTCTGCAGACTAAATTTTCCAGCTGTTTTAAATTTTTTGTGTACTTTTTTTTTTGTTTGTTTTGAATTTATTCCATTTTTAAGACTTTGAATGTCAATTGTGTATTTTCTCATGTCTGGAGTAGGATGATCAGTTTGTTTATCGTGTCAGCGTTTCAGTTCTCCATCTTAAGTCATGTCACTCCAGTCAGTTCGAAATTTCACTCCTAAGTTATGGCAATGTACATCACATCTTCAACAGCTCGCATTCAGCTACTTTACAATAATTGTTTCCCTCATTGAAGAAGACTCTTCAATTCTCATACTTGCTTCATCTTTGTTCCAATCAATACATATATTTATAACAAGAAATGATTTGGCCTTCCTTTTTTCAATAACGGTATTTCTGACACAGAAATGTTTGTGAACATGTGACATTCTGTTGTACTGTGTTTTCATGTTCAATTTAAACATGTACAGCTACAAAAAGGAGCGACAGTGCTTCTTAACGATCCATTCAAGCTATTCAGCAACTACTGAAACACATCCATGTATTTTCTAAACATCTTGAGGTTGCTGGCTGGAGTTTATGTATATAGACAGCCTAGTCGCACTGACTGTGACGTATTCTGTCTTCAAATGTAGCCTTCAAAAGATGCAGTCCCTGAATTGAGACACAGCTTTTTATATATTTATAGTTCTGTAATTGAATGTTCTAAATTTAGTTTTAAAATATCCAAGTTTTAGAAAGCACACTTAGATTTGAAAACACAAGGAGCCTCCCATGCCTTGGGGCTGCATTTTGTTTACTTTTCCACTCAGCCAGTAACTTGCACAGACATTTTGATGGGCAGTGACTAAAACACAAAAACTGATCAGAAGGTAGTGTACCCTAGCCTTTTTATATCCTACAGTGTAGGATGTAAAATAATAATAAATCATATGTATTAATTAAACATACAAGGTAGATTTGTCACATTACAACAGGTTGAAGAGTGAAATTAAGTTTGTAACTCCCTTCTGCTTTGCAGCAGACCATACATTAATAGAGAAGCAATTATAAAAATGGTAAACAGAAATAAACGATATTCAGTGGAGCAGTGCTGAGGATAATATTAGAGTTTAAGAGTCTGACATCTTGGGGGGGAAAAGCTGCTCTGCAGTCTGGTGGTGCGGCAGTAGAAATTCCTACATCTCTTCCCAGAAGGCAGCAGGGTGAACAGGCTGTGGCTGGGTGGGTACTGTCCTTTAGTATCCTTTGGGCTCTGCGTAAGCACCTCACCGATATCACTGATGCTCGGGAGATGGGTACCAACGATCTTCTGAACAGTTTTAATCACCCGCTGCAGAGCCCTCCGGTTCTGAGCTGTGCACATCCCATACCAGTTAGTGATGTTTCCAGTCAGGAGGCTTTCTATTGCTCCTCTGTAAAAACTGACGGGAATTTGGCCTCCTTAAGCTTCCTCAAGATTTATTCTTTTATTTACTTTATTCTATGCACACACACACACACACACACACACACACACACACACACACACACACACACACACACACACACTCTCACTATACATCCTTGTGGTTAATATGTCCTCTGCTGAAAACTGAATTCTTGCGCATGTCCTATTTCAGTTGTCTCCTGTCTAAATTTGTTGGGGGCACTCTTGCAGTTATTACGGTAATCCTGACAGCGGCTCCGGGTGTCAGCTGATCCTTCTTTACTGTCGAGTGAGGAGAAAAGTCAGCTGAAGGAAAACACTGCTGGCTACTTAAAACCATGGCTGCGGAGATTCATTCGAGGCCCCAGACCGCTAGACCTATTCTTTTGAACAAGATCGAGGGACACTCAGACGCGGTGAATTCTGCCGTTTTAATACCAAAAGAAGATGGAGTGATCACGGTCAGCGAGGACAGGTGAGTTTGCCATGCAGGCTAATAGTAGCGTACTAGCAGTAGCTAGCGGGCTCGGTCTACTTGCTGGTCATTGCACTCATAATTCCTGGTGCACTGGGTAAGAAGAACACACATTTTGTCCATCTGAGATATATTTATATATATTTTTGGATGGGATATTCCGGGACCAGGGTTCGCGTAGGAGGCTGTGGGGAGAGAAATCCAGGAAGAGTCCCTTCCATAACATCCGCGGACAAACAATGCACCGTAAACGGGAATACAACATTTAGATTTCAATTGATAACGTTGTGTTTTACGACTCATTGTTCGCTATACGGAACAATATTATAATGTGTTAGGCTAGATTGGCTAAACTAGCTGGCTAGCTACCCAGCTGGTGCTCAAAACACTGCTTTCTCAAACTAGCGACTGCTGCCTTCAAGTGCTCCACGTATACTGTAGCGTCCAAGATTTTAATCGCTGCGAGTGCAATTAATGAAACACTTTTACTGGGCTTTGTAATAAAAGTATTGTTTGATATGATGGAACAAAATAACCAACTCTACCTCTTTTGATTTTTTTGTTTATCTTATCTTTATGTTGATATATAATGTGTGGCATCCAAGCTGCGCATGGTTCAATACTTGTTGAAATTGCTGTGCCCCCTGAGCATCACATTTTGACATAATAGAAAACCCTATATTTTGGGTATAACATAAAAACCTTTAGTTATGGCATTCGTGGTAGGTTTACACCATAAAATAAATTCCATGTTTTCAACAAAACACAAGCAGTACAGCTGTATTTTCCAGACCTCTTCACTTGCATTCACTTTGGGATTAGCCAAATAATCTCAGTTGTGAAGGTGTAAGCATGGACTCATCAGGCCATCCCATTCACTGGGTTATAGGTTAAGTGATATTAGACCTGTTATTCTCGATTACAAGTGTCAAGAAGCAACATCCTCATTTAAAGATAAAGGAACTTAGTTGCTGTGAAGAAATGTGATGCTGTCTAAATCACACATCTAACCCTCTTATTATTCAAAGGGAAGTTGTGGGCCGACGTTGCAGCAAAACACAACATGACATTATGTATGATCTTTTCAAAGTTGTCCAGTTTGCTTTAAACACATTAATCAAATAAGTCTCAAAAGGGTTTCATGTTGTGGTGTTCTGGTAAAAGACAAAAGTACAGTTTCGGAATTGGTTCAGTATCGAACCATCACTTCTGTAATGTGGTTTTAACAGCAACATTTGCGAAGCTTGTCTGCATGGCTGCTGTGTCATTTAGAAAACGCTTTTTAAAAAAGTGACCTGCCAGGAATAGTTTTTCACCAACTGAAAGTACGTAAACACACAAAATACGCCATCCCACCCCTTTCAGTGCTGTTTGGGAATAGAATCGAGCATTATGTATACAGAAAATTAGGGCTGGTTTCCCAGACAAGGATTAAGCCCAGTCCCAGATGAGGGCTCTCTTCAATGGATATTTCCATTGAGTATTTCTATTGAAAAGTGCCAAGTTTCCTTTGTACATCAAGTATATATTTATCTATCTGCACACAAATAGTAAGTCAAAGATTAGAAATGCATTTAAACTTCTGTTTGTGTGTGTGTGTGTGTGTGTGTGTGTGTGTGTGTGTATGAAATAAAATATATATATATAAATAAATAAATAAAATTTTAAAAAAGAACTGACCTTCATAACAAGAAATAGACTACAGAGTGATCCCTGTCAGAGTGCTTTCAATGTGATGTTTTGACATTTTCCTTCAGAACCATCCGAGTTTGGCTGAAAAGAGACAGCGGTCAGTACTGGCCAAGCATCTACCACACAGTCTCCTGTAAGTAAGACTGCATTGCTTCAGTGTTAAAAGGGATTATAAATGTGTGTGAGCACGAGTGTTTGTTTGTCTGTGTGGCCCTGCGATGGACTGGCGACCTGTCCAGGGTGTACCCCACCTTTCGCCCGATGTCAGCTGGGATTGGCTCCAGCCGATGGATGGATGGATGGATGCACATGCTTGTGTGTTTGAGGGGAAAAGGCTTTTTGTTATTTTGGACCACGACAGCAATATAATGCACACCTATCTATGACATGGCCTGTATGTAGTGAATTCCCTGCTCATGGCGACCATTCTTTCTCCTTTTAGCTCCATGCTCTTGCATGTCGTACCACCATGACAGCAGACGCATCTTCATAGGCCAGGACAATGGAGCTGTTGTGGTGAGTGAAGCTAACTCAAACAAATGTCTTCACGTGCTCACCCCAGGCTCCCTCTATTGACACTAACGACACGTTTCTTCAAACGACAAACAGTGTCCTTTGAAGAAAAACAGCATATCTGGTTCAAATAGGCCACAATTTCAATATTTGGACTTGCAATTTCCCGTGAGGGCAGGATAGTTATTTGATTAGAAATGTGTGTGTGTGTGTGTGTGTGTGTTTGCCTTCCAGGAATTTCTCATCTCTGAAGATTTCAACAAGATGAACCACGTCAAAACATATCCAGGTGAGAACAGGAGATGAGAACACATTTGCACACAAAACTGTTCAGTCCAATTTAGCAACAAGTTGAGATTAGCAGGAATTGCAGTAGTTAAAGGAACTCCCAAGGAACATCTAGGGCTGCAACTAACGATTATTTTTGTTGTTGATTTAATGTGTCGCTTATCGATTTGTTGTTTGGACTGTAAAGTGTCATAAAATGTCGATCATTGTTTCCCAAAGCTCAAGATGATGTCCTCAAATGTCTTGTTTTGTCCACAAGCCAAAGACTTTCTGTTTTCTCTCATAGAGGAATCAAATAAACAGAGAATATTCACATTGAAGAAGCTGGAATCAGAGATGTCTGACTTTTTATTTTCTTTAAAAAATGAGTCAAACCAATTAAAAGAATTTCAAAATACTAGTCGATTAATTTAATATTAAATAACTACTCGATTAATCCTTGCTGCTAGCAATGAGCTAGCAACATCACAGTTTACCCAATGAAATTCACAACAGTTAGTGTAATCAATAGCTGGCACAGTTGACAAGTGTTTCTTACTCTCAGAGATGTGGCCCCTCCCTGCTCCAGGAGACTTTTAAGGGACATCTACGTTTAGCACGACTGACGCAGCTGAAAGCGTCAGGACAGTGTAAATTAGTGTGACACAACTTGTTTTAAAAAAAAATAAAATTCCTTTTTACAGCAAATGCCAAACAATGTCTGGTTCCACCTTCTTTTGGCTCTGCAAAGTTATGAAGCATTTTTTTCACAATCGATAATGCAAATAATTGTTAGTTGCAGCCCTAGTGATTACATCTTGATTTCATCTCTTGACATAATTGGTAGGTTAGCAGCGGAGCGCAGTTCCTGTGACTGTGTCAGCAGCACTTTTGCCTCCTCAGTGGAAAATTAAGCTTCAGGAGAAAATGGCTAGCCTGTGGCTTTACAGGGCAAAACGCCACATGTCACAACTGGAATGCTTCTCCTTGTAGCAAACTCCAGCAGCAGAGCCCGATCAGAAAAAAACATGAGTCACGATCATATCAAACAGCCAATAGGATGTGTCTATGCACTTCAAAGACAGGCAGGGCTTAACATCGCCATGTGCCTTTTGGCAGTCACTGTTACTTTCTTCACAGCTGCCGATATTGACACATTGGCTGATGATAAAACTTGTCTTACGTAATTTCAGTCTGGTTAAAAAATTATAACAGACAGAATGATAGAAATTATTTTGGAAAATGCTTACTCCTCTGCAGTTCAGATTGATTACTGAGCTAAATATGTAATATATGCATTATGTCTGGTGCGGTGGCTTGATGCAGACGAGGAGTGTCTTTTGCACACAAGGGACAATCTAGAAACCTAGGACAGCAACAGGTTATGGAAAACACAGTAGTAAGATATTCTACTGGCTTGTACACTTGAATTGCTTTGCATTATGAGCCATAATAACTTAATTTATCCAATACAGTACTTCTCAGTGACGAATAATACAGTCAGACAGCATGTAAAGTATCTGTATCTGTTGCACTGTGAAGCAATGGTTTTAGCCTATTTCCCTCACTTTTAAGTAGCTTTGAAGTAAATTGAGTTAAATATTTAAACCCACCATAGCTGGATTGTTTCCACTCCATATAGTATTGAGTATCTTTGGAAACCTTGGGATCTGTTTGAACAATGCTGCAGTGACTGCACAACGTGCTCTCGAGTCGTGATGAAGGACACACAGGTGGTGGATTTGAGGGCGTTTTTGGGGGACACACTTTTTGTTTTTCATTTAAAGATGCTATAAGTAATATTTTATAACAATGGCTGACTTTACTTTGTAATGGGAAAAGGAGCTGCTCATAGTGATCAATTATCACCCAACTCTGCAGTTCCCCTCAGCTCTACAGAGCATTTTGGCATCTTTCACTCGATTTTATGGCCCACAGCTACACTGTTTTGGCTAACTCTCATCAACGTCTCTCATCAACCCTGTTTCCAGCAGCAGGCAGCTGTTTTCAGTGAAAAAAGTCTAAAAGTCCACTGTACACTACCTGCCCAGCACTGATCAGCAGTCAGACATGGTTAGCGTCCAGCTACTGAAAACAGAGGAGCATTAGCAGCTAAAGAGACTGAAATCTCCCCATCCCTAAACCAGAAACACAACTCTGAATGAATGCTAATGTTGCTCTGTGTGAATAGTGTTCGCCATATCAACTTCGTAAGGTGATAATATGCCAATGGTGTGTTTGTTTTGCTCACTTGGAGGCAAGTAATCTACTATTGCAGGTTTACAAATCAGTTCATCAGCAGGGTTTAGCTATTTTGTATTTCAAAATTGTTGTTTTACACTGTTTCTAAAATGTGTTCATGAAACAATTTATTGTGCTTGTTGATAGGGATGCATCCTTAATCTCTGATGCATACAAATTCAAAAGGACACAGTAAACTCACTATTGACGCTCCCTATTTATTTATTTTTATATTATTATTCTGTGATTATGCTAACAATTGTGAACAATAAATCTGTGTTGAAATAATAAGAATCCTGCTCTCTGTGTCCACGATACTTTACCCGTAAACACGAGTTTAACACAACTTATTTATCTGAAAACACACATTTTATGCTTATCATTATTTATTATATATTATATATTCATTATTAACATCACTGAAGCTATTGAGAAACTCAACACTGATGGTGGCGATTCACTTTATTTCCTCTTCTTTGACGTATCTACTCCAGTTAATGTAACGATAATATAGCTGTTGCCAGAGTTCTAAACAATACAGTGTTAAAACCCTGCTGTCTGGAAAACTGGAGATGTTCAATACCTGAAGTTCACAACAATAGTGTAGAGGTGATCCCCAGGTGGACCATTAAGACCGATGCAAGTACAAACTGAAGTGATTCATCTGTCTTAGTCTGAACTACGGCATCAGTTAAGCAGAGCCTCTGATGGGATCGGCACATGCAAAGGACAATATATTTTTCCATGGTGTTCATCCATGACGGCTTTAGACGTGGTGTTGTTTGATGTTTATCCAACATGATGTGCCTGTTTAACACTTAAAGTGTGTGTGTGTGTGTGTGTGTGTTTTGCAGCCCACCAGAACCGTGTGTCAGATATGGTGTTCTCCCTGGAGAGTGAGTGGGTGGTGAGTACTGGCCATGACAAGAGCGTGAGCTGGATGTGCACCCAGAGTGGCAGCATGCTGGGGAGACACTACTTCACCGCCTCTGCCTCCTGCCTACAGTATCCTTCCTTCATTCACTCGCTGTGTGTACAGTATATCTGAGCATCTATCTGTCAGCTGAAGTAGTAACATGTAGAGTGTGTTCGAGCCCTGACTTCCTGCTCAGATACGATCACGAGACGCAGCATGCCTTTGTTGGCGATGACTCAGGACAGATCACGTTGCTGAAACTGGAGAAGCAGACGTACTCCACCATCACAACGCTGAAGGGTCATGAAGGTAAAGACACTCTGCCTACACGTAAAAGAATCACCTTTAACACAGACACAGAACTGTTCTCTCCTAGTGTAGGTGAGTCACACAAGGTCTCAGCACAAATAGTTTGTCTTGCATATCTCTACACACACACACACACAGGCTTCTCATGCAGACGGCAGATATGCAGATGTGGCCACAGTAAAAAATAGATGACCCAGATTCGTCCACGTGATGCGTCACTATGCAAGAAAATGAAAGACCACTTGAATCCAATGTTGAATCCAGTGTGATGACGCATTCTCTGTTGTTCCCCTAAACACATCTCCTCAAGGAATCCCATCATTTGGTTTATATGGTGATGAAGATGATGATGGGAAATACCATCTCTCAGACTGCTCTAGAAATTCCCATACCTGCCTGTTTGAGTTGAGATCTAGCAACTGTGTTAACGCTCATCAAACCATTCAGTGACCATTTGAGCCCTTTAAGATGGGACTATTGTCATTCTCGGAAGCTCCCATCAAAATACAAATGCTTCATCAGAGGATGAATGCATTACCAAGATAGGATTTGTATTTGAGGGTTCACTGTTTGTTTTTGTTTTTTTTCCAGTTGGGACAGACTTATTAGTGCGCCCATGCCTTTATAAAAGCCTTACATCCAACCTCTCTCTTTGATTTGCAGATGTGCCTCTGTGCTCATGATAACACATACTAATCAGACTGATAATAATACATATTAATGGGTTTAGCTCCGGCTGTGCACAAGCAGGAGTTCCATCCAACTATTAAATGGAAATTATGATTGATGAAATTTGAAAAACAGAATGGAAAGGTCAGACCTCACCTTAGTCTCACGTCAAGGTTTTTTTTTTTTTTTAATGTTTTTATTTTTACTTCTTACTGTTTTGAAAAGGGTTTTCAAAGGTTGTTCTGCCTTTGGTTGGTGCATTGAAGTAATAGCAAATTCACATCTTAGTTATCTTTTATCTCTGACATTAACAGTTCATGTTTAGCTGATGGAAACATATCTTGAGCAGAGTTATTACTAGGGTTTTTCCACATTGGCTCTAAAAGTTATAAATCATGTGGCCATGAATGCAGTGTGTGTGTGTGTGTGTGGCCCTGTGTCTGTAATGTGGCTACAGTTATTGTCAGCCCACCACCACCTGCCACAGGCTATTATTCATCATCATATGACTGGTCCTAACTTCACCAGCTTAATTGTCTGACCCAGAGCTCTTTTCTCTTTAAATGCTAGAGGTTTCACTGGAAACATCGGGAAAAATGAAGTCTTTGTTGGCTGTGATTCAACAAAATCAGAAAGACAGTTGAAGCAGTTTAAGTCACCGTCTGTGCCTTGTACTGTAACAACATAGCTGCGTGGTGTTCTCTGGCCACAGACAGCAGGCTAGTGAGTGTTTAGCCTGTAATATGCTCCACCATCTGACAAGAATGGGCAGATGGTCTGAGCCGTGTAGTCGGATCAGCTGAAAACGACTTATCAGTCAAATCGTTCTGTGGCCACCCTTTGCAAACCAATGGCTTAGATATAACGGATTGTTATTAAAATGCAAGTCCAGTACACACATCATGGTGTTTTTTTTGTTCTTGTCCAAATGCAAATGTTTTACACGTCACATCCCTTGCACTGTTGATCATCATTTTCATTAAACAGAGTGTAATAATAATAATAATAATCCTTATTTGTAGAGCACTTTTCAAAAACAAGTTACAAAGTGCTTTAACAAGTGTAAAGAATTATACAAAAAAAGATAAGAGCATGAAAATTTAATATAAAATTAGTAAAATACAATAAAATAAAAGGGATAAAATAAAGTCAAATAAGATCGGGAAAAGCTCTCCTATAAAAGTATGTTTTAAGAAGGGACTTAAAAGAGTTCACTGACTCAGCCGACCTGATTTCCTGTGCAGTGAAGCAGGAACTAACTCAAAATTGTACAGAGAGCTAATTAGGGTTAGCATTTTGGGATGACCCTTTAGCCTTTCTTACATGTTATCCAGTATGTTTTTAGTTATCATGCTGGTAAGCAATCGCAGTCAACAACAAACACAGCTGCTTCAACAACACGGTTCTCACTGATTAGTTTGCTTCTAGCTTGCTTTACAGGCTAGCCCGTAGCAGCTAAGACTAATACAACTTTCATTTTAGCAGTAGTAAAGAAGTTGTTTACTTATTGAGCTAGCTAAGCTAATAGTGTTGTAGCCTAGAGGAGTGCCACACTCACTGGCAAGCAAGGCATTAAGTAGTTCGATACTAAAACAAATACTGAGATCTTCATCAGATTAAATCAGTATGGAACACAACCATGGAAAAACTTGTCTCATTGAAAAATGGGTAACTTATGCCTCCATCTGGAGTTAGCTCCACTTGTGTGCTTGGTCGGAGCTTCCTGTAGTTCTCAGAACAGGCACCAGATGGACCCAACGGTTCAGATTATAACATTCCTCTTAACAGGCTCCTGCAGCACATAAAAACACAAGTGCCAAATTTGTTTATTTTTCTCTCTGTCCATTCCTCTGTCTCCTTCAGGTAGTATAGCAACCCTCTGGTGGGACCCTGTCCAGAGGCTGCTGTTCTCTGGGGCCTCCGACCACAGCGTCATCATGTGGGACATTGGGGGCCGCAAGGGACGGACGTTACTGTTGCAGGGACACCAGTAAGTCAGTCAGGCTTTTATATATGCCTGGATGCTGAATTTGCTTTACCTCCCCTGTGTTTGTCAGGGCTCAAGAGGCTTAAAAATATCATCAGGGGGATAGGTGGTGCCAGTAACCGCTGTTCTCAGGCACTGACTGTTTTTATCTCCACTTCTCGCTCTTCATACATATTTCACCACCTCCTAGTCCCCCCCACCCAGTCACATTAGTCATCAACAAAGCCCATGTACAGTGATGCGTGTCCGAGCAAGCCTTCGTAGATCCTGTTGCACCCTAGCAGGATTTATAGAGGTTTGATCTCTCAGACACCCAGTGAAATGAGAGTAATGACAGGTCCTAAATCCTGTGTTGACCCAGTCTTGATCTCTTTTCAAGCCTTTTTTATGCCCTTGTCACTCCTTTTTTCTCTTTTACTAATCTATGAAAATGTATTTGATAGACCTCCTTTTGATGGGATGTAACAGTTTTACAGTTAGTGTTAGAACTGTTGAGCAGAAAAGCTTTAGTCAGTGTCAGGGTAGGCAGCGAAAATATTAAGCTGTAGTAAGTGCTTAATTAAAATTCAAATGCCAAAAGCTCAAAATGCCATTCCAGCATCTTGTATTGTTTTTAAAGTTCTACTGCTTTATTTGCATAATTGTATTGTTGTACCTCTTATTCTAAAGGTTATACCTGTGTTTTTTTTATGTATGAAAGCACCATTATTTTATTTTATCACAACAAGCCGACATTGAACGGTTTATAAAGATATAGTGGCTAAGGTGTTAGCACACGGTTGTCAACATCGAGCGGGCAGAAAATTTTAATTCATTTAGAGTTGAGATTCTGTCCACCTGATACATGACGTAGCTCCAATTTTTCTCTGTATTCTGGGTTTATCACAGCTTTTTTGCTGGAAATGGTTTCAGACATTCATTAGAGATGCTAAGACTGAGCTACACATTAAACATTTGCATGGCCAGAATTTTAGTTTAAAACATTTGCAGTAAAATCTACTGAAGTTAGCATGCTAACCAGCCTACCCCAGCCGGTTCTGCCTCGTAATACCATTTCATACTTCAAGCAGTGATAGTCTGATAGTTTATCTCAGCTGGCTTCTGTTGCCAACTCGCTAGGCTCAGGTTTTTGTGCCCATTCCACAGTAAGTTGCACAGTTAGCTGCACGGCTAACTGAGCTAACTAGCTAATGGCAGTTAGCAGCACTTATGACATTATATGTGATATGCGGAGTATAAAGTCGACAGGTGGAGAGTAGTCTGACTTCTTAAACATTGTAACTTTTAATGCAGGTTTAGATTAGGATTTTGTTTTGATTGAACTTTTCTCCCCTTTCACTCCCTCAGCGAGCGTGTTCAGGCCTTGCGGTATCTCCAGTTGACCCGGCAGTTGCTGTCGTGCTCAGCCGACGGTGGCATTGCAGTGTGGAACATGGACACACAGAGAGAAGAGGTTCACATCACTTTAACATTATAAGTGCCACACAAATACGGGGTGTAACGATACAGTCAGCTCAGACTTTGGTAAATGCAAGATTTGGGGTTTACTGTGTGATACTCTTATAATCTTTTATTTTCAAATGTTACTATTTATAATTTTTTTCTAGTTCTAGTTTTCCACATAGATGTTAGTGTAAAATGCTAATTATGTGTCTGACATTACATTTTAATTGACTTGCTTTACAGGCGTATTCTCTTAACCCTATACTAAGACTATAGATGGTGTATTACTCACCGTTTACTCACTATAATGGTCAAAGCAGCATACAATAGCTAACATTGAACATGTAGTGTTTTAGTATTATTAGCTGGTTGTAATTGGCAAAGAGTTTTGTTTCTCCTCTCTGTTTTTGTCTCACTCCTGGTTTCAATGCTTTTTGTGTGGGTAAAGATGATTTTTTTGCTGCACATGTCCTCGTCTTCCGAGTTATTTTAGTGGTTTACTTCACTGTGTTTCTGCATGTTTAATAGTAACCTTCAACTGCGCATGTCTCTGCAGGCGCCCCAGTGGTTAGACAGCGACTCTTGTCAGAAGTGCGAGCAACCTTTCTTCTGGAACATCAAGCAGATGTGGGACACTAAGACCTTGGGGCTCAGACAGGTAGGGGCGGGCCTGACCAGTGTCCTTAGCAGTCCCCTCAGTCTGTCAGTCATGCTAATATATGGGTGGTTTTCCCTTTTGTGCAGCACCACTGCAGGAAGTGTGGCAAGGCTGTATGTGGAAAATGTAGTTCTAAACGCTCCACTTTCCCAATTATGGGCTTCGAATTCCCGGTGCGAGTGTGTGATGCCTGCTTTGATACCATCAAAGAAGAGGAGTGAGTATAGGGCATCTCTAAATTTTGTAGTAATTGATCACATCATGCGCCTGTTTACACAGTACTGAAGGCAACTCTGATTAAATGTGTGTGTGTGTGTGTGTGTGTGTGTGTGGTGCAGTCGAACACCATTGGCCACGTTCCATGAGGGGAAACACCACATCGCCCACATGGACATGGACCCATCCAGAGGCCTGATGGTCACTTGTGGAAGCGACCGCATTGTTAAGGTCAACAACAGTTCTTTGATAGCAGATAATTCATGCATGAATTCAGGCTGTGTCAAACACAGGCTGATCACATCCAGACGAATGAAATCAGTGGTATTTGTTTAATGTATTGTGAGTCTGCAGGCAGTCGTATAGCCCTTAAAATGATCTAAACTCGAAGTCTTAAAAGTCCAATTTGGTTTATTCCTATTACCCTCAACTGTACTTTGTGTTTAGTGTTAGTGAGCAAATGTTAGCTTGTTGACACGCTCAACTAAGATGATGAACATGGTATAGATTCTGCCTGCTTAGCATCAGCCACTTAGTATTGTCATCGCGAGCATGTTGGCATCAAGGATGTGGTTAGCATGCAGAAGTTAGCATTTAACTCAAAGCGCCGCTGTGCAGCTGCACAGAGCTGGCTGAAACCTTTAGTTTTAGCACACAAGCAAGTATGCACGCGTCACAGCCGCTAGTCTATATGATTGAGTTCTTATAAAACAACTATATAGGCACTTGTAAAATTGTAAATTGTAAAAAAGAGGAAACAAAGTAGCACAACTTTCAAAGAAACTTCTTAAACTACTGCTGCAGCATGTTGGACAGGTGCATCTCTAATAATTACATTTTAATTTTAAAAATTAATTTTTAATTAATTTTCTTCTGGAATTTAATTATAAAAGTGAAACTTTCATATAAATTGTTTTAATCTTGATGATTACGGCTTACAGTTCTTGGAAATCTAAACTCCAGTATCTCAAAATGTATTAGAATTTTAGAATAAAGAATTTAAAATACAGAAATGTCATCCTGAGATGAGCTCTAATCAGCTAATTAACTCAAAACACCTGCGAAGGTTTCCTGAGCCTTTAATATCTCTCTAAGTCTGGTTCTGGTGCTCCCAATGAACTTTTTCACAAGATTCAACTTTTTTGAGATGCACCTTCTCCCGTGCCCATCTGCACAGTCAGTATGTTGACGCCCATGTTGCTTGCAAGCTAGAAGTCTATTAAGCTAGAAGAAAAGCAGCAAAATTGATTATGCTGCCAGTATGGTTTGCGAACTTCCTTCTGGACTTTTGATTTCACTGTCTCTAATTATTTTTCCACTCTGAAAACGTGTCACAATTTGGATTTATTATTATTATTTATTCAAGCAGACTGCAGAGTCTATTCCCTAATGAAAAGCAAAATACAAACCTTTAACAGCATTTAATAAGCTAACAGAGAAATCCAAACATGAGATTTTTGGTGATATATCACTCTTAAGTTCACCTGTAGAGTTCTTCTGTATCTTGTAGTGGGTTTTTTTGTTGTAAGAATCATGTTTCATCAGTTCCTTTTATTTTCACATTTTTATTTATTTTAATTGTGCACATTATTAGTAAAAATGTATAGTCTTAAATCTAGCAGACTGATAACCTAAAAACATCCTGAAAGTATTGAAGCAATAACAGAAGCAGTTCCATGCAGTTCACAAGTCCTCTCAGTAATAACTCAGCCTCCTTTAGCGCAACTTTGCACCAGGCTGCTACCGTCATCATTATTGGCTGTTTGTCTCCACAGATCTGGGATATGACGCAGGTGGTTGGCTGTAGCTTAGCAACAGGCTTCTCTCCGCGCTGATTGGCCCAGCCCACTACATGGTCAGGCCTCCTCAGTGCTCCACCCACTCTTCCAATGTCATGGAAACCCCTCTGTACAGTATATCTTCCCATCATGCCTGGGATCTTCAGCTGCGCCCAGGCCTGCTCTTAGTGAATGTGCGAGCGTGTGTGTTTGTGCGTGTGTTCACAGTGCAGCCCCTCAGCATTCCTTTTGCTCCTCTTAACAAATTTGTTTTTAACTTCACTAACGTTCAGTCCCACATGAAAGCGTGTGTGACAGATTTTTGACTTTTTGCTCTGATCCAAAACAGAACCCTAAGCACAACGGTGTGTGTGTGTACATGTGTGCATGTCACGTAATGATTTCTCCAATGGGAGGAATGGTATTAATATCTGTGTTTACATTATATTAAAATTTCCAATGCTTCTTTTGACCAAGGTCATTTTTATTACCCTATGCTGTAAAGTCAGGTTTCACTAAATCACTGACCTGCCATTCCTGTAGAAAGATATACGAGCTTGTTCATTTCTGTGGCCCACTAACTGCATTTTGCTCAGTCACTGTAACTTGTAAAAGAAAAAAAAACATACTGTATATACCCATGCATCAGTAGATAGTTGATTGAAATGGCTCTCACTGATCAAAGTGATCAGCTTTTTCTGTCTATACTCCTCTTTTTCAGTTTTGTTTCTTTCACTAGTTGGCCTTAAATCACTCTCAGGAGGTTTTACATCAGTACGTTGTCACAGGGCGGGGCTTTCCTGTCAGTCGTAACCATTACTACCATTATGTGTAATCACTCAAGCACGGTAATAAAATCAATAGAACTGCCTCTTTCTTAATAGATGAAGGAAATCTCTCGACACCCTCAAAGATGCTGCCGTAGAAAATTTGATGTCCTTGTCAGATGTTTGCATGACGCAGCCCGATGAGGCACGGGAAATTGGGATATGTTGCTGTAGAAACATGCGCTGATGACGTCAAACAGTGTGTCGCCGCGGTCCTGAGGCGCTCCAGTACAATTACAATTCTAGGCTAGTGTGGCCTTGTGATCGTTTCAGCTTTATGGCATTGTGTCTCCAACTTTATTTGGGTGAAAACAAGTTTAAAAAATAGCACAGCATCACCGCCTCCTAGATAAGAAGGTATCATAAAAAAAAAATTGTGATGCAAAATTGGATTTCCTCCAGCCAGAAAGGCACTTAGGTACTGGATAGGTACTGTAAACTAAATGTAGCACTAAATGCTAGCGTGTTGAACCGTCCCCAGCTAAATTGTGGGTCAGATCAGGGCTGCCTGCGTTCCTTCAAAAGCCTTATAGAGAGGACACGCTCACAAAGCCTTTTTTTTTTATTAGTGGTTTGTCAGTGCTTATGACTGTTCACTCGTGCTCATTCACTCTCATGCACTCACCTCGTTATAAAGCTCTGGATGTCCTGTTAGCGTTTTCTTTTCATCCTGCTTTTTCAAATTCTGTTCTGAGCGCTTCCACTTTTCCCACGCATCTGTGTATCAAAGATGTCTCATTACGCTGTCACCACTGCGGTGAATTGCACAACATGTGGTCTTTGACTTTGAATTAAACAAAGCATTTTTGTAAGTTCACATTTGGGAGGGGTAATAGCTGGATTCAATGTAGCGTCCTTGTAAATAGCGGCTAGGATCTTCTAATGCTAGACTAACGCTTGCCTTATTGTAAGTGGAAAAATGAGCATTATAGTGTTGGAATTTACTGATTTCAAAATGTAGTCACATTCCAGTTTTTTGATCATGTAGTGTATATTTGTAGTAAAGTATTTATCTGTTACCATTGTAAATGGTTGTTTACTTTTCTTTGTGCCCATCTAGTCTTTGCTTCCTTGTAATAACAAAATACAACATGTTAAACCATCTTCATTGAGGCACGTGCAAACTCAGTAACAGCGAGATAGATTGCAGGGTCAGATCATGAAGCAATTTACATCCTAACAAGGACAGAGATTGACTGGCTGATCAGCAGTGGTTGTCATGTGAGTGCAATTGTTACTCATCATCAAGACTGTACTCCATGATATTTACCCAATCATACTTGGGGTTAGACTGAAGGCTCGTACTGATCAATTTGTCAGAAGTCGATATTTAGCATTGATATTCCTTTTTGTTGTTTCCCGCCAAAAAAAAGGAGCCTATAAAGACAGGATTGTTTTGTCTTGAGTGCACGCGAGCTGGAAGCTCGGGGATAAAACATGCCTTAAATTGTTCTGCATAATTATCAGGGGAAAAAATAGCTGTTATTTTTGGGGGGGCCGGTTGGGTGCAGCCAAACACCCTGAAAACACAACATTGTCATATCACTTGAAGGTGAATGTGTAATCAAGCAGTCACCTATTTAAACGACATGGAGCAACATTAGCTTAACTCTGCTAGCTCACAATACCAAAATAATTAGCTACAAAAATAGCTTAGCAGAGCTTTAAGTAATTGGAAAGAGTAAATAAAATGTGCAAGATGTTAAAGCTGCAAAAAGTGATGGATTTTCTGTTGGCCACTCAGGGGTTGTGGACCTGGCTGTAAACACAACATTCACATGCTTTCACTTGATAAACTTGTTGGGGCAAACACATGCAGGCAAACAGCTCATTCTGAGTGAAATATCTGACTCTTGAGCTGCTAAATGCTTTAATATGTTCACCAGCCAGTGGTTAACCTTGTCTGTCAGCCATGTCGTGTTGAGCAGGTAGCGAACAGTGGGTTCATCCGGGCCTTTTCGTTAAACAGCTGCTGCTGGAAACATGGCTGATAATAGATGGAAGGCTCAACCAAAACACAGAAGGTGTGTGCCATGAAACTGCAAAAACATGAAACGCTCTGAGTCATTCTCTGGTGATGTCACCACAGTGACCCATTATTACAGGTAATCATTTGATCCAATCAAAATATTGATTAGTGCAGCTTTTTTTGCATGTTAGCTGAACTTTTTCATGTTGTTATGAACTGAAAATACAATTTTCAGTCCATCGGCAGTATTGGCTAACTGATTTAGTGTCATTACAAACTCATGTCACAAAGCGTCATCAGGGATCTACAGGGTTATTGGCGATGCTACCGTACAATCAGGAGTCCGAGCTCTCCTTTCAGTTAACTGGACATTGAAGCTTCTTCCAGTTATTACTTCTTATCGTGTCCTTGTAACAGATTGCGTTTGATGATTTGATGGCTCTGGAAGCTAAACTCCATAGCAGATGGACAAGATGTTTAAGGTACGACGGATGGCAGGATGTGCTGTTAGCAGAAACCGCTAATGAAATAGATGTTCAGATTGCCAGCCAGTCGCAGGAAGGAAGGAATAGATTCATGTTGTTAATGGTTTATTATTTTGGTTTTGTATTCTTCAGTTCATCAAACACTAAAATGGTTGGCCTTCATGTTGATGGGAGGCCACATAAACACTAAAGATGACTCATTTTCCACAACACCATGGCCCATAATCTCAAACTCTGTGAACTGATTTCTGTTTGCTTTGACTTTTTTTCTCTTCAGACATAATGTTCTTAATGTATATCTCAAAATAATTGTATTTTTAAATAATTTTGTTGACAATACAGTACAGAATTTAGTCCCTCTGTGTCCTGGTTTGACAGCATAGAGAGGCTAAAGAATAAATGCATAATAAAGATATTCTGATATGTTTATTTGACTCTTTGTGTGTTTTTTTTCTGGAGAGTTTTTGTATGACTTGAATTGAAGTGGAACTCAACAGCACGAGACAATAATCGGAGTCATTTTCTTTATTCAAGCAGGCATTTACAAGATAACTTCAAGCCACAGTCACAGTCCGTAAAAGGCCTTGTTAAAGGTGCTCAGCAGATATTACTGGGTCATAAATAAGTAGGTTTTATTGCTCTCATGCTCGTGCTGCTGTGTGGTGTATTCAAGCCACACCGCTTATAAAGAGAGCACTTCATCTCCAGCCTGAGCTCAACCTGCACAGAACAGAAGCTGCACTACAACATAGCAAATACAATAAACAATAAAGTTACTTACATAGCTGTGTAATACACAACACTTGGCACGTTTGTAAGTCGACAAGACACGAGGATGACATCGAAACCCATAGCTGGTGTTGTGAATTAATAATGCAGGGTGTGTGAGTGACTTTGGTCACATCAGATTCCCATCTGATTGACAACTTTCATAAAGTCACAGTAACAGACTGGGATGTTTGTGTGGTTTATGAAGGTGCTCACTCTATCAGAAAGATAACATCCTTTGAAAACTCATTTAAAGGCAGCTTCACTATCAAACACTCGTTACATTTTTAGTCCATATAAAGTTGAGCTCACAAATAGGAAAATGTGTTACCATATAAATAGTTCCCTCGATTATAGGTGAGTTTAATCTGTCATCGTAAGGCTGGGTGTCCCAACACACATTTTAGAACTCACAGTATATCTTCATATTTTCCCATTTTAAGGTAGTGACCAAAGGTAGCATTAACACTCCTAATGCTTTGGATAAAATGGCCCCAGATCTGTTCCTTCTCCTGGAGTGTATTATGTCATCGGGTGGATGAAATACTGAGCCCAGCCTCGGTCAGTATGAACGGATGGTGTTAGTGTGGTGTACTGCCAGCCAGTCCCTGCTGTCTCAGTGTGGCTGAAACGTCTTGGCCAAGTCCTCCAGCACAGACATTAACTTCTGCTCCTCCAGGGGAGAGCTGTGGGTCCAGGCCAGCGGCAGGTGGGTGGACACCATATTTCGGTCTGTGCACACAACACACAAATACATATTAACATCTAAAGGTGCGTACATGGAGGAACTGTCTATCGACCAGAGGACAAGTGTCAGAGGTTTGTTTAAAAGGCAGGAAAGGCCAAGCGCATGTCCAGGCATCAGCCTGCTACTTTAAAAGGAGATTGGTTGAAGAAATGCAAACCCTGGATTCCTTTTCTGTCCTCATCCCCGATGGCAACAGCCCGGCATCTCTCATGACACATGATTTGAGTTCGTTTTTTTTTAACGTTTTGACACGTTCCCATTATGAGATGATGTAGTGGTGACAGTGCTACAGCTCTGATGGTGTTGACTGAAAGGATTGAACAGCCTCATGTGCTGGTGTGACAGTCCACTGTCACAAAAGCCTCACTTGTAGTTTATAGGTGTGAACATCTCCCGACAGCCCGCAGTGTGGTACAAAAACATTTTTAGAATTCTGCCTACAGCAGGCAATATAATATTTAAGACTTTTGTGAATTACATTTAAGACAAATGTCTTAATACCTATTAAGGCCTTTTTGGAGGAAACCAAATTCAATGCTTTTGAACACTGAAATTTGGTGTGTGAAACTACAAACAAAAAAACAACAATTTGAACATTTTTATTAAGCTTTTATTTAGGTTGTGTTCACACTCCAGCTGGACGTGTCCCAGTTCAGATTTTCCCTCACTTGCGAGATGGATCTGATGTTTAATCAGTGTGAACAGAAATTAATTTGTCCAGTTTTGATCTGGAGATGTACACGTCCCAGGTCTTCAACTTGCGTAGGAATGCCAGAATCAAAATTGGTCATTGTTGCCACGATAGTAGTCTTGTTGACAGCTGTCACAATTTTAGCACCTAAAGCAGTTTGGCTGAGCGAGTGTTGACATGAGATAAAGCCAAACAGACAGCTTAACTGGTATTTGGGGAAACACCTCACATATGAAGGCTTATCCTGCAACTAAATCCATACAGACTCTTCTGTTAGCAGAAAACATGTCTTCTCTATGTCACTTTCACTTCATACTAGAATGTAATTCTAGTAAATGGCATAAGTACTGAAAGTAGCAACCTAAAATAAAATAAAAATAAGACGCCCGACATAACTGCGTCATATTGCGTCACATCAATAAATGAATGCGGTGTGTTTGTGTCTGTTGAAGTGTGCTTTTCGTATTAGGCTACAGGCTGCCTCTTCAAGGCCGCTAGGGTCATTGTGTGTGTTCATAGGAGCACTGTACTCTCTGGCAGTATCTGGCACCAAAAGCAGCCCACTCCAGCTGCAATGGACACAGGCCAAACCCTCACACACACACACATACACACACACACACACACTCCATGCCGACCCACAACTGACAAACACATAATTTAGCCAATATTGTTCCCGTTCTTTTCTTTCCCCTTTTTTACTGTTTTTGCTATCTTGGCGTACTGAACTTTTTTTTTTTTTGTATTTGCCTCTTTTGTGAATCAATTTTCTTAACTCGTAAATCTCTAAGAGATAATGAAATGAATGAAAACGACAAAGATTGCTTCAGTTTTGCAACATACCCTGGTAGAAACGTCCGCTGGGGTTTGTGGTTGCAACCTCAGAGATAGCCAGCCAAATCACGGTGTCAGCCCCCTGCTCTGGGGTCCGAAGACTGTCCTTCATAGACCTATGGAAGTCTGGCATGGCATTGGCCACCGCTGGGACAGACAGACAGACAGACGTAGAGAGGGAGAAAATCAAGGATTAGAAGTATTAGGAGGCAATATAAGGGACGCTTCTTTTGAATAAAGAATGATTATGTTAAATTTGTCCAAAAAGTGGTTGCTTTTAACTCTTAGTGTTGTGCATATATGTGAGCAGGCGGTACCGGGAGTGTCAACCCAGCCGGGATGCATGACGGAGAAGTGGATGTTAGTGTGAGTCTTCGCCAGCTGCTCTGTCATCACCACCTGCTGCCTCTGGAACACACACAGACGTAAACAAACGTGTCTTAGAGAGATTCTGTACGGTGATGAGGGTTGGACTAAACAGGTGAACCTCACATGTCTTTGACATGTCAGTGTCACTGACACACATCATGATGCTTCACATTTCAATTTTTCCACGTAAAACACATGAAATAGACACGGAGGCATCCAGACTCTTGTGTTCATTATTTGATGAATCACAGGTCTCTGTGACATCATGCAAAATAAGATTTAGCTGACCTAGATAATAACATTCATGCAGGTTTCTATGGAATTTGGTCAAAATGTGACACCACCATCCATGCCATTCATCTGAGTACTCCTTGTAGTACTAATGAATGCTACTGTCAGTATCTAATCAGAAACCCTGCGCCATATACTTAATTTATATCAAAGATGAACAAAATACTTTAGTATCTGATCAATAAATGATCAATGAATAACAAAAGTCTCTACTCTGCTGCAATAGCTACTGCAAACTGCAATTATCCAACCTGCATTTTGATCATGTATGATACACTTACCAATAGACATCTTTCTATAATACATTTTACATGAAAATACATTTTATATGTCTTGTCTGTTTCCTGGCAAACTCAGAGGTCACGAGGACGGTAAAGCCTGACAGCCCATCAGTCATACACTTTGGTGTGTCATCAGCAGGTTTCAAGCTCAAGTCTTACTTTGTGTTGGGCGTAGACCATGGTGCCGTCATAGCGGCCTCTCTCAGACTGCAGGTTTCCTGTCCTGAGCTTCTGCACCAACATCCCCCCTGATGACACTGTGATCTGAACACGGACGAATGGAAACAGGGGTGGAGGGAGTTGTAGTTACTAGTTACATTGCATATGATGATTTTACATACAAAACTATAATAAAATATGATACATTTGAATAGATTAAACTACCAAACTGTACATATAAAAGTGTTAATATTACCTCATTAAAAGATGCATAACATGTAATTAGCTAAAATGTTGCGTACATGATGACATATTTTATTATGATATTATAATATAAAATAACGCAGACAGAGGTCAGTGAGTACTTTTGAGACTTTAAGTACATTCTTTAAATCATACTACTATTTGAATGCCGGACTTTTACATGTAATGACGTATTTTTGCACTGTGGTATTACTATTTTAACTTTACTGAAGACAAACAATGTCTTTCACTGCTGTGAGTATAATTTTTACAGTTTCATAAATAGATTAGATCTTTTCTGCAGTCCAGTAATTTTCCGGGTGTTTTCTGAGAACATGTTTCATTGGTGTGTCCAGCAATGAACTATAGCCACAACCCAGTGGGACAAACCCATTAAATAATTATTAAAGTTATGGATTATAACAATTGGTGTCTATAACTTCTATGAGGTATGACAAACCTACACAGTAAATAGTATTAGTTTCTGACTGTGGGAAACAAACACAGATTGTGTCTCTCAGACTCACCACTCTGGGATCTGCGCTCTTCTCCAGCAAGGGAATAAGGCTCTTGGTGAGAATGTAAACCCCTAGAAGGCAATGAAAAAAAAAAAATCATCATTCCCATCTTTTGTTTCTTGTTTCTCATCAGTGTTTTCTTCACACCTCACATCTGACCTGTGACTCACCAAGGACGTTGGTGGCGAAGCTCTTCTCAAGCCCCTCAGCGTTCACATCCCTCTGACTCATGATAGCGCCGGCGTTATTGATCTACACAGAGCCAATCAGTTTTATGACTTACACTTTGCCATATATTTCCAAATATAAAAAATAGATAACTTGTGTTACTCACCAGTACATTAAGGGCCTTGTACTTTCTCTTGAACGCTTCAGCAAACTCACCAACCTTCTTGGTCTCAGACAGGTCCAGGATGTGTACATAGACCTCCTGTAATGACACCAGCCATTTTGAATAAGGAATAATGTCACGTCTGGGGAGTCAGACCAGTGTCCAGTGTGTTGAGAAGTGAGCCATACTGTACTTTATTTCCTGACTCCTTGACGATATCTGCCCTCGCCTCCTCTGCCTTGTCCTTGTTCCTGCACACCATGTGGACCGTTCCGCCTGTGACAAAGAACATTCTTTACCAGCCGAGGAAAACAGAATCTGTTGTTGTTTGTGTTTTCAAGGGTAGTAGAAGAGTGTTGGATTTACTGTCAACTTTGTCTGACACGTCCAGCGTTATACCGTCTTCGTAGGAGCTGCAGGGGTGCACTGTTCCTGCTAGTTCACTACCACGTTACCACAGTACACACAATATCCAACATTTTTGGGGCACATTTCTGATATTGAGTTAGGGTTAGGGGTTCCCTATTCCACACCATTTTGAAATCTCTGTCTTTTGTGATGGTACAAAGGAAAGTTTAGTCAACATACCTGATAGATTATTGGGATTTAAATACATTTTAATTTACAGATTAAAGGGAAATGTGCATGAGCTAATGTTTTTTAACTGGATGCCCTGAATATTGAACTACTCTATTGTAGTGTAGTGTTTATTGAGTAGTTGGTGAAAAGTCATAAAGGACAAGAACAATTGCTGTGAAAGATTTTAAAGTTTTATGGGTAGGGTTCAAATGGCTAAGGGGACAGCTGTGGCTCAGGATATCAGCGGTTCAATCCCCGGCTCCTCCAGCCTGCGTGTAGAAATGTCCTTGGGCAAGATACTGAACCCCGAATTGCCCCTGGTGGCTGTTCCACCAGTGTATGAATGTGTGTGAATGTTAGTTTCTGTTTGAGCACTTAGGCTCAGTGTATGAATGTGTGTGAGTGCAATGTAATGTAAAAGCGCTTTGAGTGGTCGAAAAAGACTAGAAAGGCGCTATACGGAGCATTTATATCTTTCTTTCTTTTCTTTCTAATAATGGTAGCACTAAGAATAACTTTTACAATGCATCCCCACACATGTTTTGTGTTTGTCTTTGTATATGAGTTTATTTGCTGATAAAAGGGTTGGTACCTTTCTTAGCGATGGCCATGGCAGTGGCTTTTCCAATGCCACTGTTGGCTCCTGTTATCATGAAGGCGCGACCAGCCACGGACACCTCCAGGTCCTTCTCCACAAACCTCTTGGAGGCTGACAGGAAGGCATTCCTGCAGGACATTTACTGCATTAATTCACGTCAGCTGAATTAGCTGAATTCACTGTATGGCTCTGCCTCAGGTATGAGACTTAATAAACTGAGATTCAAGGGGTCAAAATGGGATTCAATGCAGAGCAATAGCAATAAATAATAAAAAATAAGAAGGATTGAAAGAGAAAGTGTATGTGAGTGTGTGTGTGTGTGTGTGTGTGTGTGTGTGTGTATTCAGGTCAGAAAGGGTCAGTGTTCGAGGTGCGCCTGGTTACTGTACGTCTCTTCACAGCTTCACTGTACAGATACAATGAAGACGAGAGTGTGCCTGGCATCATCTCTGATGAGAAGGGGTTTGGGGTGAGACTACCGACAGTGACAACAGGATCGGTGTGTGTGTGTGTGAGCGTGTGTGGCACCAAGGACTTCAATTCCCCCCATTGTCCTGGATGCCATTGTTGAGGGCGGCTGAAGGAGGGGGATAAAGGGGACAGGGAGGTGGGTAATACTGAGGCTAAATGCCTGCTCTGTTCGATGGTGTCATGCAGAGAGCTATTAGTGCAGGGTCAGAGCGGGTTGCCGGGCAGCTCTCTGGCAGAAAAGATAACACAGAACAAAGGGGAGATGGGAAACAATCACAAAAGCACCTCTTCTGACAACTTGGCTTGCTGTACACTGATGAGGAAAGGCGCTGCAACAGATCAGATTGCAAGACTGATAAAGCATTTAGAGCCCCGTTATGGTTGGACAACTGACTTTTGGTCTTACATGGCTCCTGCTGAGTCACTGTAAACTTTACTCAATTTGTAAATCAAGGATTTTCAAAGATGCGCTGCAGTCCCATTCTGTGATGCATCAGTGGCCATTGAAAGGTCAGTAAACTAAAACCTGACAGTGTTCATCAATTTTATCAATCAAATCAATTTTCACCAATACAAGAAGATATAGGTAAATCTTTCTCTTTCAAAGATCCAGCCCTTACATATCCTTTGACCTAACCTAACCTCATAGAACCTGTATAACCTGTAGATCCTACTTACAATTACAGCTGCAAATAATAATCATTTCATTAGAGATTCCTCTGGCAATTCATTTCTTGATTAAACGATTCATCATTTGATCTGTTAAATGTCAGGAAATAGTGAATAAGGTCGATCACAATTTCCGCAAGCCCAAAGTGACATCTTCAGATGTTTTGTTTTGTTTCACCAAGAGTCCAAACATACTCAGTTGAATGCTATAAAACATAGAAAAGCAGCAAATCCTTGAAGATGGAATCAGTAAATATTTGGCATCTCTGCTCAAATAATGTCTCAATTATCAGACAGTTGCTGATTCAAGACCTGTTGCACCACTAATTGATAAATCGACTACTCATTTCAACTCTACTTGCCATGGCTTTAACTTTCATAGGAACGTTTTTCAAAAACTTGAAGGTCTTGAAATGAAAATACCTGACAGTTGGGTTGTCTTTGTTTCTATTCAATTCTATCTATCTATCTATCTATCTATCTATCTATCTATCTATATTTATATATATATACGATCTAGAATTTTCCCACAAGAAGCAATATTTTCAAATGTACTTTTTAGATACCTCAAGAGTCTAAACAGTCTAGTCTGTTCCATTACATCAATTGCTGCAATACAACAAAACTGCAATAAAATGAGGCAAAGATATGCAAAGAGCAGAAAAATACATTTAACGTTTGTTTAATATTAGGCAATGTTATTAGCGGTTGCTCCCGCAAAGTTATTACTGTGAACTTATCTAAATAATAACTAAATTGCCCCCCCCCCCCAAACACACGCACTCATAGGCCCGCTGGGGAGGATTCACACAGGACACAGCAGTAGGTCAGAGACTCACTAACTATAGTGATGTGTCAGCAGTATTCGGGGCAGATGGAGACATCTTACCTGGTGAACTCGGTCACTCCCTTCAGGAACCAGGCGGAGTTGCGGTACAGAGACATGGTGCTGCTCTGGAAGCCTCTCGCTGCGCTGAGCTCTCCCCTGCGCTTTTACCCTGGACCAAAACCACGTGTAGCTCCACTGAATTAACATCAGCGGGCGACAGCTCCACCGGCCACCCAGTGGCCGGAGGGACGTATTAGTTCAGTTGAGCAGTGTTATTTAACCTACAGACAGACATAAACATATAAATTTCCCATGTGTGTTCCTGTTGACTTTCTTTAGTCAGTGCGTGGTTGGAGTACAGTGAGCTTAACTTACCCACGCTGTACCCTCCCTGCCGGTTGATGGTAACATATTCGCTTTCTTAGGACTTTATTATTTGGTGTTTAACTTTACATAGGCTATGTAAATACAATGGCCCGATCCTGCTCTCCTCCCATTGGTGAATAGTAGGCCTACAAAGCTGGTAGTGCAGTAAGATATATAAACTCGTAAAACATACCTGACAGAGAGAGATATTAATGCTCCATGTAAATAAAAATGCTACCTCCAGCTGATCAGCTCCCATAGTTTAAAAACATTTCATTATTGCCAATACACTGAAATTTAACTTATCTAACTATAAAACAAAATAAAGTGTGGATGTTTGCGTGCGCTTAACGTTAGTCATTTAATGTTACAGAAATGTAGGTGTGGCTTATGCCAAAAGACAAATAAACATGTCCCTGCAGCCTGAACGGTACAGTAAATCTGAGCCACAGGCTGTCTGCTCATTGACCGCACCGCGCTGATTCACCTGTCTGGGGACAGTTAGCCCGGTAGCTCCACGGCAGCCAATCAGCCGTTGGAGCGCAGCAGGGCGCGGCTCTGACTGGTAAAGGTGTAAGCTCACTGATTTCTGGGAAGATACAACAATGTTGCCGCATCATGCAGTAGGATAGACTCTGGGATTGATTTCTGGGACAGGGAAGGATTTGAACTTGGCTTGGACTGCAGACAAAATGGTGAGTACCCCGAGCATGCTGGTACAGTTTTACGCATGTACCTGTTGTCAAGAAAAGGTAATAAACGCCCATGTCAAATTTAACAAAATCTCTATAAGCGTGATTATCTTCCTTAGTTGTTATTGCAAATCAGTTTGGAATCTACTTCCTTGATCAAAGGTCATGTAATTGATACTGTAGTGTCCCTATTCTATTCAAGATCAGGATAATTCTCGTGTAACACGTTAAAAAAACTCTTTGTCAGATATAGCACACACACAAAAGGATGTTCAGTTTTTGCAACGCAACAACCATGTCTTCTCTGACAGGCAAATGATTGCAAATCTCCAAACGCTGGTTTCCTTTGCACAAGTTTAAATGTGCTTTTTAAAATTTAGACAATATTATCAAACAATTTAATGGATCTGCCATTTCACACAAAATAATCATATACAGTAGATTTTAATTAGGCTACCCAAATTATTCTTTATAATTGGTTGTGTTGCACTCTGTTCTTTCTTTACTGCTGCAAGCAGTGCTGCTTGCAGCTGCACCTCAGGGCAAAGGGCTCTCTTTAATTGCCCTTGCACAAGGCACACATCATATTTACTGTTAGTGCACTCAAAGGTGTTATGTTTATAGGAGAGTTTTCGAGTTGTGAAATCTAATTGCTGCTGGGTGCAACCCTCAGTTATGGGTGGTTTAGTTTTAGTTGCAGGCAGCTCTGACTGTAGGTGGGGGTATTATCACTGTGTGTTTGTTTTCTCATGCATGTGTCTATGTGATTGCTTCATTGTATCTGTGTTTGGTTTTATCTGTTGAAATGCTATACATTCTATACCACATACCACATTTTAGTTATATGTCTTTAGAATGTTCCTTCTGTTTGGTACTTTACACCGCTTTCTGCAGTCATACTTAACATTGCGAGACAACAACTCCTGAACTTTTCAAAAGTCAGTGTTTTCTGTCCTTTTCCCTACTTTCTGCCCTCTCCAGATGCGCTTTCTGTTGCTGTTCAGCCGGCAGGGGAAGCTGCGACTGCAGAAATGGTTCACACCATTAACAGACCGGGAGAAGAAGAAGGTGATCCGGGACATGATGATGCTAGTGTTGGCTCGTCCACCACTTTCCTGCAACTTCCTCCAATGGAGGGACCTCAAGATTGTTTACAAGAGGTGCCCACAAGACATGCAGCTGCTTTTTTATTTGTGTTATAATTACATTACATGCTACTTTTTCAGTGTTTTGTCATTATCAGCAGTCCTGATTAATACTTAATTAATATACTAGTTCTGTAACAACACTTTTAACACTTTTAAGTTTAATTCAAGGACTTTCAGTCTTTCATTCAGGCACATGTGCTTGTAATGTTCCATAGTTTTCTTCACAACAGTGTGGCAACGATTGCTGTAACATGGGACCTTTATCCTCTTCAAATGCAGGTATGCCAGCCTGTATTTCTGTGCTGGTCTAGAGGACCGGGATAATGAGCTGCTGAGCCTCGAAGTGCTGCACAGATATGTTGAGTTGTTGGATAAATACTTTGGCAACGTAAGTCAGTTAAAAACATTAAATAAACTCACTAATATATAGTTGTTTGATAGACTTTTATAGCTAGATATAAGGACATTTTAAGTGTTTACAAAAAGACTTGAACCCTGGTCTCCTATATGAAAGTCCTGTGTTTGTTTATTGCCTTTATTGGCATGACTGCATACAATACAATGTTGCCAAAGCATAGTAACACAAACTATACAATAATAATAAACAAAATAAACTGTTATGATGATAATAATAATAATAATAATAATAATAATAATAATAATAATAATAATAATAATCATCATCATCATCATCATCATCATCATAATACATTTTATTTCTATAGCGCGTTTCAGGACACTCTAAGACACTTTACAATAAAACCAGTACAATAAGTACATTAAAATAGATAAAATACATAAATATAAATACAATTCAAAGTTCTTAATAATAAATGTTCTGTCCAGTGGATCTTTTTTTTTTTTTTTTACAGCAATGGTGGATCATGAAGCTCTTTACATGGCTGTGGCTGAGAGATTTACCTGGCAGGTGATAGGCTTAAATGTAATGGACGCTCATTTAGAGTATAGAAAATCTACCAGCCAGACAAGCCCTGGGAGTCTAGATGAAATTTATCTGGATGTTATACACGCAAGACAGTATTTTGATACATTAGCAATTCTTCCATGTTAGCAAGCAAGCAAACGTTAGCTAACATGATCCAGCTAAAACCACAATAACACAATATAGGCTATTTCACACTCTGTGTTGTGGTGGGACATTTTCTTGACGTTATCGGACTTTATCTCTAAGCTAACGTTAGCTAGTGTTGCGCACTGTTGGGAGAATGGTCCAAATGCAGTCCTCCCTCCTGCAAGTTATGTGAGCCAATGTGGTTTGAGATTTAATTCTTTAACGGCCCTGGTTTGGGCATGAGTAGTAGGGTTCCGCTGTATATGAAGTATACTACGTAAACTAACACTTATTTCCCTGTAACGGTCCACCAAAATCTGTTTCTGAACAAATTTTAGGTGAGAAATAAGCAAACCATTTGCTGAAAGTTTGTTCCAACTTTTGTAAGGCTACACTACTGTACTGCCAGTTGCCACTGCCAACCTATTAGCTCACTACTATAACTTCCCACAGAGGTCAGTGAGTTAGTTAACCTGTCCTGCGGTAGCTCATTAGCCGCCGGCTTCTAGTTTTCCAACAAATGCTGTTCAAATAAACTTACGACGTGTGATCAACAACTTTTATATTACTAATATGGCATACGGTTTTCTCTCTATTTTTTCCTGCTCATTATTATTATCATGATTGTATGATGCAGTTGGAGCCTTTTGACTGTAGGGGAGAGGAAGAAAAGGCCCTCAGGAGCCTGCATTAACATCTCATCACAGAAACAGGAAAGGGCCACAAAGATGGAAGCACACTGTATGCCGTAGTATATGATTAGAGCTCTATAACAGCTGTGACAAGGGCACTGTAAAAACGAAAGGAACAGAAAACAATGAGGTTTCTATCAGTGTTCTCAATTTTTAACACACTTCTTCACAATAATTTATAGGTCAAAGGTTATACAGTCTACACTGCAGTGACTTCTGTGTTACACTCTGCAGGTGTTCAACAAACTCCTTTTCCATTCGCCCTGACTCTGCACACAGACATGTCACTGTGCTCTTTACCAGTCCGACTCCCCCTGGTGCCCATAATGTGCTTCTGCTCCAGAACCACTTGAAGTATACCCAGCCTGTGTTGATTTACAAAACAAGGCGAGAGCCACGCCTTCTTATTAGCAAAAACTCAAATAATAAAACTGAAACTTGAAGAGCAGATGGAAAAGGGAGGGATGTGAAAAAGAAGCTCTTCATAATTATCTTAAAGATCTCAGTCTGCTTAATGAACTTGCCATTTCTGTACTCTTAATACATACTCTTATAATATTCTATTAGAGCCTGGTCATCTATACTAGTACAGCAGTTGTTTATCATCTATTCCTCCTGGGTGAAATTACCCCACATACAACTGATCAAGTAGATAGACATGTATATTATTCTATTTCAGGTGTGTGAGTTGGATATCATTTTCAACTTTGAGAAGGCTTACTTCATCCTGGATGAATTCCTGATGGAAGGAGAAATTCTTGAAACGTCCAAAGTAGCTGTGGGTGTATCTATGGAGGAGGCTGACAAACTCCAAGAGGTACTTTAAGGTTCAACAGACTTTTAGTGAACGTAGGCCTTTCTTGTTACTCATACAAACTGTGTTTTAATATCCCTGCTCTTATCACAGACAATGGAAGAATACATGAGCAAACCTGCCTACTGAGCCAAGAGAAGACGAGGGTGGCTCACATTTGAAGACTTGAAGTAAAAGGCGTATTACTCTGCATTATTAGTGGCTAATAATCACTCATTTGGCATAATGCTGTGGTCATACAATAACCACAATCTCATGTTTCTAATCAAGTTTTAAGATCTGTAATAGTGTTTGCATCTATGAGTGCCTTTTAATCCTCATATTTATCTCAGGGTTTTTTATAACAACAGATATGACTGGAAAGAGTCTTTTTTCCAGTTTATCTAATACACTTTAATATTTAAATATGTGTAGGAATGGAATGCATCATGTGATGGTGAGTAAATGAAGAAACACTACACAGTAAGGAAAAAATAAAGTCAATGCTTTATTAACCTCAGATATGTCACATATGACCACATTTAAGAAAGAATTACCAAAAAACACAAGTGAATCTACAGGATCCAACACTGATTTTGGTTGTGTGTGCATTGGAATGTAAGGCTGGTGAGTCACATGTACTGGTTATTAAGTGTTGTTGGGCAAAAAACTCATTTAAAAAAAGCATCAAATGAATGTCTGAACACTCATGTTTCTGCTAATAAATAAGAACTTTTGTAAACCTACAGAATAACTAAAGTTGACAGCGTTTTTTATTCTTCAAAATACTTTATTTTCACCCTCTCCCTCCACCAACATAATATATATCTACAGCCTTCTTTATATTCCTTGGGCAGTTTTGGCATCAGTATCACTTTCTTCCATTTCTGGGTTCAGGTAGCTCAGCAATTTCATCACCGCCTCATTATCAAAACCTTGCATTTGAGTGTCGTCACCCCTCTCATCATCCTCCGACTGTCTCTTTTCATTTGGCTTTTTATCTGAGTCCATGCGATCAAAATAATCCTGTATCGCCTGTTCAAAAGAGCCCATCACGCTCTGTGCAACCCCGTCCCGCTTTTGGCTGGCCCTGTTGTTGTTACTGTACACGGAGTTTGGATACTGTGCCAGCATCTGAGCTGCTAGATACGCTGCCAGTTCATCCTCATCCACGGTGTCGTCATAGTCGTTCTTTAATGTACTGGGAAGGCGCCGTTGCGTGGGAGCGGATTCCCCCAAACGCCCCGCAGGCTGAGTGTGAAGTCGTGACAGCGGGCTTTTGTACTGCTTCTGCTTCCTGACAGGAGCTCGATCCTCCGCGCCCCCTAACCCAAGGATGTTTAGTATCTCTTCTGTCCTTAGCTCTTCTGGGGTCTTTTGTCTATCAGGAAAGCGTCTGTTGTAGAATTTAGCTTCAGGAATTGTGTGTGTCTTCTTTGAGGATATCTGAGAGAGCTTGTTTTCTGCTCTGGCTAAACTGTTGCTCTTTCGCGACTTGTCTTGATTTGTCGTTTCTCCAGTTTTCAACATATCCACCAGGTCTTCAGGTGGAATCTGGTATTTTCGGGAGATCTGAATGAGCTGGTAGATGGCCTGTGGCTCTATGTTGTCTCTATACTGTGTCTGAGACGCTCTCCTCTCAGCCCTCTTTTTCTCCTCTTCCTCTATCTCTCGTTTCTGCTCTTCTTCCTCCGTCTTCTCTAGCACTCGCAGAAGGTAATAGTCCACCAGGTTAGCGACATCATCTGGATCTTTTGACCTCTTGACTGGGTAGCTTTCATCATCGTACTCTTCATCATCCTCATCCTCCTCCTCGTCGTTGTCGTCAACATAATCAAGCCCTCGGTTGGCCTCATGTTTGTCGTCCCTCGCCTCATCCTCAGCTTCCTCTTCCTGTTCTTGTAGAGGACCCCAGTCTGCGAGATCCCCGCCTACATCATCGTATGCCACATTTCTCGCATTAACCATGTCATCATCTTCCGCCTCATCGTCCTCCTCCATGTCATCCTCTTCATCTTGGCGTTTGTGCACGGTCTTCGCACTAGTCAGCTTGTCCAGTTCGTCGAACACGGACTGCAGAGTTGCCAGGTTCTGAGGCGTGTACTTCTCCTCCACATTCTCATTGGTGCGTTTGAAGGGGCTCTCGTGCTCCAGATCTGGACCCTCCTCATCCTCTTCCTCGTCGCCCTCACCCTCTTCCTCGTCCTCAAACATCAACGGGAGTTTCTTGTGAGGCCTGATGCCGTGTTGCTTCTGCTGCACCCTGGGATACGTGTCGTCCTGTATTCCTGCTCCTTCTACTCTGGTAAGAAGTGAAGCCGGCTTGGAGGCCTTTTCTGTCTGCTGGAGGGTGCTGAGCACCGCCTGGAGCAGCTCTTCACTCTTATCCTCCCCCCTTCCCTTCTCCTCTTCCTCCTCTTCCTCCTCTTCCTCCTCTTCCTCATTCTGATCTTTGCTCTGCATAGGACTAGAAGCCAGTCTCAGCATGGCACGCAGCTTCTCAGCATCATCCATCTGGCTGGCATCGTACCCTGTAGTGAGAGGGGTGTGCTGCTGGGAGTCTGTGCCGGTTTTTTGACGGAGGCTCTCGATGTACTCCAAAGCTTTGAGCATGTCAGCGTTAGGAGCCTGCTGGACATTTCCTCCTCTCTGGGGATCTGATTCACTTCCTCGCAGCCTGTGCTCTCTGAGAGAAGCCCCGTGAGCGCCAGAGGAACTGAGGAAGAGGAGGACTAAGAGGAGGTCTGCTAAACAGATGAGGAGAGGTCCGCCTGAGGTGGAAGTCTTGGGGAGTGACGGCATGGTGACGCCTGCAGAGGAAAGACAAAGATGCACATGTCAGCACTGACCTTTACACATTAAGCTAACAGGTTCACAACGGTTACTGCTCCGGTATTTCTTAAATGTCTGTTGCTCTTATCATCACTTTAAAATGTCTGGTCTGATGATCACATCACAGCCACCGGAGACATCTGTATTGATTTAAAGGCAGGAGATCACTCTTAAAATCTCATCCATTAATTTGCTCGGGTGTAAACCAGGTCAAAGACGTCATATGTCAGAATTGCCTGACAAAATCCAGTTAATTAAAAATAAACCCAATTTCTTCCTTTGATAAAAATGTATTATTTGAACTATGCTTTTCATGTTGTTAAATTCTTTTTGTCATGTTTCATGTAGCTAAAGCTAAGAGGACAGATGCAGCAAAAAAGAGTGAATGATTGCTGATAAGCAACTGGTGGCCAATCTTCTACTTAATAATAATAATAATAATAATAATAATAAATTCGGAAGTGATATAATAATGAGTTATCTGGGTAAAATATAAACCAGAGTGTTTGTATTTCTCTGTGTTCCTAGTATTTGAAGATCATACCGGAATCCTGCCGCCTCTTTGCCAGCAGCAGTAATAGCAGCGGCATTCAGCTCAAATCTCATTAGTGGTCAAATTGCTGCTCTCCGTGAGTCATGGCCCCGTTGTCAAGGTAACCCTGTGTGGCTGATGTTTCCATGAAACATTTCCTCAAACCGCTGAAAAACCTCTAAACTCAAATTATTAGGCTACTGTTCTTCAAGCTTTCACTCAAAGCTAACATTGATCTTTGAAACGAATTGTGGGATCAATTCTGCCAGTGGGCTTCTATTACACACGCGTTCAAAACACATCAAAATGTGTATTTGATGAATATCTCTTGATGAAAATGCATGCAATAGTATTAATGTTAGCCTAAGTTTTTTTTGGGGTGGGGGGGTGGGGGTCTTTTTCAAAAAGACGAAAAAAAGAAAAATGCCTAACTGACCGTAAGCGACGATGCACTTTTCCAGTAGCCTAATTTTTTCCAGCCTTAATTGAAATTGCTGAACTTCACTTAGTCGTTAATGCTTTTTAATCGGTGGCAGAAAAGTGGGCACTTTAGAGCAGCCCCACACTCAATTCTGAATAATCTGAAGCGAGATGAGAACAAAGAAACTGCGGTCAACACAACGCAACCTCTTCGCCTCAACATCTGTGGCGGTGCATCAGGTTGGCAAACAGCTAGTAACAGAAGACAGCTCAAGTAAAAAAAAAAAAAAAAAAGAAAAGAAAAGAAAGAAAAGAAAAACCCTCCATTCATTTGAAATGTGAGAGGAAACACGTTCAGAGTGGTGCGATGTAGGTCATGCGATTTCAAACCAAGTCTTACCTTTGTAATTACTTTCCACCGAGGGTCGTGAGTGAACTGAGCATCTCTCTGTCTCGCAGTGTGAGTCTGGTTTCAGCACCGCGGACAGCTCTTCATGCTATATGAGGAACCACCTGACTCGTGCGTCAGAGAGCGAGGAGATACGCAACACACCCGCGTGTACACATACCCCCTACATAACACACACGCACGCGCGCGCACAAACACACACACACACAAACACACGCACACATCCTCGCGCACGCTCAGTTAATTTGAGTCAGCTAATACTGCTTCTCTCTAATGAATATGAACTGAAACTAGTTTGTGACCCAGTACATCTCAGCGGCTGCATAACGGCTCGTGTCGCAGCGTACGGTGAAACCAGTGAATTCATAATGGCTAATTGGGACCATTGACTGATAACTCTGTTTTGTCTCGGCTGTGTGCAATAACTTTAACTATCATGGGATATTTAGGCCGCTTATTAAGAAGACATGTAATGGGCGTTTTGTCAAAGATCACAAGTCGTCAGGTGGCTGTGACTGGTGGAAATAAAGCTTTTTAATGGTCTTCCTCTTTGCTAAATTGTTAAGCAAATGGTGTGAAATAGCTGATAGCTCAATAAATGTTTTGCTTTTCTGATTCATTTGGTTTCTTCACCGACAGTAGGCTATATGAGGCTCATAGTAATATTTCCCTCTGTAGTAGTGACTGTTGAATGGCTGTTGTCATTGACTGCTGTTGTGTCTCTGCTGCAGCACTGAGGGACGGAGACAGTTAAAAGTCCACCGATGACTCACATACGGACTCCGCCAAACTCCGAGACGGGCGGGGTGACAGGGGCTCTGCAGAGAAGTACGTGCGTGTGTGTGTTGGGGGGTGGGGGGGTGGGCAGGGGGGGAGTAAGAGAGAGAGAAAAAGCAATAGAGAGAGCAATTTTGTCATCAGCCAGCGCACTGTGGTCTCTATTTTTGGCTGCCTGTCAAATCTTGTCTAGTGTGGATCAGTGTGTGTGTCTGTGCCTGCGTTGCAGTTTCATTCATAAATCCCCCTCCTTGATGTGCTCAGGCTATCCTCCACTGACCTGCTTGTCTGATTTTGAGGGGAGCTATCTTGTTTTCAGCTTTGTCACAGTTGCCATATATGAATAAATGTCTGTATACAGAAACACATTTCAACACACTTTGGTTTGTGACTCTGCCCACAGTGAACCAGAAACCATCTGACTGCTGAAATGCAAACATAATCCATCAAATCTGAGTGACGAAATCAGTGTGTTTGCATTTAGAACGTTTCATTAAACATCACTTTATGGCACCAGAAAAGGTTCTGAAATATTACAAAAGAACGATTTTCTGGTGCTTTGAAAACCACTGCATAGTGTGGAGAAAAAAAGAGGGATGAGTCACACAGGAACATCCTTTCAAACTCATTAAGGAACTTTAAAGGCTCAGTCCTGTCACATTCACAACATCTAGATATGGATTCACACTGAAGCACATAAAATGTTTTGTATTGATCCCTATTTTTTTTTTTTGAAGGACTGCAGCAACAGTAACCTTTATTAGTATGTAAGATGTTTAATGTTCTCATACCAGACGTTTCTGCACCAGAAGACCAAAAGAAACCAGGACAAAAGAGAGCTGATTTTAATCTCATATCTCCCACAGCCTAATTACATTTTCCCTCATGACTAACACACATACACACCCAGTGCCAGTTTTGTACTGATAAAGCCCGAGCTGTCGGGCTAATTGCTTGTGGTTGTGCTGTGGCAGGATTACTGGTAAACAGAAACCAATTACAGCTCAGATCCACCTCCATTTCCACTGCTGGTCCACTGAAAAAAAACACAAGGTTTTTTCTCAGGTCAAATGAGAAGTTTCTCCCAGGCAATTAGTAGTTTCCCCCTCTTTGCACAGCAGTGCGGTGTGACTGTTTGGGGTCATATTATTTTGTAAGATGTTGGATATGAAACTTTTCCAGCACAGGAAGTGGTACATTTACTCTCATCTAAAGTTAAACTCTTACTATGGGGAATGTAATGTAATGTGAGTTTATACTCCACTGGAATTTTTATTTTAAGTTACTGAAGCTGGAAAGTGATGTCATTAAACAGTTTTTTAAGTGTCAAAGATCATTCTTGACTTTGGAAAGGGTAGTTTGAAAAATCAATCCCAACTCAAGGTCCAGTTACTATATGTTTTGTATGGAACCATATTACATGCTCTTCATCGGCAGAAAAAATACAAACAAACAAGAAATTTAAAAAATACATGTTCATCAGTATTTTATATTATATTATATTATATATATATTATTATTATTTATATTTATATTATAAATGCCAGTAAACAGAGCATTAGTGTTTAACTTTTAAGCCAACAGGAGAAGTTTTAAAAGTGCTATGGATGAAATGGACAAAAACCCTAACAACTGTTTTGTGGGAACTGTGACCGTACAGAGTGTAATTTTCTGGGTCCATCCCCTGGTGCAGGTCTGTAATGAAATGGTGTAATAGCCCAAAGCCATTACAATCAGTAAACTGGTACATAATGCCATCATGGACTAGAGACACAATGGCACAGAAGCAATTTGCTAAGTATGGTAAAAGGTAGTTTTGTCTGTGTCTGTCTTCTGATTTGTCTCTAACATTAAGTAAAAATAAGCAACAATCAAAGTTAAAGTTTGGAGAAAAGAAACTTCTTTTTTACAACTCCAACATTCAAAAACTCAGCTAATCTGCTTCAGCAGATTTAATTGACAGCAGCTTAGCAACATACGCAAACAACCATCACATTTTAATTCAGATGTTGCTAAATGCTGATTGGTGCATGGAAGTAAGTGACATAACCTTTTTGAGCCCCACCAACTTCAAACCCCGTAAAAGAGGAAAGACAAAACAAAAAACAAAGACATATCTTATATTAAGTAACTAAAACTGTTCTAAATTTGGCAAATTTCTGAGTGTTCATGTAGCATCACATTGCTCAAGGTAACAAGCTGACTGAGATGACTTTAAAACTCTTAAGGTGATGTGTTTCATTTTTAAATGAATAATTACCGATGAATCATGTTTGTGGGGTTTCATCTCATCTCCCCTTGTCTTTTCTTTCTGTGTGTTTGTCCCCCTTGCGACTGACCGGCTGCAGCCTATGTATTACTGCTGGGCTTGACAGCCCATAATTGCTGCTCCTTAACTCAGGTTGTCAGAAGCTTGGCAGGCACAATGTTGAGAAAGAGAGAGAGGGAGAGAGAGAGGGAGAGAGATTGTGAATGGGTCTACAGGGTTTGACGTCAGCCTCTTTTCTCTGGTCGATTATGTGTGTGTGTGTGTGTGTGGGAATAGCTGTGATGCATCAATTTTTGCTCTTTTGTGAAATGTGAGATGTGGCACCAGATTGTGGCAGAGTCTCTCCAAGGCATTTATAGCACACCAGGGCAGATATACAGAATGTTCCCCATCACATTTGTCACCTTTCCCTGAAATGATGAAAACAATGAAATCATTCAGTTCCCAAAACTGCTTGCTTACAGCCCTCACATCTGTCTACTACAGGAGACTGAATGTGTGCTACTGAGAGAGAGAGAGAAAGGGGCCAAAGGAAGAACACAAAGTGCCTGACATTTATAAAATGTTGTTTTTGTGGCACAACCATTAAAAGACCCCAGGGTGCTAATTCTGAAGTACTTTATCCAAAAACATCATTTATGTAGCTGTGCTCAAATCCATTTTCATGTTGTGTCTGATGAAAAGAAGAGGCCCACTGCAGGTAAAAATGATTTGTGTATCCACAGGAGTATGAGTCACTCGGTTTCTGATGCTTTGTGAGGAGAATACAACAGAAACAATCAGAACACTTTGGCTGTGTATGAAAATCAAAATGAAATTGGCAGGACCTTCAGCACGTACGGGAAATTAAAACAGGAACTACATGATAGGGTGGGGGGTTTGAGCAGGTAACTGAGATCTGTATCGTTACACAGATAATAGTTTAAAGCTCCAACATGTCATCTGATTAAATGTATGAATCACTAAATGTTTAAACAAGCCTAATCATGGAACCCCAAAGTGTTCAATATTACATGAACTAAAGAAGACATCAGGAATCAAATAATCATGTCAAAAATGGTGTGATAATTTAGAAAATCATTAAAACTCAACCTCATTATCATGAAATGTTCTTCAAAATGAATAGTTTGTATAGTAATTTAATTTTTCATAAAGTCCGTTGTTTTTTTCACAAGGGCACTTTTTTCCAGTTACACTTTTATTTCATAATGCTGCTTTTCATGACCGCAGAGTTGTCATCAGTCATCGCCCCCTCACCTGCCAGCTGATCACTTGTCCCCAGCCTCTGTCAGCGCCTAGTAGCGAGAGCAGTGGTTCACACCCCTTTTTGGGTGCGATATCCATGATATCTGCTTAGTGAGCAGCTTTCATAGGAACGACCAGGGTGTCATCTTTTAAAGTGGTAACCAGTTCACATTCATACCCACTGTAACCCCCCTTAAGACAAACATATGTCTCCTAGCCTTGCATCATTGGAAACAAATTTGGTTTCAACAAGTTGGGACCAGTTCAACCAAGTTTCCCTTTGTTTTAGTGTAATCATTTTTAGTCCAGCAGAAGAAACATTATTCAGTAATTTCCAAAAAAGCAAAGGCCAGAGGAAAGTGTGAAAATAAGCAAAGCTCTTTTGGTTGTTTTGCTTCAGCCTCACCCTTTTAATCTTCCATCATCTCTTTGTAGAGAGAGGGATAACCTCTGATGCCCCAGTCTCTCTCCATCCAAAGTAGGCTCCACTGATTACTCAGCTGCACCCAGGATCAGTCCGCCGTTGAAACCACTCATTGCGTGACGAGACACCTACGTGGTCCCACTAGCCATTTACGTTCCCTTGTCCCTGATTCCAGACTGGAATCTTCTTTATTCATAATTGTGTCATATAAATAACTTTATTAATATTTCTATATGGTATCTAATATATCAATATTATGCTAAAAACCTGCCCCTAACAGTTCCAAACACTGGAGTTATTGTGCCTGTGTACTGTATTTATTTATGCATTGTGTTTATTTAAGTACAGGCTGCAGCCTATACATAAATAATTCAGTGAGGGTAATAATTCAGGGATGATAATTAATTTCATTCAGAAGTACTTTAACTTTGTTTTTGGTCTAACTAATAACAGCTAACTGGCTAAATTGTAAAGCAGCTGTTGAGCTATCTTGATTAAGGAAGGCTGGGGGCACTCCACTGCCAAGAAGAGTGATATTATGAAATAAAAAGTAACATTATGATGTAAAAGCGTAAATTTAATAATTGGAAAAGATGCTATTTAAAATTTGCTCTTGTGAAACTCGAGTTGAGTTTTAATAATTTCTTGGTTAATGTATAGATCTTACAATTTGATCATGTGATAATTGATTTCTTAATTCCTTATTAATTAATAAACATTGAATAACTATAACTAGAGTTGACTTTCTGTGAAGTTAACTTCTCTAAACCTTTATAAAACAAAATGTCTCATAATTTCTATAAGACAATGTTCTCCTTTGTCCACCACCTACTCAGTTTTGTCTATTCTCGGCCACTCTTTATTAGTGTTGTCACAACACATCATACAGCAACATGGCTTTCCCACAGTAATGGTACAATGGTGCATGATCTTTCTTCCCTCATGTATTCCACATTTCCCTTTTGGGTCTGTCTTTGTTGCCTAAGGCTGATGAGAAAAGAGGGAGGATTAAAAAAAAACACAGATAAAAACATTTTCTGTCTTCCCTGGGTTTATAGACCTCTATATCTTAAAGTATTAGCATATATTCTCATATTATTGCTGCCAAGTTACCCTATTAGGTTCAGTGAATTTTGTTTGCAGACCATAAAAAACCTCTACACTTGGTTGCTTATGAAATAAAGTACAGCCTCATGTTGCCTTTTTATGATCCTGAGCTTTGATGTTGCCGTTTTTAAATAAGGCCTCTGCTTCATTGCTCCATGTTAAAGTCACAAAGCAGATGTTGAGTTGTTGGCGCGAAAGGGAATATTTGCTGTTTACCTCCTCCTGAAAGACAAAAATAAACCTGCCCCTCCCTCCGCTGCTACCCCACTGGCATCTGAGAAGCATCCTCCATCGCTGCAACACATCAGGAAACAGTGGGGCTACTTGTAAAGGAGCAGGGAGCTACATTGGAAGTTTCTGGAATAAGCCATACTGCAATACTATTTAACACTTGGAGATAAATACAATGAGATAATGAAGACGGGCGAGCCCTGGTATCACAGAGGAGGGTTTAGTGCATAAAGCCAAATCCCCAGTTTGATCTCCCTGGCTTCATGGTCTGCTTGTAAGGAATTCACCCATTGCCTGAGGGTTAGAGTGGATAGCAATTAGATAGACACCAGGGGAACCCACAATATGTTATGCCACTGGACAAACATCTGTGAAACAAATCAGTGAAACTGTGACATAAACAGATGCTTTGGATGAGAAGATATAACGCATGTCAATGATTTGATGTCGCCGTTATTTGCGCGATAATCCAAGGTCAGCAATCATGCAGGAGCACAATTTGGATGTCAAAGGAATAATGCATAACCCAGTGTTTCACTATTTGAGTGCTGGGACAGCCTTGTATATGTATTTATAGGAAAGGAAATAAATTTCTTCTTGTCTCTGAAACAAATACATCATCAAATGGATTTTAATCGATGGTAGCAACTCAAGGGGTGGCATATGTATGTAGCCAGTCGGGTGGTCGGTTCACCACTTTTGTATAGACTAAAATATCTTGAGAATTATTGGATGGCATGTTATGTTGCATAAACATTCAAGGACCTCAAAGGATGAATCCAATTACTCTGGTTAACTCTTTGACTTCAGTGCCACCACGAGATTGACCGTATTGATTTTATCTTGAAAACTATCGTATTGATTGCCATGGAGCAAGGTCTGTAGAGGATGAATCATATGATGACTTTGGTGTGATTGACTTTTCATCTAGTGCTGCAGACATTTATCAGTTTATCAGTTATTTATTTGTTATAACTTATTCTAGACATGCAAACCTGTAATGTTATTCCTGTCAGCCTCAGCTGCACTTTGGCGGTAAATAAATGTTAGCATGCTAACACAGTAAACTAAGATTGTGAATATGGTAAACATTATATTTTCTATTTCTAAACATAAGCTGTGTTAACAATGTCATTGTGAGTGTGTTAGCATGCTGACCTTAGCATTTAGCTCAAAAAGCACCACTGTGCCCGAGTACAGCCTCAAAGAGCTTTTAGCATGACTGTAGACTCGTAGGCTTGATTTTGATTTTTTCTGCTTTTGTCTTGTGAGATGCTGAATACTGCTGACCTAAAAGTGACCAAGAATTGAACCCTTGACACTTCCCGTACCAGAATCAGACTCAGTTCCTCTTACTCTGTTGTGGATATTATTCATGCTGCCTGTGGAAGAATCGCTGCTGCAGTTTGGTTGATAGTTAGACTTTTGCTTGTTGGTGCATTTTGATTAAACTACTTTTAATTTCTGCCGGTCATTTCTGTGTCGTCATGATACAACATACAATTGAGATGGTAGATTTTACTTTAATTCCTGTAAAAAATAATAGATACAAAGAGTCAACACAACTTGTCATTACATTTATTCATTTAGCTGACGCTTTTATCCAAAGCGACTTACATTTGCTATTTTTATGTCAGAGGTTGCACGCCTCTGGAGCAACTAGGGATTAAGTGTCTTGCTCCGGGACACATTGGTGGACGTGTCACAGTGGGGAGTTGAACCCACGTCTCTCACACCTAAGGCATGCATCTTATCCACTGTTCCATCTCAACCCTATTTTCTGTTTTACTTTGAAGTTGTTCTGTTTTTCACCTGCCCCATTCTCCAGCTCCCAGAACACTTGTCCCTGAATTAGTTGGTCTGTTGCCTTCACTTGGTACCAGTTCATTTTCCTGTTTCCTGTGTCAGTATGTGACAAACATAACACAACTGTCACAATAAGTAAAGTATAACACTTATTGATTTCATTGTTATCAGCTAATTGTATCGTACTATATGTGAATATATGTACTTAAGATATACAGTAGCTATACTTCAACTTGATACCTGCATATCATGGTAGTGTGCCTTGCACTCTACTCTAGACAAGAAGGACCATTTGTAACCCAGTTAACCTAAATATTACAGAGTTACATAAGTAGTTTTGTTTAAGTTTTGTTGCACTGTTTGACCTACAGCCCCCACAACCTTGCATTTTCATTCCATTTTATACATTTGTGTCTGTTGGTTCTGATTATTGATTCTCTTTTCCATCCTTGAACTCCCACTACACAGATCTTTGAATCATTTATTATCAGCTATTTCCTTTCTCAGGCCAGAATAACAATCAGGTCCTACTGTCACATGAATAATGTATAATTTGTGATAGTAGGCTGACTTTGTAATTGTCTTAATGTGGCTGCTTAAATTCAGGTCTGAGTCCATGACTACACCAAGATTTCTGGCTTCGTTTGTGGTGAGCACTGATTTTTAATCATTCTTCCTTGGTTCCAAAAACAATAACCTCAGTTTTATCTTTGTTCAAGTTCTGGCACATCCAACTGTTGATTTGTTCAATACAGCCACTCAGTGCCTGTATGGGATCATAGTCCCATGGTGATAAGGTTATGTACATCTGTCTGTCATCTGCATAATTATGGTAACATATTTTATTGTTTTTCAAAATCTGAGCCAGTGGAAGCACGTAAATGTTAAACAGAAGAGGCCACAGAATGAAGCCTTGGGGAATTCCAAGTCATTTTTGTCAGCTCAGATGTGTGATTACCTATAGACACAAAGTAGTCCCTGTCCTTTAAGTAGGATTCAAACCAGTTTAGTACTGTGCCAGAAAGTCCAACCCAGTTTTCAAGAGACACGTTACATTTATGCTTTGTTTTTTGTATTTTCATACAATATGCTTCACTTTACAAGAGAAAAGACTTTATGGAGGTGGACTAATGAAGGCGTTTAGTAAAGTGAAAACTTCCCCAAATACAAGAAAGAGCAGGATAGAGCCGCTAACGTTAGCCTAAACTCTGATATTGTGGCATCCATGACCGGCTGCCATGCAGTGGGGAAATGCTACACAGTGGATGTGCTATTGTAAACTGGGCTTTTTTTCCTAACATTTTGCCATAAATGTAATTAGCTAATGAAATGTTACGTCACCTAGCTAGTTAGCCAGACATTCTAACATTAGCAGCTTATGTTTGAGCAGTTAAACACAGTGTTTAATCTATTTCTTTTAATTTCGCCCTTTTGAGTTTGGTTATGGTTCCTTGTCATGGTTGTTAAGCTATGACTGGAAAATTACTGTGAGTTTAGCAGTTAATTTCACTCTAATTTGACTTTGACTGTTTGGACTGAAACTCAGGGATAAACAACCGGTTGTAACCCTGTACCTCCTTCTCATCTCAGAGGAAAAAATAAAGCTTCAGTCAGGGAACTCATAACAACACTCACCTCATGCAGGTGAAATGCCACTTCCTGTAAGCACAGCTGCGGCTTACCCCTCGAGGCTAGCAGGTGTGTTGAGACCCAAATATCTTTTGTCAATACTCTCAATTTTGGTGGTACTTTTTTCCTGGCTTCTCCTCCTCCCTCAACACCCCGAGGGTACATAAAGTGGTCACCAATTGATGTGCAATATCTTGCTGCAGCACCAGAAGGATCACAGGTTCTTCAGTCAGAGTTCTCAGAGAACGACAGCTTTCACCCCTGCTTATCTCCAGCAAGCTGTATTTCAGGAAGTCTGATGTCAAGTTCAGCATCAACTGCGCCATCTTTACTCCACAAAATTGGAGCACAGCGATGTTTTGAGGGTGTACAGGTGAACTCGCACAGTGAATTAAAACTGCTCCTCTTTCATCAAAAGTCCCTGGCTGGGCTTGTTCTGCTCTCATGTCCAGTCATATCTCTACTATTAACTGTATAATAATCAAGTAATAATCCCCCAGCACAGAAAAAATGCTTTGGTCTGATAACAGAAAGATATGTTTCGGGTTGCTACAATAACATGAACACGTACAATCTAATATTGTCCAATAAAGTATCCCTGACTGGACTGGGGTGATTTTTGTGTTTTTGTTTATTAAGTCTGTTTCCTGCCATCCCTCTCTGGTAACATTTTCCAGAGAAAGGCTCTTAAACATCGGACTTTCAACTGCTCACTGCTCTCTGTTTGGGATCCTCTGGAGATGCCAAAGGGCAAAGCGTGCAGGCGTGCTGGTCAAACTGAGACAGTGGGGTTTTCGAACTGCTCTCCCTTCTATTTACTTGACGAATTTCCACTCTCTGGCCAACAAAATGGATGAACTGCTGCTCCTCAACAGAACTAACTCGGACTTTGCAGATCCGCTGCCCTCTGTTTTACCGAGTCCTGGCTCACCGAGCACATCCCAGACAGCGCACTTCACCTACTGGGATTGAATCTTTTCCGGGCGGACCGCGTAACGGAGCTCACGGGGAAAAAAGGGGGAGGATTCTGTCTCTACATAAACGAAGGTTGATGTACAGATGTCACAGTGTTGAAGAAATCATGCAGTCCTCACTGTAATCCTTTTTATTCAAATGCATTCCACCTCAGGCCTGTGTTAGTGAGGCGTTACTACACCTGGCCGACCAGATAACTAACATGGAGAAAAAACATTGTTTTCGGGGATTTCAACAAAGCAAACCTCGGCCACGAACTTCCAAAGTACAGACAGCATATTAAGTGTCCCACCAGGGACAGTAACATACTGGACCACTGCTACACTACATTAAAGGACGCCTATCGCTCTGTTCCCTGTGCTGCCTTAGGACTCTCCGATCACTGTCTGGTTCATCTTATCCCAACATACAGGCAGCAACTGAAATCTGCTAAACCTGTAGTAAAGAGTGTGAAAAGATGGACCAACGAGTCAAAGCTGGATTTACAGGCCTGCTTTGACTGCGCTGACTGGAGTGTTTTTGAGGCTGCAACCACTGACCTGGATCAACTAACTGACACTGTGACATCCTACGTCAGTTTTTGTGAGGATATGAGTGTGCCGACTAAAACCTTCCGCACATACAACAACCAAAAACCCAGGTTCACAGCGAAACTCAGGCAGCTCCGTCAGACCAAAGAGGAGGCCTTCAGAGGTGGAAACAGAGTCATAACCAGGCCAAGAGCACACTGACTAAAGAGATCTCCGAGCCCTTACCTGCACTCATGATCTGTGAAGAGGATATGTGCCAGCTCTTCCAGACGCAGAGGATCAGGAAGGATCCTGGCCCAGACGGTGTGTCTCCATCCTGCCTGAAAATCTGTGCAGACCAGCTGGCCCCCATCTTCACACAGATCTTCAACAGATCACTGGAGCACCTCTGGACTAAATGACTACAGGCCTGTCGCCCTGACATCTGTAGTCATGAAGTCCTTTGAAAGACTGGTGTTGGCCCACATGAAGGACATTAAGGGGCCTGTAATGTTGGACCCCCTGCAGTTTGCCTACAGGGCAGGTCAGTGGATGATGCAGTCAACTTGGGACTGCATTACATCCTGCAACACCTCGACTCTCCAGGGACATATGCAAGGATCCTGTTTGTGGACTTCAGCTCGGCATTCAACATCATCATCCCAGACATCCTCAGCACCAAACTCACCCAGCTCACTGTGCCAGCCTCCACCTGTCAGTGGATCACAAACTTCCTGACTGACAGGAGTCAGCAGGTGAGGCTGGGGAACATCACATCCAGCACTCGGACTATTAATTGATCAGCTGGCTCTCTGGTGCGGTCAGAACAACCTGGAGCTTAACAAGATCAAAACTGTGGAGATGATCGTGGACTTCAGGAGGAGCCCCCCATCAGCATTCTAACCAGCCCTGTGTCTGCTGTGGAATTCTTCAGATTTCTGGGATCCACTATATCCCAGGAAGTGGGAGCCCAACACTGACACCATCATCAAGAAGGCCCAGCAGAGGATGTACGTCCTGCGCCAGCTCAGGAAGCTCAACCATACCTACTGTCTGGTATGGATCTGTCACCAAAAAGGACAGAGAGACTAAAACAGACAGTCAGGACTGCAGAAAAGATCATTGGTGGCAACCTGCCCTCCATTCAGGACTTATATATTTCCAGAGTCAGGAAACGGGCAGGAAACATCACTGCAGATCCATCTCACCCCGTAAACAACCTGTTCCAGCTCCTCCCCTCTGGTAGGCGCAACAAAGCACTGTATGCCAAAACCAACAGACTCAGGAACAGTTTCTTCCAGCAAGCCATCACTCTGATGAACAGTAACTCTGCCTCATTTATTTATTCATCATTTTCTATTTCAGAGTTGTTCTTACTGTTCATATTGTATGCTATATATCATATCCACCTCCAACATGTACATAATAATAACAATAATGGTAATAATAATTTACTCCTGCATCCTTTGCACTCTGTTCATTGCACTATTGTCTCAATCTGTCTGTTTTGTTTATAGTGTGTATATATGTGTTCTCTATACTGTAGCCTGTGTTTGACTTTATTACTGTATTATTGTGTTATTGTATTATTTTATGAGTAAGCAAATTGTTGCAAATTCCTCGGATGTGTACACATACCTGGCAATAAAGCTGATTCTGATTCTGATTCTGAAGTGGGTGTAGCTAATGGATCAATGGGAAATATCCCTGGAACAAATGCTCCCTCAAATGCCTCTTAATGTCACGGTGCTAAATACTATACTATGCAACTACAAAAACTACCATTCACCCTAGATGCAAATTCAAAAAATGCAATGTGGAATGTTTGGGGTGTATACGTGTATGTATATAACAGTATATATTGTTTTACTTTATTTTATATGTTACCATATTTTAATATAGGCCTACACTTGATCATATGCTGTGTGTGTAGCATGAAGGAACTACAAATTTCATTTTGTTATGCACCCTCGTGCTGTGTAATGACTAATAAACAACTTTGTACCTTGTGCCTTGTACTGATTCCAAACATAATGCAGGCAGATCTACATAATCATGGAAATTGTCATAATTTTTTCTGGTCCTATTTTAACTGGGTACTGAATGCCATTATTGATCAGAACCTATATGTTTGTGGGGAACCCACTGTGTTGATCTGAAGTGTGTGCCACGAAATATCAGCATTGATTCAGGCTGGTGACCTCTGTTGCATTCCCCCTAGCCCAATGTTTCCTGTCAAAAATGAACCAAATAGTCATCTTCTAAAAAGTCACAATGTTTGTGGGGTCTGTCTGCAAAAGCTTACATCCTCACAAACACACCCTGAAGATTTCCAGTGTTTCCGTCTTCCCTCCAGACTTAGATAGGACCAAATACCTGCCATAACATATTACATTCATGGCTATGACACTTCTGTCCACTACACTGTCATATGGGAATTACATCTACTCGACAGTCATAACACTTTTTCACATGTTCAGACTCACCAGAAACTGTTAAAATACAGTAGGACTCACTTGACATAAAGGACTCAGGCGTCCCTATGTCAGCCTGTATGTTGTTAGACATGTATTTTACTTTATAGATTCATGAACAGGGATTGACAGTAATAGTGATCAAGTATTTTGAGTCATGTCTTGATGGGTCACTAACCTCAGTTTCCCCAGTTTAATTCTGGCAGGGACCTTTATCATATGTTATTTATGAAAAAATACAATATAAAGAGACTTTGGCATGAATTCAGGCATTCTCAGTATTAATTCCAACTTGCTAAGGAACTAAGGACTTGCGGACAGCAACAGCCTGACTGCAGAAGATTAATTCAGGAGACTGACCAATTCCAAATTCCCATTAAGCGAGTCTAAGAGTCTGCTGGTTTAAATTCCAACTGAACACTTCTGCAGCTGATTTCACACATTAGTCTCTCCTTTCAGGCTGGAGATATGATTGATTGGAGTCCACTGTTACGTTCAGTGTTTGTGGGTAATTTTTCAAAGCTTTTGTGTTGGTTCATCCAGTCCTGCATATTCCCCGTGATGGTGAGTGATGACGAATTGCCTCTTTAATTGCTGGTTGAACTCGGCCAGAGTCTAGCGGTTGCTAAGTGCCCAGCGAGAGACAGGAAGCAGCACTAAGACTGCGGCTGTCTGCAGCATCCATCTGTGACATCCAGTGGGTTAGAGGTAGGGTGGGGAACGGGGGAGGGAGGGGGAGGGGCATCTGGAAGAACAGCCAGAATGACTCATAGGTCAGATTTGCGTGAGTGAATGAGAAAGTGCATGTGTGTGTACCTGTGTGTGCATGTGAATTTACATCTCTGCATTTGCACATTATGCAAAGTTGTGCCTGAGTGTTAATTTGTTTCTGAAGGAGAGCAAAAAGCATTCAGGTCCCTCCGCCCTCCGCTCTGTGTTGTCAGCCCGTGAATCATTCAATGACTGCGGTTTTACAACGGTGACTATAAAAACACATCAAAGTGATATTTCTCTGATGGAACATTTACTTTTTACAGGTGCACTGTCAGTATGAGTCCATCTCCGTTCGCACTCTTATCACAAGCAATTTGCACACAGAGCGAGGAAGTAGGCTTCACTGTGATGATTGGGGATGTTTCAACATGACATAGCTATTCAGAGGAGACCTTATGAAACAGTCTGCTATTACTAACACCCCTCATTAGCCTGAATTACTGCTTGCACTCACTGTATTTTACAATAGTCTTATAGTAAAAGTTACGGGAGCAAAGATCAAAATAAGATAGTTGGCTCTGGTGCTCTGTGTACTGCAGTGAGCAATACCTTGCAGGGACCGGATGTATTCCATGAAGCTCTGACGTAGCCTACTCTGTGTTCCCAATATTCACAAGAGACAATTTGTTCTCTTAAAGTGGCTATAACCAATATACTTTTCCAATTTTCAATGGATCAAATTAGTACGTGAAATGTGATAGGTGGTTGCTCATAGTGTCAAACCCAAAGAAATATTGTCACCTGACATTACATTTCCTCTCAGCTCCATGGAGTGTTTCAGCATCTCGGTTGTTTTGGTTGTACGGCCCACAACTTTACTGTCAGTGAAATAGCTCAGATAAACCCACTGCATGTTACCTGCCCAGCTGCACAATGAGGGACCTATTTTTCAAATGTGAGTTCCGCGTGACTTCGCTGGTTAACATGTCGGATTTTTAAATCCCGAAACTACACTACGTAGCACAAAGGTTATATTGTCTGATTTTACCGAATCGTATTCATATCATATGAAAATCTTCAGCCAAAACAAAATAGCCTACATTAAACGACAGAATAATAGATCATGACACATACTAGATACACAGGGGGATCACGTAAAAAGCAACAAATGTATTAAAGAAAAATAGTCTTAGAATAGAATTTATAAGAATTTAAAACTGTTAAAATGTACTGTTTTAAATTCTTATAAATTCTATAAAATGCTTCAATATAATGTTTGATTTATACTGAAATGCTGTAGGCTATTTGCAAATGTAACGTGACTTCGACCAGAGTTCACTCCTGTTGGAGAAGTAGTGGCGAGGGTCTAGTTTCGGAAAGGCCCAATATTTGACTTAGTCAGGTCACCAGGAACATGACTCAAAAAGAATAATAATGGTTCTCCGTATCTGTTGGATGTGTAGGCCTAAATAGGCAGTTGTTTGCTAACAAGCACTAAATTATTAGCGCTAAACACAAAGTAGCTGAGCTGAGGCTGATGAGAATGCCTGAGGGTGGCATGACTGTGTGTACCATATATCATGGCGATTACTGAAATAGTTGTCGAGACATTTCACTAAAACCCCAAAATATGATTGTCATGTTGATGCAGCATGAAAAGTCAGGGGTTGACGTGAAATTGTCCCCTGTGGACCATGAATTTTTGAATTCTGTCGATACCACAATAGTGGAATTCCCCAAACCAACCGACCGACATGGCCTTCTATAGATTCATGCTGTTTGCACGGCCAAAAAAGTGATGAAATGAATTCAGTGTGTGATGGAGAGAAAGCTATGGGAGAGTCACACAGGATGTCTGAGCTCTGATGTGCGTCACGACTGGATGAGACGCCTTGTCAGTTAGCTGGGTGTATTTGCAGCTTGACAGAGCAGACGGGACTTGCACACACACACAAACATACACATATAGCACACACTCATCTTCTGCAACTGAGCAGGACTGCTAATCTGCGAGAGCTGCAAGGACTTGAGACTGTCTTTCAATATAAGAGAGAATTCTAAATAAAAGTTGGCCACACCGAACGTTAATGAAAATCAAAACCAGACTTTTTTGAAAAAGACACTTACCAAGCCATTATTGCATGCTGTGTTATAACCTTTCCACAGATTACTAAACTGTTGTCTCTCTTTCTATTTCTGTAATCTTGCTCCTCAGGATATTCAGAAAATCATCACCCCTGCCAGTCCAACAAATGAGTTCTTTCTTGGCTGTCAGAATCATGTGCGCACATCCGTTTCCTCTCCCTTGCCACACATCAAATGGCTGCAGGGCCAGCAACAGTTGAAGTACTCAGTTGACATATCTCTTCATTAGCTGCTTCATCTTTTCATTTTATGTATCGCCTGCCGCAAAGAGAATTACTGCCAGGACTCACATACAGATACACACGTACATTTTGGTGGAAGGAATTCATTGTGTAAAGTGTCAAAACAACAGGATTATCTGAGGTGTGTTGACAGAGGGTCATTGTGAATTCAATTAGCTCCCTTGGCACCGGAGAATGAGACCTAAGAACCGATACTTTTCATGTCATGTTGAGCCCCACGCAAAGTTCGAGTTCGATTACTGAGAGAGAAAAATGACTGCAATTATACTGAGTCACTGGAGAGACAGAAAGAAGTGTGTGAGCATGTTCTGTAAGAGCATGGTCTATTGAACATATTAGGCTGTGTTTTTACTGTTAAAATGCTTCCAGAACACACACACACACACACACGCACACACACACACACACACACACACACACACACACACACACACACACACACACACACGCTGATCTCATGTTTCATCTCCAGGCTCTCTTTGGCTCTCCTCCAGCGATAAATTCCACTTTGCTCAGGTGCGCAGCCCGTCTCCATAGAGACCAAAGATAGAGTTGTTGTTGGATTGGCTGTGAGACTCATGGGGGGCACAAGACAAACACACACACACACACACACACACACACACACACAAACCATTGAAACTCAGGGCTATGAGTCTTCACACTCCTAAAAGGGATTGCATCAAAGAGTTTCACAGAGGTAAACAAAACATTTGTTGATTAATCATTTAACTTGGCTGACTGAATTCACTTATGTTCCAGAAGTCATGCCATAAACACATATTATGAAACATTTAGGACAAAAACTTACTGTAAAGCAATTTCAAAAATTAAGTGTCGCACTTGAACTATTGTCAGCGCTTCCACCGCCACTGAAATTTTGATGACTTTTACCACAAACACTTTGAAGTAACTGACATTTCAGCGGCATTCATCTCTTTCTCTCCTCAACAAGCATGTCAACTGCATTCATCTCATACAACCTAAAGGGCAGTTCAACTGATTTCAGTTGTAGCATGTCAACTGACATTTAAACTGCTTTCAATGCTTACACTTTTACTGACACCTAAAACCCTTTCAGGTCTCAACAACAACAGCAAAACTTCTTCAGCTCTTCTAGCTCACACAACTTCCCCATGTGTCACTTCGGTCAGGGCTTAGACATCAGACAACACTTCAACTGACATCATTATATAGCTTATACACTTCCTTCCAGCTCTTTCGCTTTAACACTATGTACTTTGACTGCCACTTCAACAACATCTTCAGCTATTTCAGCCTTTTACTTTCTCCAATGCTTCAACTGTGAATTTTCAATAAACAAAAAAATGATTGAGTAAAGAATTGGTTTTCCTTCAGATAAGTTAAAAAAAATAAAAAATCCTATTTACCATCATTATTGGTTTGTAATGCAGAAGAAGAGTAATGCTAATTGCTTAATTACATGTCCAGCAGACAACATAAGGATTACTTTTTCTGACCACCTGACAAATGTCCAAAAAAAGTCCAATAGTCACTCTTCTACTGGCTCTGTTTGGTCTGACAACTGTTATTACATAAGGGGAACTGCAGAGTTGGGTACACTTTTAGGACAACTGACAGCTGAACAAGACATTTTTAGGTTACTTTCATGAACTGAAAACACTCTGTGAAAGGGTCAAAACTCTTAGATCAAAACCCCCCAAAACAAGTTCACGGCTACGTAAATGCACACAGTGCAGTGGACAAGATTCGCCTCCATCCTAATTGACATGTCGCCGTGTTAGCTGGAATGCAGGTTTAAGGGACTTCCGCATTGGCTTCACTTTTCAGACCTGGAGGTTGCTGCTTGGTTTTCCTGTTAAGGTCACTGAGGATAGAAAGAGAGAGAAGCAAACAGAGAAATGTTCAGGGCTGATAAAAGATGTTTACAGTTGCTATTGATGTGGAGATCCATTCTTGTTGACTGTGTGTGTGTGTGGCAGGTATGTGTAAGGTGGGAGTAAATTATACGGTATCACACTCTTAAAACTTTAGCTTTGCTTGCAATGAGTTAAACTGTGAAACTAGAAAACTATTCTGTGGTTGAAGAGGTGAAGTTAGAACTGCATGTTCTCAAGTGTGGAGAAATACTGAATTCAGCTGGGGATGCTGTTGGACCGTTGAAAGGAAACTTTTACTTTCACCTAAACTGTTCAGGTAATGATGGATGATTTGGAGGGTCAGAGCTCATCTTGTTTGCAGCGGTCACTGTAGTCAGTAAACTCCTCTGGGGCATGGTGGTGGAGGTGGATTAGATTGGTCTTCAAATACAGGAAATTGTCAGGCTACTGTGGTCAACACGTTTGTTTGGTGTTCTGTTGATTTTGGGAACAATGGCATGGGATTTTTAGTTCCGTTAAAGGCTTATAAATATATTTCCTGAGGTATACTTGGAAGGTTTTAGAGGATGCTGCCGTCACTGTTGCAATCCATTCATCACTCCCAGTATCAAAGCGATACTCCATCCAAAATCTTTCCTTTGAGTACAGAACATTTATTCAAAGTAGACTTCAAAGGTGGCTTTAAAGAATCATGCCACCCATAGTGAATTATTTATTTTCTCATAAACCTGGTGGTGTCTAACCATGCTGATAGTGGCTCTTCTGACACTTCTTCCACATCCCCAATACAGTGGAAGTGACTGGAATTTGACGTTTTGTGCTCAGCATGGGAAATGAAATTTGGACAACTCAAAAGCAACATTTGTCCTGTTTACTCCCCATAACCCCCAGACCTCTGTGGGATCCAAAACATTCAGTGGTGCTATATCTTCAGTATAAAGTAGTCCCAAAGAGTGTGTCCACCGACCTAGCTGTGGTAGGAAAAAGGATCCGCACTTTAACTTGCACAAACAAATGCATGTGTCTGCTCGCAAGTTCAAATCCAAGGAGAAACTTTAAGTTTACAAATGCACATGGTGGAGAAGTGGATTATGCTGCTGTCTCACCATTGGAATCTATTTTAGCCACTGAATCCAAACTCATCCCAACCAGTAGTAGCGTGGATGGTTTTGTTGATGGATTGATTACCTCTTTTTTCCCAGATGGTAATCAGCTTGCAGTGTAGGCAAATTATTACGGTACACAAAAAAAACCATACACAGTAAAGACATAAACCAGGTTTCCATCCAAATGTAGTGCAAATTTCAACAGCATTTCCAGAAAATTGACAAAAGACATTTTTAATGAATGAATGAATCCACTACTTATGCAAATATTTAGACTTGAGTACGCTGAGCTAAACAGTTGGTGGTGCTAACTCTCCAGCTGTGTGCTATTCAACCACTGTGGAACAAGAGGGCACAATGAGATGAGGTAATAAAAACAGCACCTGTCAAACCTCAGACAATGGTAAATAATTTCAAAAACATAATGGGCATTGGGACCTTCAGTATCCCCCATAGGACTCTCTGTGTTGCCCGTCAAGGGTTGAAGTTATGGTTAAGGACTAAGGGTTGGGGTAGGGGTTAGGGTAACTATATAATGTAATCCCACAGGGTTAGGTACATAACATAGTCCAAGTGAGTTTGGCTAAGGGCTAAAGGGGAAGGGGAATTGGAGCAGTATTAGGATAATTTCCTCATCCCCTAGACCTCCCTGTGATAGAGATCTAAGGCAAGGCATGGGCCGGCGCATGTCACTCCAAGTCCCCCTGCTGAGGGAACTTTGACCCACTGAATTTCCGGATGAATTGTTGAAGCAGCAGGTCAATCACACTGCCCCCTGGATGTCGGAAGACAGCTGTGGCCCAGGATGAGAGTAAAAAAGGGGCGTTGTGCCTTCAGCTTTACGCCCTCCCTTGCCGGTCTAGACATTCTCTGTTTCTCTCATCACACCCTGTGGAGATCGGAGATGTAAGAGAGTGTATTGATTTGAGCAACATTAGAGACTCCCTATTGCTCCACACTGATTTAATGTTTCAGCTGCTGTAGTTTTTCACATGCCTCATGTATGTCACGGTTTGTATAAGTTTGTTTCCATTGCACTATTTCCAGCTATGTCCTCGATCCGGCCACACAGCCTACTAGATGTTTTTCAAAACTGGGAACACGTATGCATTTTTCAGATTAAAAAGACAAAATTGCACAAAGTTACCTAAGACATTAACTCGCTTACAACTAGGTCAACTAGCTTACTTTGTGTTGCAGCAAGGGCTTCTATGACAAAAACTTTAAATGCGCTGATGCATAATTCATCAGTATGATGATGGAAGTTCTTAATTTATCAACATTATTTGATCATGTTTGCTTTGTTGGGCTGAAAGTTTGTCAACACGGCTTAAAATACAACTTTCACCCAACTGTGTAATAAATAATATATAATATAATTCTGAATAATCAGCTTGTTACACAATTATAAGCCCATGGTTATTTATGTTGAACTACATACAGATACATGAGATGACATGAAAAAAGGCATTCCCTGAACTACAATTCTAAATCATATTGCTATATACGGTACACATAATAAAAACATTATATTCTAACACATTCTGACCAGTAACTATGACTATTATAATAATAAGTACCATGGCCAGCTGATCTCGCGACTGTGTGGGAGGACTGATCTAATTAGCACTGCTATGCAAATTGCAGTTGTTGCCATGAAATGAAGTCTCTCATTTTGTCTTCCAGCTCTGTAAGTCGTTCATGTCATATGTTATATGATGAAACTGTTCAGGCGCACCTCATAAAGTTGATTTGTCGAATGTATTACTGTAGAAAAAGAAAAAAAAAGTGCCTATTAAGCTGGGAAACCAAAAGAGCTTAGGGGAACTGTGTTGGCTCACCATAAGGGACGCCTTTCATATTACTGTTTGTAAATATAATAAATATTGATAATTGGAGCTTTAAATCTGAAAATGTTCGTGTCAACAAGCTGTTCCAGGTATAAAGAAGAATCCTTATCATGTTAGGGATAAAAAACCCTTTGAAATAGATCCACCGAGGAAGAAGAACAAATAAGGCATAAATGGGGGATTGTGAATTGACATACAGACAACTCAGCTTTGTAGTCTTATCTTCTTCACAGGGGAGGAAAGGTTGATGTATTTCTTGTTTGATTTACTCTCAGTACACATTTCAGCTGAGTAACACTGTGTATGTGTGTGGCGGCAGTTCAATAAAAGGGCTTGCTCATACTCCTTCTTCTTCATTCTTCCATGTCTTTGCTTCTTCCCTCGCTCTCTCAGTCCGACTCTCTTCATCTTTCTCTTTGTTCTGTCACCCCCCACACCCTTGCACAGCCCTTGTTCATTAGTATAAATAACTGGTCTGCAGACCCATACAGGCACATAAACAGTCTGCTCCCGCTCAGCCACAGTACTCACTGTTGTCATGCAGTTAGCCCCCAAACAGCCAGTTACAGCATCCGCAGCTCACTGTAGAAGGATGCTACCTGCCTGGTGCTAATTAGGCAGATAATAATGTTACAGGATCTTGGTGTTAATGAGTTACCGAATATAGACTGGGTTCAGCTTACTGGTTCAGATTCATATCAGTAACCAAGTGATGTGATTGTGTCATGATGAAACATTTGACTAAATAAGGATATAATTCATCAGTTTGAATTTAACAGACGTTTCATGCACCTATTGTAAGAACAACACATTTATAAATTGACTCACTCTATTTCACTTCTATTACAGAGGACCTCTATCTACAACTAAAATGTGTAATTTGTAAATTACATGTAGTTAGGCCTCCAACCAAATAGGGATACAATTAAAATTATAGGAAATTAGAAACAAAAAGAAAAGCCCAGTGGTGCAGGGAGCATAGTGTGCTGTTGCTATAGGAGGTACAGCAACAAAACATAATAATAAAAGGACTCTAGTGCCACCTTGACAAGACAAGAGCAGACAAAAAAGAAGCATAGAAAGAGAATGTAAACAAAATCATTATAAAGCTTTATTAGAATTTGCACCTTTGAGAAATTCATCACATCCCTTTAAAAGTGTTTTTGGAGACTTGTAAGGAAGCAACAGCTGCATTGGTAAATGATCTTATTCTCAGTTATACATGGACCGTGTACATTTTGACAGTTTTATCATATATATATATATAATCATATGTTGATGAAGGAAATAAAGTTGAGTTTGGATTTTTTTTTTTAACCTCAATTTTTAAGCTATTATGCTTAATGTTCACTAATGTAAAAGACACATTCTTTTCTTTTTTTAATTTCACTTAAATCCAAAATGTCAAGAAAGTGACCACTTATGGCAAAGGGTTACACAGTTCAGTGTTTCCCCTAGGATTTTTTTCGGGGGGTGGTGGGGGTGGTAGACCCCCACCAAACTGCTAGTGTCACAGAGCAGGTGGTTTACGGATACGTGGTGTTGTCATAGACATGGCGCACAAATTTTATCCTGTTTAGGATCATCGCCTTCAAGACATTTTTACCGCTAAAGTTTCTTTTTCGTTATGCAACATTCAGATATAGGGTGATGAGACTATAGATAGGGCCCTCTGAAATCTGTTCTGAATTTTGCCAGATTCTGTAAAATTGTTTTAATTGATTTAATTACATTTAGTCATCAGAAAGAGTGTGTAATCATGTGGTGGATTGGGGCCACCCCCCTAAAACAATGGTAGGGGAAACCTACCTAATCCCCCTTAATAAACACATGCATGAATATAAATCAACAACATGAAATACCCCATGAGGAAGAGGTTTGGGTGGTAAAGAGAGCGACGTTGGCATGAACGAGAAGTGGCTGCTGTGTACACCTGCATGTAACGTCCAATATGATTGGATGTTAGTTGCCATGTAGCTGTGAATGAGCCAATCATCATCAGCTGATCCATATCAGCCTATAAAAGCAAACTTCAGTCTGCGGTGTTGTGGACAAAATAAGACATTTGGGGACGTCCTCTTGAGCTTTGACAAACACTGATCGACATTTTTCACCATTTTCTGACATTTTGTTGACCAAACAACAAATCAATTAATGAAGAAAGTAGTCCACAGACTAGTCGACAAAGAAAATAATCGTTACTTGCAGCCATGGTGAGCACAGGCATGTTTGAGCCCACAATACCTCCAGAATAATTTGCTAGGAATACTGAAGCCACTACTTCAGTTCAGGCCAAAAACATTTGTGTGTAGAATGCAATAAGTTTTAAAAAGTAAAGAATACATTTTAAAACCTGTTTTTTTATATATTTTAAAAATTCTTCAGTCTCCTTACTTCAAGTCTGTCAGTTCAACCACACAGAAACTTCCTTATGAAAACTAATGATGCAATAACCACCTGATTATTTAATACCTTCTCAGAATGTAATAAAACTCTTTTGCTAAACTGGTTGTCAGTGGTGTAACATATTTTCAGCTAATAAAATGCTAATCACCAGCTGATTAAATAATTATGAAATGATGTGCATCACTCAAGATGTTGCCACATTAACAGGCTTTATTAGATTCTCCAGAATGAAATTTCAGCTTACAATTACTTACACCACATGGCAGTTAATATGCAATTAGCCACCTTGTCCACCAGACTTGAATATGGAACATGGTATGATTTAGAAAACTGATTGACAGGGCTGTTGCAACATTGCAGAGGTAACAGAGGCATTGAATCCCTATACAGGGGCAACATTTCCCACATGCATCAGCTGTCAGCACACTATTTACCAGTGTGCACCACAGTAGACACACCACACCAGTCACAGGATCTATCTACAGTTTAATCACAGAGTGCAGACTAGAAGAAAGATTGACTGAGTTTATTTACTTGAGTTACTTGTGTTTAATAGTGACGTTGGACCAGTGCAGCTTTCATGCAGATAATTATGGAGACTCCTGCATTGGCATATGGTTGTCATGGTAACACGCCTATAGGGGACAGGTCTTTGAATGCGTAATTAACCAGTGGGGCTCAATTTGTCATTCATTAGGCAGGTGTCTTTAAACAGCCAGTAGAAGGCCATGCGAGCTGCTGTTTGCTCAGTTTGCTATTAAAGAGAAGGATTGTAGTATGCGGCCACATGGGCTGGCTTTGGTCCGGTGATATGCACTTTTCGTCACTTTTCGGCACTTTTTGCACTTTTGACACTGAACTAAGATTGTGCTCATTAGTAATGATACAGGCAAAACTGGCAAGAAGTAACAACACCTCCCACTGACTTAATGAAGCTTCACACACAGAGCTAACAAAGCCGTGACCAAGTATTTTCCAACCTGGGTAAGACTTGCTACGCCTGGCTTGATGTCACACTGTCCATGTCCACACACCCCCGATATTTCACATTAGTCAGACTCTTTTATAAAAGGGACAGCTCATGCAGTGGGTGACATGATCTTTCAAGGGAGACATTACATATCTCTGGTACTTTTAAGAAGAGGGTGTTGTTTTGGAATAAATGACAAAAGGCGGAAGTTGGATAGAGAATACCATATAAACAATTCTAACAATATACAGTAAGTGCACATTAAAGGAATAGTGCAACATTTTGGGAAATACACTTATCCTCTTTCTTGCCAAGAATTAGATGAACAGATTACCACTCTTATAGTAGAGTCGATTTGTCGTCATATTAAATCAGACAAAAGGAACCAAAAATTCAATTAAAATAAAACAAACTCAAAATCAAACTGCCACTGAGGCACCTGACGAATCTTACGCAGAGAAAAATAAGTCCATTGTCCAGGCAAGCATAGAGTTTATGCAGTATTTTTCCATTTTAAGCAAGCAAACAGAAGACCAAAACAATTAGCCGAAAAACACTAAAATGCTCCATAAAGCTGAGGAGAAATGCATTAGGCTCTGTTTTTGTTACTATAAGCAACACCTTTCATATAAGACATTTGATCAGAGCAGATTTAATTGAACAACACTGAACAACATTGAACAAATTACAATCTACATATGATGTAAAGGTGCCACATGATTAGTCATCTTTTTCATTTAGTTAGTATTTTGGAGGCTTCCCACCTTCTTGACTTGGAGCAGTGATCTCTCCGGACCAGCAACACAGCTACAAATAAGCCTTTGTCTCACGTTTCCATAGTAACACTCATTAGGTAAAAGGTCGACTCTTGACTGCTGTTTTTTGTACAGGAAGGCAAGGCTATGCACACTCTGAAAGCAACACATTTAATTTGTACACAAGCAAACATTTGAGCCAGTTTGCTTTCTCTGTTGTTTGTGTTGACAGGTGTGTGGGTGCATTTTTGGATAAGGGACTAATGACAAAAACGGAAGAACAGAATTAGTTAGTTTATTCAAAGAGGAGGAGGCGGGCACACAAAACCGATACAAATTGTACTACAAGCTCTAAAGGAAAGGGCGAACACCAAGCCAAAATCTCTTTAATTAAGTCGAGGCTACGTGTCTCAACAGGCAGTGACTCCGGTAGACGCCTGCGATGTTTGAGAAAGTTTTTATGATCTGCTCAGGAGAATGGCATGTTAAACAAACATAATATAATGAGAAGCTTTCAAAGATTAGACTCTAATAGTCTCTGAGATAAAGATCAAAAGGTCAGAGTCGAATGGAGAACTCCAGGGAAAGTTGTGGTTCTTATAATAAGCTCATCAGCAGTGCCTCATATCTCTGAGTATGTTTCCATCACTGCGGCACTTCCAACAGCAACGCTATTACTTTACCAAAGAGGCTGTGAGCTACAGTATGTACAGTAAATAGGATTAGGGAGACATACTGAAACAGCAGGAGACTAATGGAGCGCAGATGAAGAGTGTCAGCTCATCTTCTCAGTGCTCGCCATCCCAGTCGGATGAGAAAGGATCATGCAAAGAATGTAGCTATAGATCAGAATTCCTAAAGCACAGCAAGAGAATGAAAGTGATTGTAAATAAGAACAGCTGCATATGTTATGATCACATTACTCACGATCAAAACTAACAAGTCCACAACACAGCCAAACATCAAGCAAATGCGACAACACAAGACAAAGCAATATTAGTCCAACAGAAAGAAGGCGTCCTTCTCACAGCCTTTTACTAAGGGCTCTTTATCTATTCTTAGCTTCCGCCGTCAACATCCTCTTCAGTCTCTTCACCTTTATTTACCATTATATCCATAGAGGCTGCTGAGACCAGTTATGTAGCCTGCACGCCTGGCTCAGGCGCCGCTCTCCACCAGGAGCAGCATAACGTTATTGAAACTTGGGTGGCAAGCTAGCCAACAATGCTAGACAGCAACCGATGCAAGAGAACGTTACCGATGCCAACTGGACTCCGGCAATGCCAAACCTCTGTCTGTGAGACTTCGGGCTAATTTTGCAAATCAACACCAAGAAGCCCAGCTCGGCACCTGCATCCTTTCAGCTCTCGCCAATTAGTGAAAGCCAGTCTTGTATGGTTTCCTGCTCGGTCACTCTCTCTTTTTCTGTTCCTTGCTTCTCCCAACAGTGTCTTCTTCTGTCTCTATGATGCTGCGAGCCTGGAGTGGTAATGACAGAGATGCTACTTCCCAATTACAAGTCAGTGAACCATCAAAATGATTCTGAAGCTGTTATTAGAACACATTTAAGATAAAATTACTACATGACGCTGCTTTAATTATTAAAGTCAAGGCATCTTTCATTTAATTGTTCTCAAGCATAATTAGTGCACCATTGAGCTATTAGTAATCTTGAGCCTGTCGCGCAGGCTGACTGTATTTTGACCAAGTGATGTTACCTCTTACATATATTTTCAGATGGTTCCTTAGTAATAATTGTCAGTGCTGGTAAGAGCCTGAGTGACGCAGATCTGCTACACTGCTGTAATTGCTTTGAGGTCATATTATAATTTGCTGAATCTCCATGACCCAGAAAAGGTCTGGTAATTTATCACTGCCAATGCAGGCTTGCATATCAGCTGAAAAGCTTTGGTCAGGTGGACTGATTCAAACAACCAGCTTAATACCAGGTAAAGGTTGCTGGAAAACAATTGGGTACATTTATGGATTTCTTTCTAGGTTGATATTGACACCAAAGATAGAAATATATCGAAGCAAGGACATGATTTACACTAAGATTCCCCACCACAAAAGTTTAAGGAGACAAAAGATAGAAAAAGTAACCTTTAAACCTGTATGAATTTATTTGTTTGGTCAGTGAAAAAAGCTGTAAACAGAGCATCTACATAATTATCTCATTCTAAAGCTGTTATGGTGAATTTGTTAACTAACTGCCTATTTACACTTCTAGCAGACGCAGAGCAACATTAGCATTGATTAGGAGTTGTGTTTCTGGTGACTTAAAGTCCAACATTCTTTTCCTATTCCTTTACCTACAAATCCCTAAGTTTGTCTGCCTGCGAAGATCTGTAAGATTTTAAAACTCTCTGTCGAGGTGAGGGAAACTGCGGTCAGAAGATGACTCTCTGTGGGTTTGTCACTATATGCGACATCTTTGATATTTGATCAATTGTTAAAGCAAGGGTAGGCAACATTGGAGAAACTAGCTACAGCTAGTTTTTGAGAGTATCCAATCGAAAAAAATACCTCCTCCTCACTTCAGGCCCCCTCCAAAGCCACTCCCCAAAACAAATCGCAGGTAGGCAGGCAGCTAGGCAGCTAGGCCTGAAGTGACTCATTTCCAAACTCTTTAATGGTGTGTATGCGTGAGACCTGAGGCAGGACAAAGGCCCCACCATCGACTCCGGGGGGACACTAATGACAAACATCCTGCTTCACGGTGCAGGAGGCACTCCATGCATCACATCTGCTTCTTATGTTCACCCTGCTTACTCTTACTTGTTCTTCCGCCTGAGAAAAAAATCCTTCGCTTTCTGTCCCATTATCTCGGTCACACACAAACACAGCTGTTGTTCCACCATAATAGAAGACAAGGCAGCTTGTACATCACTTTCCTGCTTGTTGCAAGAGACGCAGCAGTGCACCCCCCTCAACCTCCTTGTTGATAATAAATGAATGTTTCACTGTGTGGTCGTGTGTGTTTGTTGTACATGAATTATTTAGTATTTCTGATTCTTCTATATCCGTGTCAAGCTGTCCAGAAGACAGAAAGACAGAGAGCTACAGAAATGCTTTCTGTGTCCCTCTTTAGCTCTTCTTTTCACAGCAATTCACAGTTATTTGATCTCTCTGTGGGCACAGAGAAGATTATTCAGACTTTAAATACTGATTTCTTGTTTTTTGTTATCCAGGAACTTGAGCATATTCAGCCCTTCCACCTAAAGTGTCTATTTTTATTTAAGTTTTTTTTCACACAGAACAGAAAAAGACTGTCAAAGTGAATACAGATTCACCTCTTAATAGAACACACCAAATGTGTGCAGCCGGTTGATTTTAGACACATGATTAGCTAAAAAGAACTCCTGAAGGTGACAGAAAAGTACATGTTTTTTTATCTAAAGGAGACCAATTATGCTTTTCCATATTTTATGACTTATCTACAATGTTACGATGTTGGATGTTCAAATAATGAGGTTAAAGTATTTTAAAAAAGACCTCTGAGCCAAAACCTCAGAGTTTCTGTTTTTTTCTACCAACGGCTCTGTTCAATGATATACGCAGCCAGACTGAGCCTTTATTCCATATACGGTCATTTGCTCCCACAGCAACGGCACAATGATATCCATCATGAATAAACTGAGTATGGCACGGCTGTAAATCTTCTGATGGCTCTTTGCATATGAGGTCACAAACTGGCATACTTACCCGATGGAGGGTACAGGATATAGGCAACTGGAGGCAATCTGAACAGTGACACAGCATGTTGTTTGCACAGGGTGAAGTTAAAAAAACTCACAGAGAAACAGAGAGTAGGTATTAAAAGTAGCTAAATTTAAAAAGTTAGCTAGATAAAAATTCCAAAGCACATTTGCTCACCAAAAACAAGACAGCAGTTGTTCAATACTACTTTGGTTCTGAGGTCTTTGACTCAACCGAATACGAAATAAGCCTCTAGGCTCTTGCAAGCCTTCATCTGGCTAGCCATGGAGGCGGTCTGGAGGACGATGTCAGTTGTAATGTTGATCGCCTCCACACTTGGCATATCAGTCAGGTTGTGGGAAAAATCGCTTTTCTTCATTTTGAATGGATGAAATCCAGAAAGTTTCAATTTTCTGATGATGAACATTTTATGTAGAGACTTTCCTTCATTCCCATTTCCCAGTACATGAATCACTTTCTGCCCTCCATCATTCACAAGTCATAACAGTCACGTGATTGCAACCAAGCAATAACATGTTGACCTTGGCAAGACTTAAAGTCTACAGTCATGCTAGCAGCTCTGTGGGACTGCTGCTGTGATTTGAGGTAAAAGCTAATGTCAGCATGTAAAGATGAGAGGATCAGCAAGGTCTTTAAGGTTCACCCTCTGTGCACCTTGGGTGTGTGTTTTAAATTTCATTGCAATTCATCCAATAGTTGTTGAGATATTTTACAAATAGCCTAAAATACCAACCTCTTGTTAGCGCTAGATGAAAAGTCAGGAGATCAACATACTCATTAGGATTCATCCTCTGTGGACCATAAATGTATATTTCATGGAAATCCACCCACTAGATGTTCAGAGGTTCCAGTCTGGACCAAAGCCGTCTGACCACAGATAGAATTGCTTCCCCACAACCACGCAAACTGCTCAAGAAGGAGACTACTGAGGAAGGCCACCAACATACCTATGACAACTCTGAAGGAGTGCCAAGAACTTAAGATTGGAGACACTGCTGGCTGGGTGTTTTATGGTAGAGTGCTAAAATGAAAGACACTCAAATGACATCATAAGGGACTCTGAAGTCAAGTGGAAGAAGCTTTATGCCATCAGACTAAACATTATGCCCTCCAAACATAAAGCCCAAGCTTCACATACATATATATTTCAAAGGAAAATTGTTTGTGACAATGTCGTTGTTGTCCTGCCAGGTGTTATGCCTAATGATGCTCCTTTCAATTCACAGGTATTTATATACAAAGGCTCTACATTGAAAACGCCTCACTATGAAAAAGGAGAAAGGGATTGTAATCCATTCTCACACACACACACACACACGCCGTTGCAGACATTTACAAGTTACCTTCTGGCCTATAAGGGCTATTACACTGTCAATACATGTACGTCATAAAATCGATGTGTGTGAATTCCCACTGGCCATTATTGTTCTTTTCTTATTGTTGGTGTGGCGAGCTGTCATTGCATTGAGTTGCGGGACTGAGAGCCTGCAGCGCTGCTGATAGCCTGTGTTTGTGTATGATTGTGTGTGTGTGTGTGTGAGAGAGGCAGGGTTGAGTGACGCAGCAGAGGGAAAACACAACAGATCGCTGCCTTAGAGGAACAGGGTTAGGGGCAAGGAAAGTGTTCACTGAAAGAGGAGTGAAAACCCTGGGTGACTGTCTTCTGTATCAGTCAACATGCGACACTCCAGTCTGATGGGACTTTAAATAGAGTCCATGATCCCTTTGGGGGTCTTTTGCATGACCGTAAACCACCACACCAACGACATAATACTAATAAAAGACAAAAGAACCCATCTCCTTTCTGCTTCAGGCTCTAATTGCCACCAAACGTTTGAGCATTGTCAGCTTCAAACATGATTGGGCTAACTGATCTGCTTAGTCTCTATGTAAGAAATAGAGGGTCTGACACAATGTTTCACCGAGGATGTAAGCTAGAAAAGATGTGTTATGGCACATGGTGCCACATGGGGGTACTGATTTAGTTATCTGCATTATTATGCATGATCTATTGCAGTCTTTCTCTAAAAATAACAACATGTTAATAATAGTCGCTTTTCCCCTTGCTTCATCTCCCTTTCATCTTCCTTCTTTGTAAAAAGCAACAACAAACACAAAGCACTACATGAGTGCCCTCCACTGGTGAAGCGTCATGGTACAACAAAAAAGAAGAAGAAGAAAATAAGGCTTGTGTCAATTCATAAGCATTTATTTGAGCTGAAACAAAAATGCCATCTTAAATTAAGCCTTATGAAGTGAAAAATACAAAGAATATGTACAGAGCATTGCTTCCGTCAAGTTAACCTACATCATTGACCTTGTATGAACAATACACGATAATACAACAAACACATTAAAACAATCTTTCAAGTGGGTTCCAGGTACGTTTCAATACTCGAGACCATGTTGGCAAGAGGAAGTCAAGTTCAATCCACACAGCCAGAAAGCAAGTCTCTCAGTCAGTCCCCTGCAGGGTGAGTCATCAGCCCAAACCAGTGAGCCGGTTCTCAATGCGGCGTCAGGAGGGGGCTCAGGCAGGGAGGGGTCACCAACAAATAAAGCAAAGTCATACTACAATGAAATAATATGTTATAATAGTATCATTACATTTATGATATATTATTTTATTCTTTTGTACGACTGCTTGTTTTAGATATATTTGGAGATTCAGATTTATCTATTGATGTAGGCCTATTTATTTATGATTCCAGCATATAGCCTTTGATGTGTGTATGTTGACCTGACTGGGGGGAGTTACTGCTGCTTACTTAACTGCCCTTGCAGGCATAAATAAAGTTTTATACCATAGAATTGAACTGAATAATGACATGACTATCTATAGGTTATCCCGATATAACTGGGATATAGAAAAATCACCATTACACTCATGTGTTTCACTCTCACCACTTATTGTTTAAATTTACAATTGAAGAATTAAAAATAAAAACGTTAGGCCTAAAGGATGTGCGGTTTCATGTTGTTACTGGTATGGTGAGGTGTTGCATTGAGTCACATTTCTGAAATCAGTTCAAAACACACCAAGCAAAAACTATTCTGGGCCAATGCCCAGAACTGTCAGCTATTTGCTGACTAAAATCTAATACATCTCACATTGGCCACATAGTCTTGTTTGACTTTTTCCAGCCCTTTCATGGATATCATTTCATGGATGTTAGTTTGGGGCGTTTTTATAGATGATTTAACCGTTGCTGATGGGTGGACTGTTTGAACCTCCTGGTTTTCTCTCCAGCTGATGTTTGTCCAGTTTTCCTGCGCTGGTCTCGGTATCTCCATTCATGTTCTCTCCCGGTTCCTCCGCCGACTCCTCCTCTATGGCAAAGCGCGTGTCCGCGGAGGAGCACAGGGAGCTGATGCTGCTCTGCTCCGTGCACAGCGCGCACGCGAGCGGAGAGGGCAGCGCGCCCTCGTAGTGGAGGGGTCCAAAGTGGTTGCCGTGGTTACCGCAGAAAGGCAGGGACACCTGCACCGAGCGCAGTTCCGAGACAGCGGAGGGGAAGGTGAGGCTGTGTTTCTTGGGCATCGCGCCCCACTCCCGCTGCTCCTCCTCGTGCACCAGGCGCGTGAAGATGTTGATCCTCCTCTTCTCTCTCCTTTTGGAGCGAAAGTAGCCCAGCATTATACCACAGAGGAAGACTCCGTAGAAAGACATGACTATTAATATGTACAGGTACGCGTTCCCGTCGCTTTTGTCCGCCTGGGAGCCCGCAGTGCTCTGTGTGTGCAGGAAGAGCCGTTTGGGTGATGCTGTGGAGTTTTCCAGGTGCTCCATTTCTTTTTCAGTCTAGCTTATGAAGAGGTCCTACAAAGTGCGCTGAAAAAGACACAGACATAGGCTACAAATGTGAGCATTGGTATCAGTTATACGCACGCTTTACGCACATGGACAAGTTCCCCGTGAGTTTTATAAGTGATTACAAAGTGATGACACCCACAACTGTGACAGTATGCACAACAAATGTTGTCAAGCTCTTCACTTGAAATTGATGATGGAATTTCATTTGGGTAGAGCAAAAAGTGAAACTTGCTTTAACTTCACCCTGAGGCATGGTCATTGCAATAGAAAGCAATGATATGGCAAGAATGTATTAAGCAGTGTTTCACTTTCCCAGATTATTTTACAAATGACATTCAGTGCATGCAGTCTTTTAAAATCCAATTTCAGGGTATATTCCATCATGATGCTTAAATAAACAATTTCTCATTATTTTTCAAAAACATATAGTTGATTTTGAAGGGTTTTACTTATGTTATCTTATTGCTTACTTATTGTGTTGAAGCAATCATGTACAAAAAGTTACTAAAAGTCTACACAAACTTATTTAGTTTAAATAAAACTAAATTAATATCAATGACAAAGTCATACATTGTCTACTCACCCAACTGAAGAGGTAAGTCTCATGTGAACCTTTCCAGCTTGTTTCTTCTTGCAGCTCTTCTGGAGTTTGGCAGCACTACTACATGGGTGAAGTTATTTATATAGAGACCCTGGAGTGTCAGCAGGAGTCACATGATGGGGCAGATTGTAAGATGAGTCCTGTACTATGGAAGCCCTGAGGAGACGTTATGTTAAAAAACCAAGGAATAAAAAACTCCTTTTAAATCTTTTAACATTATTCACATGTCTAGGGGATTCTTATGAAGGATTACTACAAGAGGTCCTGGGGGGGGGGGGATGATATTTATTGTTGGCTAGCTAGCTAACATTAGCTGCAGACACTAGAAAGACATAATCATAAGTATGAGGGCATTTCCTTAAGTATTTTAAGTAGTTTATCCAGGCTTTTTGCACAACAACATCTATATTTAAGACTTCTGAACAGTTGTTTGTATAACAAATATACAGGTTTAATAATAATAATACGCAGGCTTCTTGGACTTTTATAGCACACATGAGACTAAAATTACTAATCAGTAAGGTGTGAAGGTGCTTCCACCACGGTCTTGAAGGCCTGCTATAAGTTTAACAGGCCACCAGATGTCACTGTGTTTGCTGAGTAAATGTCCTTTGTCTAAAATTCAGTTCGTATTGAAGAGCACATTTACTTGGCACTGTCGGGGATCCTTGATTTGCTATTACAGCAGCCCTGCTTATTATGGCATGCATGTATCAGATTTGTCAGCATTCATTCTGTGAACTCTACTCCAGCATGGTGTAACAAAAATAGGTTTCAAGATTAGTAATGCTGTTAATGCCAAATTCCACCCTACCTATATCATGTAACTTAAAAGCATCAGACAAATTTTGCCTCTCATATTTGTTGACAGTTGGGGAACAATTAAACACAAATTTGGATGTAGGCCCTACAGAATAAGAGAATAATTTTTTTCCATAGGTAACTCTAATGTTTACCCAAATTATGTACAGATTTATAGGCTTTCTATTATCTCACATGGCTTGAAATATAGTGCATATAGCTGGAGTAAATGGGAAATAATTCTCCCAGAGGCCCCCCTAGGTTTGGGCTAAGCTCAGAAAGTTTACAACGTTTGTCTCTGCCTAAATACATCTCCTCATCTCATCACACATGACTTTTCAATTTCTTTGCAAATGAACCTGAAGCCTATGAATAAAATCATGCAAAACAGTCAAGGTGGAAATGGCAGAGCAACGACAATCAAAAACAAATTATTTCTTTCAGGAAAGAGGCAGAGACACACCATGATTCCATGCCATTATTAGATTTTTTTATGCTGATGTATCAATATGTACAGTATGCCCAGGTGTTGGGCCCCTCCAAACACAAAAAACTAGTAAAAACAACAAGTTCTGCTACACAAATTTGTATTTATGCTTTATTTGGATATTAATCTTTTCTTTTGTTGAAGTTTTTTGTGTAACTGCTAACAACTCATACACGTCTGAAACATGACAAGGGCCCCCAATTACACACTGCCAATAGGGTTGGGAAGCTCTTGCCTGTTGCATGCGTCTCTTCTTTAGTCTTGAACAAAGCATTTGTATTTTATAAGCATATCATGTTTTTTTCCAATGTAAAATCTTAATAAAAAGTAACTGGTTTCTTTAACTGTCAAATAAATGTGATGGAGTAAAAAGTGCAAAATCTCCCTCTGACAGTAATATAACGTAGCATAAAATGGAAAGTAAAGCGAGTATTTCGAGTATATAGCTCAAAGTTGTACTTGGGTTAATTAAGTCAGGTACTTGATTTACTGGAGTATTTGTTGTAGGTTACATTTCACCAGTGCAGAATGCTACTGTATATTAAAGCTAGGATTTAGGAAAATAGCATAGGTTTAGTAACATGAAAAAACAGAGACCAACACTTATAATAAAAGTGTAATATGCATCAAATTCACAGGTAGACATCTTTTTTTCTGTTTTATTGAATTTTACATTTGCACTTGATTCAGCTGTTCGTGATTTTTACAGTGTTTTCTTGGTCATTCTAAGGGTGGCTCCCTTTCTTTTAAAAATGAAATCTCCAAATGGCTGATCTAATTTGATAGTCTGCCTGAGCCCAGCCCTGTCTACCAGACACAGCCATGGATCAGTCTGACAACACTGGGAATTTACGCCTTAATACTGTCATACTTGTTGAGCATTGAAAAGCTGTACAGACAGATAAATAAACGCCATAATGTGTCTGCCTTTTGGTCACGTAGGCCTCGTTTTCACACCCAATGGGGCTGAAGAATTATAGTGCGTAATACTTTAAATTAAATTAATTAGACTTGGTCATTCTGGCAGAAACATTAAATGTATTTCTCCAAAACAATAAAATACTCCTGCATGTAGACCAAACACCATCTTTATTTATGTCACTAGAGTATTTTTCCAAAGGCAAATTACAAATAAATAGTTGGATGCACTTATGTTACAAGGCAGGCTCTCAATACAGAGAGGGAGTTGTGCTCCAAAACAGGTCTATGATAATAAAGCTCAAGTTAAAATAGAGGCTATGCATGTGCGTCCTCCGCCGAGCACGGCTCCACATACATATATGTACACTTAGGGAGAAACAGTCAGGAAATTAGAAAGACGCCACTCAGAATCACAAGAGAAAGCAACAGGTGTCACATTGTGAGGGATGCTGGGGCCATGTTTGTGCTGTGTATGGACATGGATGAGTCGCCCCACTTAGTCATACTTGTGCCGACGACAGAAATACGTGACAAGGCTTTAAGATGATAATGACAGTCCTGCAGAACAAATGTTAGCCATACACACAGAAGTCACACTTATAGAAGTGGGCTCATTTTTCAACTGGTGCAGCCACACACATTGAGAATGTTTTATTTATGTCCTATCTGTAATCAATGCCCTTATTTGGACAGAAATGATACATTTTTATATTCTACTATGATTTATCAACTATGACAATGATTACACAGTCATTTGAGCTGTAATATGTAAATGTGCGTTTTTGTGCACAATGTGGTACAGCACATACAAAAGTATTAAGTACTATCACGATAGGAAAATACAATAGACTAAACAACAGTGCATCTTTGTTTCTTTTCTTTTTAAATAAGAATATTAGGTGCAATCTTTGTTATTTTCCTATAAAAAGGACAATGGCCTTAATGTCGATGATGAAAAGATACAAATTGTTACACCTGATATGATCTTAGCATTTTTAACAAGCCGCTCTCATTTGCCCTCAAATGACTTTGTGCTTGGTATCAAGATGTGCTGATTGGAGCCCTCCCACGACCATGGGAGTCAAAGTGTGACTGTCGGTGGGGGACAAAATAAACCACTGACAACAACAAAAACAAAAGAGTTAACCGTCTCCTGACCTGCAGGAAGGAGGAAGTTGAAACCTTTAAGTTGCAAAAAGTTTAAAAGAGGATCAAACTGAACTAAGGGACATATCTAGACATACACCAACCACTCTAGTGTGTCATGGGTGAACACAAAGCAACGAACCTATTTACCCGACCTGAGCTTCTGCTGTGGCACTCAGAAAGAGTTCAACAGACAACGTCAACTGTTTCATAACTCACATCTGGAACAATAAAAATTCTCAACACAGAGGTCATACACCTCGGTTGAAAAAGGGGAAAGGCAGTTTCTTATTCGTTTTCCTCAACACTTAGTTTTTAGTTACTAATTCAAGTGTTCCGTGTTGGAATTGGTAACACCTTATTTTTATCCTTCTTTCTCTGAGAGGAGTGTTAGGATTTACGACAGATCACGGTGGCTCGTAAGTTCATGGGGAAGGATGCAGGGGAGCTGTGAGAGGGTACTAGGAGTGTTCAGAGTCAAGTGTTGGTCTGTACTTTGAGAACGGACAGTGCTGTCCGTTATTTCCCACCGTACATTCTCTCAATGTCGTACTGGTAACGTGTTTTCAGCTCCTTGCGTTTGAGCTTGAACGCGTCAGTCACTAATCCCGTCTCTGGAGTCCATGGGTCTGGGCTCAGACAGATCTTGCGAGGGATCTCAAAGCGCTCTAGCTGGGCTGCAACAGAGGGAGACGAAACATTAACTTGTGACTCATCACTAAAAGGTCCCAACATGGAAAAAATCTGTACCCACGTGTGTCTGGAGCTCTAAGCTAAAGTTTGACTTCATCTCACCTGCTAGAGCCACCTCAGTGATGATCTTGAGGACCAGCTCCTCCATGGCTTTACTGTTGCACAGTTCCTCCCATGAGCCTTGGACACCGTACTGGTCAGCCAGAGCCAGCAAGTGCTTCTGATTGGGCACCACAAAGCCAATCACATACGTCTCGTCACTGCAGAGTGGGAATAGGGGAGACGACAAGAGGTGTGTCAAAGTGAAAGAGAGAGAGTCTTTTGCAGTTATTAAGCAACACTGGTCTTTGTGTGTTTTCTGGCAACTGTTCGGCCGCATGTGATGATGGAGCATGCACCAGCCATTAATTCTTCACCAAGTGTGATCATTGTCCATAAAAGGAAACACAAATAATACATGCCTGGACAGATTGCTCTGTTGCACTATGACACAACTGAATCAACATTTCAGGGTGCAAAAATATGTTGTTCAGAATCTAAATCAAAAAGCTTCTAGTGTAAAAGGCTTTTATATGGCATCAAATGGAGCAGGAGACACAAACACCTACAAAATCAGTTGTTATGTAAATGTAAATCTGTAACAGAAGCTATGTAAAAATTATGGCAATAATCAGTCAGGATGAGGTGACCAAACATGTAGCCAGAAAAGTTTATACACCAACAGAAATTATTTTTGTCAAAAGAAATCCAATAAACATAACTACAGATTGCTTTATAATATGCTTCAGTAAATAACAGTGTCAAGTTGCCCTGTGGAGTTTTCTTGTAAACAAACAAAGTTTCTGTTTACGTTCAGTGTTTCTCACCAAACCTCATTGTGTATCCTTGAGCTTTAGCAAACATGTTGAATGCATTTCCTTTATCCTGCAAAGCTGGTTTTTGCAAACCTGACTCCGATTCTTAACATGTTGCAACTTGCATTCTTTACATCCATGTTTACTTGCAAGCAGCCACCACCTTTGCTGGCTCATGAGACTGAACATTTAAGTACATTTGCAAACTAAAAAAACAAAACTATTAGCTAAAATAAGCTAGAAAGCTTGACAGAGCAGCGGAATTGGGTGATAATTCTCCGTGGGTTTGTCACTAGAGAATCTTAGATCAGTTGTAGTGATTTCATTAGCTATGTATCTGTACTCTGCCTAATGACAACAAAGTTGAATCTAATCTAATCTTTACTTTTTTACCATAAAAAGAGCAGTTTTTACACACTGCAACTACTTCTACTGGTCCTCTTGCGTCTAACTAATAATGTAAGCCCACACAGCCAATAAAAATACATTAATATTTATATAATATATTAATAGACAGATATTAACAATAGAATCACATTCTAGTCTTTTGAATCGATGCACGAACACACACACACAAACAAGCAAACAAGCAAACACACAAACACACACACACACACCTGTTGGCATAGGCACAGATGTTGTCGACTAGAGGGCAGTTCTTCAACATGGCCTCCACTTTTCCCAGGGAGACGTACTCTCCAGCCTGCAGTTTCACCAAGTCTTTCTTACGATCTGGAAACACAGCAGAGGCCGCTGCCTGTAATAACACGTGTGTTTCCATGTGCGCTTCTACAAGTGTGGGTATGTTTGTATTTCCTAAGACGAAGGGAAGAAGCTGGGGAGAAGAAACTGTGTATATCTAACTAGTGATGTAATCTGCATCTGTACCACTTATATTTCCTCTAAACTTCCACCCACACAACCTTTCCTCACCAATTATCTTGAGGCACCCGTCTCTGTGAAACTCTCCGATGTCTCCTGTGCAGAACCACCGCTGGCCGTTCTCATCCACAAAGAAGTCTTCTTGGTGTTTCGCCTCGTTCTTGTAGTATCCCATGGTTACGTTGGGTCCACCAATCAGAATCTCTCCTCTTGGATGCGGCTTGTCGGTGCTACGGTAACCACCTACAAGGAGAGTTTGAATTCAGTGGACTTCAAATACAAACAGCAGTAAAGCAAACAATTTACACCCACATAATAATTTAGTGGAGATAAAAACCTGACAGCATGTTTACTTTGAAATTCTATTTCCGCTCTGTGAGCTAAGCAAGCAGTAAACTCAACTTGATAAGTATCAAGGTTGAACGGAGCTTCAGTACAATGAGTTATGATCCCTCAGGTTCCCTCAAGGTTATAGACCCGCCACAGTGATCTCTCCTTAAATGCTGACAATCTCACTAGTACAGGAAATGAATAATGGTGGATGGATTGGTAAACTCAGAAAAGTGTTCCCATGTGGATGAGATGACACGCGGGAAACAAAAGGCACATGGTTTAATGTATATCCCTGTGAATCATCATTTCATCATAGACTCTGTGTGTTTGTGTGTAGCTCCTCTTCCAGTCACACTCACCCTCCTCCCAGTCTTTGAGCCTGATCTCACAGCAAACCAGCGGCCCTCCCACTCTCCCAGTGCTGTAATCCCACACTGGAACAGACAACACACACGCACGCGATAAGGAAACACACAAGCATCAAGGCATGACATTTATTACCATAGCAACCTGACCTCACGTGTTGACTCGCCATGGAAACCCCATCCCAAAGGACTGTCCACAAAACAGTGTTCTCCTGGCTCAAACGACGGGCAGTGGGCCGCTCTGTTGGTTTAGTCTGCCTGGGAAAGGCTGGGAGTGTTTCCACTATTTGACAAATGTGTTGGCACTGAAAGCCAAGAGATAAGCTACCAAGTTCAAAACAGATCATTGGGACAACCATCACCACCGCAGATATGAGAAGCATTCTTTTTTACGCACATTACTAAGAGATAGGAGAATGATTTCCCTCTTTACGAGAAGCTGTAACATAGTAAAGCACATAGCTGCAATGTCTGCATTTTGGGGGGGGGGGGATCATTTGTCTGTATTTTAATATATTTACTTATGATTTTCCTCTCATTAATTTTCCCATCACTGCTGTACATTTCACTCTCCCTCTTTATGTCCTCCCACTGCTTTTTATCTCTGCTTGCACGCTGTGGAAACTCCACTGTTTATTTCTGAGCAACTGTGCGAAATTGCTCAGAAATAATGTGCTACTTAGCGAGCAAATTACTATTTTAATTTTGTTCTAGTTAACAAAGCAGTTGTTACTGTTGATATATGTCTTTCCTCAAACATTGAGCTATTGCCATACACTGTATATAAAAAGGTTACTGCAGATAAACAAGACTAACAGTCCACAGCCAAGCTAGCTGCTCTCTGCACAACAGTGCTACAACTAAATGCTAACGTCGGCATGCTAACATGCTTGTAATCACAATGCTAATTGATTGATGTTCAGCAGGTATAACATTTTCACCTGATGGCATTAATGGTTTTCAAATTTAATAACCAAAAGTTGAAGAGCCATTTCACTAAAAACCACAAAAGTCAACCTCATGGTGGCGTAAAAGTCAGGATCATCACTGGCATAAGGTAAACAATGTCATAGCAGTCCATCCAATAACTGGTGAGATGTTTCAGTTAATAACAAAGTGGTGGATGGAACCACCACTTGACAATGCAATCTATATAACCAAACTGCTAGGGTGGCTTTTTAATAATTTCTCTAATTTCCTATCAGGAAAAATGATGAACATGGGATGTGAAAACTATTTGGTTTCCTTCATGGTTTCCTAGTTGAGCTGACAAAGATATTCTGAGTTTTCAAAGTTAGTCTCAAAGAGTAACTTAACACAAATTCCAAAATTCCAAAAATCAATTAAAACTTTCTGGTCTCAGTCTATATTTAGTTAGTACAGTATAGTCTACAGTTTTAAATATAAATTAATTTATAATACCAATTTTAGTGAAAGTAACAGTGACAAGCAGTTGTGAAGCACAGAGTTAGGTTTTAGTGCCAACTTTACTCTCTATTTGTGATTTGCTTGATATGCCTAAATATCTGTATTGTTATGCCCATTTGTTTTGTCTCTAACCGTATACTACTGTGCGACTCTCACTGCTGCTTACGCTCGCTAATGGTTCCAGCACCGCAGGTCTCCGTCAGGCCGTATCCCTGACCCACCGGGCAGCAGAAACACACATTCATGAAGCGTTGCGTGGCTGCGGAGAGCGGCGCTCCACCTGATAACAAAACTCGCGTCCGACCTCCCAGCAGAGACCGAACTTTCCTGAACACCAGCCTGGAAGGATAAACAGAAGGCAGTGGTGGATTAACAGAGGACGGGAGAACGCACAAGTGAGTGAACCTGAGAATAACATGCTCTTCTACTGACTGAAGAAATTCTTTATAACTCTTGTAAAAAAGTCACTGTAACATCTCATCCACACACTTGTCGCATAGAGGTGTGCTGTATCCTTTGGCGAGCTGCTCCAGTTTGTAGTTGTAGGCCAGAATGAAGAGTGTTCGCTGGACACAGCTCATCTCCTCCACCTTGGTCATCACGTTCTTATAGATACGATCCATGATCTCCTGGAACCAGAAATAGGGACGGAAATGGAAAGAAAGAAAGAGAAGTGATGAGTGTACTGGATCTAAACTACAGAGGCAAAGTATATACTACATACTAGGGCCTTTTTTCTGTTAGCCATTTTTTTTATTGCGATGATTCAAAACAAAGCTGATTATGATTTATATGATATGATTTAGTTTGACTACTGTAAAAAGTAAAAAAAAAAAGAAAAAGCGATTCTGACAAACTGGAAAAGGACACTTAGCATTGCAGATGGAAAAACGACAAATTTCTTAAAGCGGCAGAAATCAAGTTTTGGCCACTAGGGGGCAGGATAAAACTGAAAGACACACAGCCACCACATATCACTAGTTTGTGGCTAAAATTTTAGCAAACTCTAACCTAATTAAACATCAAGCTGACACAGAGCAACATTAGCTTTCATCCATGTCCAAGATTGTCTTCTTTTAGCTAGTTTTTGGTTATGCAGCTAAATGCTTGAAATCTTTCACCAGCCCCTCAGCATCTTTGGCTGGATCTGGTTGGTACTAGAATACAGTGGGTGTATGAGAGGGAATTTTGTTTATTTGGCTTGGATTTGTTAGTCTGGGATCAACTGGATGAAATGGATTAAACTGGTGACAGGAACAGGACCGTGCTGGGAACAGAAATATCAAAGGAATTGATGTTATTTTGTTCCTTGGCCACAATACAATTGTGTGCCTAACTTGACTTGATTCTTTGAGTTTCTTACTATCAAAGGGACTGTAGCAGAGATAACTGAAACCCACAGATCAAGAACACTTCTTCATCCAAATCAGTCTTCAAAAGCTGGACTAATAGTTAAATAGGGTAAAGGGCACAAACAAAGAAAAAAATAATTAAAACCATCTGGTCTGTCAGTGTGTGTGTGTGTGTGTTTGTGCATGGTTGTGTGGGTGAAGCTAAAGCAGTGAGAGAGGAAGTCGACATAGGATTCATGCAGCAGCCTGCTGTCATATCACAGCAAACAATTTGTACGTGTGTGTGTGTGCGAGAATATGTGTGAGTGTGTATGAGTGTATGTGTCGTGGGGATAACCACATGGGGCTTTCTCACGTTCTGTTTACAGCTGTGAATGGTTCCAGACACTGGGGCCCTCTGCCCTTTACACTATGACCACTGGGAGCTGGGGGTGGGGCTGAGCTCATGGTGTGAGAGAGACGGACAGAATACAGCGTCAAGGGCACATTGTTGGTGTACAGTCTAACCAGCATGAGCAATGGAATTATAATCTCCTATTGTCAAGGGTTTTTTGTCATCCTTCATCTCAAGTTCTCAAGAATCTTCACGGCAATTATTAAAGTTATTTCATAACTG
>NC_060166.1:9206223-9302487 GCF_021292245.1 Micropterus dolomieu
AGAAAAAAATAATTAAAACCATCTGGTCTGTCAGTGTGTGTGTGTGTGTGTTTGTGCATGGTTGTGTGGGTGAAGCTAAAGCAGTGAGAGAGGAAGTCGACATAGGATTCATGCAGCAGCCTGCTGTCATATCACAGCAAACAATTTGTACGTGTGTGTGTGTGCGAGAATATGTGTGAGTGTGTATGAGTGTATGTGTCGTGGGGATAACCACATGGGGCTTTCTCACGTTCTGTTTACAGCTGTGAATGGTTCCAGACACTGGGGCCCTCTGCCCTTTACACTATGACCACTGGGAGCTGGGGGTGGGGCTGAGCTCATGGTGTGAGAGAGACGGACAGAATACAGCGTCAAGGGCACATTGTTGGTGTACAGTCTAACCAGCATGAGCAATGGAATTATAATCTCCTATTGTCAAGGGTTTTTTGTCATCCTTCATCTCAAGTTCTCAAGAATCTTCACGGCAATTATTAAAGTTATTTCATAACTGCGTATTCATCTTTGGTGAAAGATCTTTTTTTTGCAAGACGTATGCTTGACATTATAGAAACTCATCTGATGGAACGTAACTCCTCCTTTACACAGTTTCATCAACTATAGTCACTGGAAATTAGCCACACACAAAAAGTAGACCCCTTCTCGAATATTTTTCAGTACTCATTTAAACAAATGACTATAGATTAAAAGTATAATAAATGATGTATGGAGAACAGTTTCTTGTAATGTGGTGCATAGTAGCTGATATGATATTAGGTGTAAAACATGTGTGCACCTTATTATCAATGCCAACCACTTATCTAGTGCTAGCCTACAGAAAATTACGACAAAAGTTTAAACAGAATCATAAACCGTAAACCCTAACACATTATTGCCTAAGTTAATATGGTGAATTTTATAGGAAACAGTTGGTTGTTTACACCTCTAGCATTTACAGAACATCATTAGCAATCTTTTCTTATGGCTTTATGTCTTGTATAAAACACTTTGGATTTCCTTGTTGTTGAAAATTGCTGTACAAATTAATTTGCCTGGCCTTACAATTCATTCTTGTTTCTGGCCACATGGTGAATGTAAGTCCAATATTCACCTTTTAAGCTCTGTTTTTGGTCCCCACTAACCCCTGGGGGAAATATCTAGCTCTTTAGCTGCTAAATGCTCCACTATGTTTACCAGCTAGTTGCTTGCTTTGTCTGTAGCCATTTGGTGCTGGACAGATAGTGTACAGTGGGGTTTTATTCATTATTTATTTAAATAGCTCAAAATGAGCTAAAACCCAGGAGTCTGCTGAGTTGAATAATAAATCTCTGTGAGTTTGTCACCACGAAGAACCCCTTTCACATAGAGAGTTATTTACTGCATTATTCATATAAAAATATACATTTTTGCAGCTTTAATCCTCATAATTCTGAGTGCACAGATCTGTCAAAGTATTTTGATGGCTGTGTGGATACACTGTTAGATACATTCTTGGTAACAGCCTGACTACAAACTTTCACTTTTCAGCTCAAACTGCATGCCCTACTTATTTGTTTCCTCAAACTGTAAACTCCTCCTAAAACTAATAAAGCCCTTAAGAAGGTCGGATTAACCTCCTTAGTCTTGCGGTGCACGGTTTTAAGTAAAGCCCATCCTGGCATCATCACTACTGAAATGGATTAATCACTCAAATACAGTATACTTCAAAGACAAGATGGACTAGCCAACCTCAAATATGGCATTTTAGCCCATGGGTATCTAACATTGTTTAGTGATGAAGCACAGCATTGGCCAGCAGTAGGAGGCAGAGAGTGTTTACGTCACAGTCAGTCCAGAGACAGAGTCCAGCAGGCATGGGTCTGCTGGACTCTGTCACTGAGTCTCCACAGCTGGACTGTGAACAAAGACAGAGTGAAATCTGACTTGCTGCCAAATGAAGCCAAGCAGCATTGTTTGAAACACAGACTTAAGGAAGAGCGATTGGATTAGATATCCTGTAACTGGCTAAGGCTTCTCAAACATAACAATGACGTACCGGGACAGCTGCCATCAACGTGGGCTGCAGGACGCTGGTGTCTCCTTTGCTTCCCTTCTTGATCTTGGTTGACTTCGGGTGGGAAAAAGAAACGAGAGTTTATAGAAAGTTTATAATGAAATGTAAATGCAGTCCTGTTTCAGTTTTAACTGTACCTGGTCAGCTAGGGTCTGAGGTGAGGAATAGCCGATCCTGCACCCGTGAGAAACGCACACGAGCTCTGCACTGAGCTCCAGTACGTGGGCGAGCGGCAGGTAGCCAATGTAGGTGTCCTCCTCACTGTAAACACAAGGACACTCTTATATACAGCTCATTCAAGTAGTAGCTCTACGTAAGTTCAACAAGCTCAATAAATGTAATTTATACAAGTACAACTGTATGATCTGCTATATAATCAGTTTTAATACAAACTTTCACAACCTCTGGAATCATATATCATCTCATAATAATCTTTAGAAGATAAATGCTTATCTGTACAAAATGGGGGCGGTGTTTTCCTTTGCTTGGAAATGATCTACTGGCCACATATTTATCTGAACACAAGTACTTCTGGATACTCCAAATTCTCTGGAATCCCATTTCAATGGACGTGTTTTCAGGCCATACACGAGGAGGAGGTTTGCACAGTCATCTTACTTAATGCCGAAGGGAAAGCCATCATTTTCATTAGACGTATGATATATATCGTAACATCCTTAACCCCTCTAACCTCCATCCTTCTCACCCAAACTCACATCCTCCCAGTTTTTTTCCCTCCACTCATACTGAACTCCCTCCCTTCTGCATTTCCTCTCACCCCCGACTCGTTCACCAGAGCGAAGGGACGGTTTCTGTTTTAATGTAAACACTTGTGTTGTATAATGGCACTAGCTGGGTGACTCATACTTGTGCATGTGCTCACTTGACATGGAAGCCTCGACCAGGAAGTTAGCCTGAAAGAGCATTTGGCATTTTTCCTTAAACACAGTGCTATCACACCATCTTACAGCTGATTTTCGCCAGTGAAGGCAGAGATTAATCAAAGAGGAGAGTTTGAAACGCAGGATGATAGAAAGTTATTGTCCTTCCTGTGCTGATATAATGCAATTGACTTTATCAGGCATAAATGGATTTAGGTGCATACGGCACCCTGCTCACATTAGGCAGACAGTAATAGTGAAAGGAAACAGCGTATAATTCTGCTCACAACAGTAGTAATGTAAAAAGAACAAAGTTACGACTTTTGCCCTGGACTGTCTACCGGACACATCACTTCCTCCCAGGCAACTCACCCCCCACAAAAAGTTCCCCAGTCAAATGGCTTAAATTGGTTCAGGCTAAAGGAATAGTTCAACATTTTGGGACCCACACTTCTTTGCTATATTGCCGAGAGCCAAATGGCAAGATTAATACCACGCTCAGGATTGTACGCTAAATATAAAGCTACTGCCAGCAGCTGGTTAGCTTATCCAAGCATAAAAACGGGGGAAACAGGTGGGCTGGTTCTGTCCAAAAGGTAACAAAATCCGCCTTCCCGCCCCCCTGTCTGTACGTAAACGTATGTGTAAAAACAAAAGGTTCTGATTTTATGGGGGATCATGTCTTGGACTCTGTCTTGGCCGGGGGCAGTGACTTCTAACTGAAGGAGCTTTAGAGTTCAGTAAACTTCAGAGGTGCTCGTAGGTGAATTCTGTTTTCCCCCTGTTTCCAGTCTTTATGCTAAGCTAAGTTAACTGGATGCTGGCAGTACAGACGTGAGGGTGGCATCAGTTTTCTCATCTAACTCTTAGTAGTGCTAGTGCAAATATGATTTTGGTTTTGGTATGGATATGAAAATAATACCTTTTCTGATACCTTGCCTTGAGGAATATACCATAAAACTTCCATTAATAGCCCAGGCCTTTATTTGCTTCAGTCACTGACCTCACTGAACTTATATTTGGGACATGCATCTATAAGAGACAGGCTTTCAATTCCTTTCAAACAAAACTCTTGCTCAGCAAAGATGGGAAATAGGCTACTATCAAACTGTTTATTTTAGCCATACTACTTGTATGAAAAAGTGTCTTTTCTTGTCTCTCTTGTTAACCATACAGGTGAATCTGAATTGTTTCCCTGAAATTAACTGAACGATTGAACGATCCATTTTGACAAAAGTTATAACATTTACATTTGTATGCATGATCTAAGCAGCTCGAGCAGGTGACCTGGTGGGCTTTAAGAGGTTTTATACATCCAAAGAAGGTCTACAGAAACCAGACCTGGCGTCTATTTGAGACCTGCATTTATTTGTCAAAACACGTTTGAGCATACCAGACCAGTGAAAGTTTTACTGTAAACATTTTTTCTGATCTTTTTTGACTTAATACAATCAAGTCAGACTATTCAAATATTAAATTGTTGATTAACATAAGCAGCCACACAGGAACCTTTTTTCATTGACAAAATTATGATAAAAAAAATTAGGAACTATCTGATCAAGGAATAAACTAGATTACAAATCTGACCAGCCGTTGTCCTGAAATGTCTCATATCACATTTCCAAGTGTGTAATATATGGTTTTTGGACGAGTTTGTGATGCCTACCTCAGGTTGGGTATCCGCTCGGCCATCCCCGTGATGCCAGCGATGATGTTGCTATGGGAGATCATGACGCCCTTTGGTATGCCTGTAGATCCGCTGGTGTACATGATGACCGCAATGTCTGAAGGCAGTGGCTGCTTACGCTCACGTGCTGCTGTAATGTGAAACGCAGAAAACATACATACTGTACATGCACAAACACGATAGAACTGTAGAACATTAGAGTACCGGCTTGTAACACGACACTGTGATGTGTGTATAATATAAATTAACTCACCACAAACACACACACATACAGACAAGAACACAGACTAAACTGTAACAGTCATGCACAAAAATGCACCCATGTGTAAACACAGTGTCCACACAGACACATTCTTGGTTTAAAGGTAATAGCCTCTGTGTGTTCCATTTCTTGCGTGTGTAGGATAAACAGTGTCTGATGAAAGAAAATGCAGCGGGTGTCGAGGGCCAAGGAAATATTTGAAAAGTTGTAAACTGTGTAAAGGTTCACACACATGGATGACAAATAGTCAGCTGTGATATTAAAAAAATCAGGCCCCTCTTGGCACAAAGAGGAGTTTGTGTCTGACTGCTAGCCAAAAAACACCATCTCCACTCCGCTGCATCCATGCATGTTTTCAAGTAGCATAATAATTCGAGCAAGTGTGATTGTTCAGTTGACACTAAAAGGTGTTGAAGTGTAGACTAACAAATTAGTTCGTAATTACGATTATTTTGGTCAATACGGAGATCACGATTATTTAGCATGATTACTGATTGACTTGGGAAACATCATGCATTTATTGAACTTTAAAAATGGAATGTTTGCCAAATTGTCCATGAAATAAGAAATAGTAATCCAACATTATTAACTTTAAACAGCATCTTAGAGTGCGAGGGGATGACAGCAACGCAGTGTAAGAAATGTATAAATCCAGTATTATGTTGGAAGACGCGGACACGGTGGATATTTTACAAGCACAGACCAGGTAAAGCAATATTGATTACACCTGGTTTAGTATAAGTACAAATAATATGCAATTTGTTAAGCTATGAGTAGAGGAAAAGTCTGCTAGCTGCTAGGCTAATTCACGTAGTGTAAAATGCTGCAGGCTTAAGCTTCTAATGGTGACTAACAAGTTGTAACCCCAGGTCATCTTGGTATCATTCATAACACAAGACAAAACAAGAGCATCATTGGCATGTGGCACAATAATTGTTTTATCTTGATTAACTTCGTTAGATCGTTAAATTGTTGGAAGCCAAAATCAAATCATTGAGATAAAAATTTTAATAATTACCCTGCCCTAGTTAATACTACGTGTCCATCCAACCGTGTCTGAAGGAATGTGTGTTTGTAGCAGTTCAAAAGGACCACATTCGAAGGTGGGACACAAATCCTGCCATCAGAATCTGGAATCTGGCATTCAGACTGAAAACAACTCTGTGTAAAAACAATGCAAGAGGCTGTGCTAGCGGCGGTGTGTTGTTTTAAGCCTCAGTGGGACAATGAAATACAATCCAGGAAGTCCAGCGTGAGTAACAGATCCATGAATTTGAAAGCTTATCAGCTTATGCAGCACAGCGATGAGAGGGTTGCGGGTTTTTTTTCATGCAGAGCTGAAGTCGGTCGTAACGTGTCCCTAAGATTCCCTTTGTCCACAGTTGACTGTTTACATCGCTGCCTGCCAGTAGGCGAGGCTTACAATCAGGGGCCTCTTATCAAGACAAAGAAAGGTTGTGGTGAGTGTTTCTTCAAATCAAGGAATGCATAACTCGGAGATAGCTGATAGGACAGTCTCATGTCTAGACGGCAGGGCAGAGAGTGATGAGTTCCCTGCCTTCTGATCCCTATCATGGGTCTCCTGGGTGTGAATAAATAAATAAAGATCAAATCAGTTTAGAGGGGGAACCAAAACTTGTCTGGTGTTTGCTAGGCTAGCAGCGGTGTACTCTTCACGTGGGAAATGAGAGATCGGTCTTGTTTTTCCTCTCTGTTCAGCATTTTGTAGAACAAAAACAGAACTAAGATGTCTGACCGCAGCAGGCCCCCGAAAAATCTAACGGGGGGGGGTGCAGGGGGGCATAAAGAAGGGGAAGGCCTCTCTTCTTCCTCTTTCCTCTTACTCGGATACAAGGCCTGTAGGAGTGTGTGCTCTGAGAGTTGATGTCATGTGAAGTTAACGGCGCCGTATGTAAACATGACCCTCCCCTGTATCCCAGTGCTACATCCTCCCTTCATAAACATACTTCCTTCCCTCTTTATCTGCACATGACACTACCAGCTTCTCTTGTTTTGGGTCACTCAGTTCAAAGGGCCACAAAATAAAGGCCGGGGTGGGGGGGGGGGATTTCTCCTCATCCATCCTATCCACCAAAATGAATAAGCATCGTATCGGCCTTAATCTGACACAGATGTGAACACTTCCTCATTCACATGACCTAATGGGACTGATACCAATACACCCCCACCCTCCTACCCCAAGAAAACCCAAACCATGACCATCTCATTTAGAGTGGGACTATCTACTAATAACTTTTAAAAGCTTTAAACTGGGCTTCTAAAATTATGAAGACGCACAGTACGAAACATGGGTAAAGCATTAAGTTTAATAAGTAGAGGTTTTGAAAGGCTGGTGGTCATTTTGATACAGTGTAAAGGCCTTTTTTGAAGGTGCTGACTGACTGCTATAATTAATATTTTCATATTAAGAATAAATCCAATGACTAAGTGTATGTGAATGGGGTCACTCATGACAGATCCACACAAAATTATGACCAACCCTGCATTTACCCTCAGCCCTAAGAAACTTTTTAGCTTCTTTTAACTCGTTTTGGTTTTACAGCCTGTGACGTTGCTGTTTTGGTTCATTATCATTTCCAGATGCAAAACGCAGCTGTTTACTACAAAAAAAACTCTGATACTGTACAGTATATACTACCTGCTCAGAACTACAACAGCACACAGACAAAGTTATCGACTAGCAGGTGAACATGGTGGTGCATTTCGCAGGTAAAAAGCCTGAAATATTGTCAGCGAGGTCCGGTTGTGAAGAATAACATTTTTTGGTCCCTTTTATGTTTCTGTCTTCCCCCTAGTGCCTGTAACGTTTCCCCTATTAGGTCATCTGTAGCTTGCCTTAACCTACAACAGCTAATCTATCTGATGTTTAGACTCCAATGCTTCGTCATATTGGAATCTATTCTATCCATGAGTTATACTATATAATCTCTGAAGCCAGTGAGTTCTTGTAAACATTCTTGTAAGACTCAACCTTGTAAGATTCCCAGAGAACACTGATATCTGCTAGCCTGATGCCTGAGCTACTGTCTCTCCATTATCAGTCTAACTGCCGTCTTCCTAACAAGGACAGTTACATGAGAAATAACTAGGGCTCGAGGGTCAGTGAACACTTGTGGGGGCAGCTAATGTCTCTAAGCTAGACCTGTCTCACCTTTCCCTGTTACATCCATTAAGACACCTAAGAATATTCTTTAACAGCAGGTGGAGACAAAACAAAGCTAAACAGACAGTAGGCCTAAATATTGGATTTGCAATCATCAGGTGATAAGAAACATGATTCCAGATGAATGCTAATGTTGCTTTGTATAAGCTGTATTTGGAAATAAGAAACTGTTTGCCTTATCACCTTTATAAGGTGATAATATGTCAGTGTTGTGTTGACAGCTTGCAGCAGTTGGTTTGCTACAGTACTCCCTAAGGAGTTCACACAGCAGCATATTAATGTATTAAATACTGATTAGGCCACTACACAGTATTAATGAGATTTAAATACTCTATAATGTTTACTGATAGTGATTAAACCTACACTCATTGTCCATAAGTGAACAAATTATGGCTAAATGCCATCCTCTAAACCTTCGCTGGGTTCAACACACGATTTTCCAGGACATTTTACTTTTTCTCAAATTGTCCATGACTTTTCCATGACAGGAAAATTGGTCAACTGTTTTCCAGACACGCACATGCATACAAACTTACCATTCTCAGGCCTGGCTCCCAGCTTCTGAACAGCAGCCATGTTGTGGACACTGATGCCACGCGGATAGCCGGGCCATGAGGTCGGTGTGTTGTCCACTACAATGATATGCTGCAGCCTCGGAACTTCAATTAGGATAGCCTGACACACACACACACACACACACACACACACACACGGAAGCATGAGCACAAATATGACAAGCACACAAATTCTATGTACACATTAGCACACGATGAAAACCAGGTTTCTTCTTTGACTTCTTCATCAATATTTGGGCTGAGAGGGGATGTGTGAGCGGGAGCCGAGGAGCTCTGTTTATACCACCTTCATAAAAGGCGAGATGCCAGAGCACCATTTGTCTTTGGTGGACTGAATCTGTCCAAAATGGTCCATCATCTAGCACATGCATTTCTCCTTGTTTTTGTGTCACCACAGTGACACACTACACTGACCCAATAGCTCAGATTCTCTCTGATGGATAGATGGTCCAGAGAAGTTAATGTTATTGTTCTAGTCATATAGACCAGACGCATGTTGATGACAGGAACCACTGAGACACATTGGACCAGTTATATAAACCCACCTTAACATTAACATTACATAGCTTCTTATTTTCAGGAATTGAGTGTGCAGACTTGTGTCACCCTTTGTAACCATTTGTTTGCAGCTATGATTGCAGATGTTATATTGGATTTCTTATAAACAATTCTATTTTTGACAGCATTTATTAGCTAAAAAAACCTTCTTTTTGCAACTTCCCATCTAAAGCTTCATTGATGGGGGATCTCTTCAATTTTAATTATGTCTTTAGGCTTTTTGGGACCTGAAACTGTTGCTAGTTTTGGCCTGTATGGACCGCTGAGATATTTGATTTTGGGCTACACAAATGTGGCAACTACTATTCATCACTGCTTGATGCTATTTGTCTTATTTGCCTGTTACCACAGAAGTACTGAACTAACAATGTACAGACGCTCATGATAAGTCTGTGGGAGGATTGGGCATTCCAGAAAGATGACCCAGTGTAGCTATGGCTCCTTCTATCAATGCCAAATACTCAAGTGGAATGTTTCTCCATACAATATAAAAGCACTAATAAGTGCTGATCCTCATTTACTATCCAGACACAGTTACATCTGTACACCTACACGTCCCTCACACATGAGTGGCAATAACCCATGAGGTGTTATTGCCACTAAGCCTGTATGCTACAGATGCTCACATACTGCTGCTTGCCTATAGCTGTGTAAGGAACGCCATATTTCCTATAATGTTTAAATGTGTGTAACACATCTGCCAAGAATAATTTTACATTTTTAGTATATGTTCGAGTGTGAATTCTAACCTTGAGTCTGGTCTCCAGGAGCTCTCTGCTGGTGATAATGTGAGTGACCTGAGTTTCATTCAGCCCGTGAGCAATGGCTGGACCTCCCAGTGTGGAGTAAAGGGTGACCACTGCAACACACATCCATAAAAAATGCTATTATTAAAAATGACTGAATCATAATATTCTACTGGCCTTGTTTTTTCAGTATATTTACACACCATGTAATGTAACACGGCTTCTAGACTTAATTAAACAGCCCAGGTGGCTAATACAGCACAAGCACCTATCTACAGTATATATATGGCTACTCAAGGAAAGTGAATTGACTTTGTAATACATAGCCTTGGTCACTTTGCAAAGGGTTTAAAAAGATGCTGTCAGTTGTTGAGTTCAAATTTGTTTAAAAATAATCTTGTTACAGAGGCATTAAAAGCTGTATCAGCCAAAAATGGCCAAAAGTGTTGGCAACTTAAGCTGCTGTGATTATTGTAATTCTGCTGGCCAACAACTGCAAAATACACACACACATCACAGTTCATAGAATAAACAGATTCAGACATCTTATTGTTTTTCTGTGATCTGGCTCACTGTTCACAATGACTCCGTATCTGTCTGCCTTTCCCCAAAATGACAGCTAGATATCTGAGCCAAGTTCTAAATTTTAAGGCTTGAAGATGCAGACGGAAATTTGACTGGCTAGAGATAGAAAAATGTCATACAGTGTGACAATCCTGCAAAAAATACTATTCCGCCCACACTGATGACATCATCAGGCACCTCAAGAGGCCTCAGTACAGCCTCCGAGCCAGTGGGACAGCGGCTCTCACTGCCTGATAAGCTCTTTTGGGGATATAAACATTACTGGTTTGCGATGGCGTTGGTGTGTTATTACTAACTGCATTTGTCTGATGGAGCGCTGGTACTGTATGTGTGCTTATATACATGCGTCCACGTAGGAGTCAATGTGGTGTTTATGATACAGTGATTACATTGCATTGTGTTTCTTTGGGAAGACCACAGACCACTCATTAATTCTAGTATTGAACATGCCCCTTTCAAAACCATGAGCTTCAATATGCTGTTATAACAGCCCCCACTCTTCTGGTTTCAGTCTTTCCACCACATTTTGGAACCTGGCTGCAGGGATTTGCTCTCATTCAACCACAAGAGCATTAGCCAGGTCCAACACTGTTGTTGGGTGATAGGTTGTGGCCCGCTGTCCGCATTCCAGTCCATTCCACCGGTGTTGGATGGGGTGGAGTTCAGGGCTGTGTGCAGGCCAATCTAGGCCTTCCTGCACCTGGCTTTGTGCATGGAGGCATGTGTCATGTTGTAGCAGGAAAAGGGTCTTCAAACTGTTGCCTCAGTCGATTATATACGATTACCTCAATCAACATCATCTGACGCAACAAATGTCATGATGGTCTGAGCAGTCAGCTCACTCCTTAAAGACCCCGTCCAGACATATTTCAAGATATATAAAATACAAACTCTGCACATACAGTACACCATTCTGCACAGCGAAGCTCAAACATCTAAGTGAAGTAACAATAAGCAAAACACACTTTTGAGCGAAGGGGGACTTTAAATACATAGTTTTTGCTATGTGTGTGGTGGTGACAAGATCACAGCACTAGAAGCAAAACTGGCTTCAGGTCAATCCTCGCATCTGAGAAAAAAAATAAACGGAGAGCGGAAGAGAAAATGGGTGACAGTGAAAGAGAAGGAGAGAAAGGTGACAACAGCTATGGACAGAGAGAGAGAAAGAGAAAGAGAGAGAGAGGTAGAAAAACAGAGTAACACAGTCTTTAACCCTGCGTCCCTCCACTGACACAGACACAGGGGGTTTATGGGACAGGGCTTAGTGACATCCCATTCTTGCGTCATGGAGCTCCAATACTTCCTGCTCTGCTACTGTGTGTGTGTGACTGTGGATGAGGGCCATGACACCTCCAGCCGTGAGATCTAAACACTAGATTGGACCCCAGACACACACACACACACACACACACACACACACACACACACACACACACACACACACACACACACACACACACACACACACACACACACACACACGTCATTTTCATACAGAAAACTAAGATATAAAGAATTTGTGGTATGTTCAGCCTCATGTTAGCTCGGTCACATTTTTTAAACGGTCCCAAGAGTCAAGTTTCCTCGACTGAGCAGGGGAACATGTAAAATGATGTTCAACTGACATTAAGATGTAAAAAGCAGACAAAACTGGACATATGAGGTTTTTATATGACAACAGCAGTATGTTGAGAGTGCATGCTGTGCAACTGCGGATAGTTATATCTTGTTTACTTAACTCACACATATGACAAGTGTGTAGCACTCACAAAAGATGAGCACATATGACTTTTGACAAAGAGCCAAAATCCAGTTAATAAACAATGTATACACACACACACACACACACCCACACACACACACACACACACACACACACCCCCCTCCCCCAAGTGTTTGAGTTCACTGGGGGGCCTTTGGCTGACTCCTTGATGCCTCTGTCAACATCAGATGTTCACGTAGACTCTCTCACCCCTCTTCTGACGCCATCACCCAGCAGCCCCCCATATGTGTTATCCACTGCCCCGAGCTTTCCACTAACCCAGTGTTTGTGTTTGTAAAAGAGAAAGCTGCTCTATAAAAGATGCTTTATTGGCTTGTCCTTGCAGCGTATTTTCAAAGCGTGACAGTTTAATGGAGTATGAGCTGAAGCACACAGATAAAATGAAGGGCCCTTCAGGAACCATCAAAAAGATTAAATGAACTTAAAGTGCTGCTGTGGATGCTTATATTAAAGGAAGTACTCTTTGGTACAGAACATACTACAGAGTAAATCTTTAGTGTACAAAGCTGCTGCTACTGCACTGCTCTCTATAGGTTAAAAGTGCATCGATACTGAAAACTTCAGCCTTCCCTGTGGTTTACAGTGTTTACTTGTCCTTCAACATTAACAACATAAACAGGTTTTTTTTCAGAGATTTATTTATTTAAAGTAATTTTTTTAATGTTCCCTTTTAAAAGCCAGCCATGTGCTAATGTTGAACGGTCCATTTGTACCTGCTCACCTGAAAAAATTAAGAACTATTTTGGGCTGATGGGATAGGCAGAGCATTTTACACTTTCGATTAGTTTGTTCAATGAGAAATATGGTGGCTGCTGAAATACAAGCTGAAAGAACCACTGTCCAGTTCAAAAGAAGCCTTTTTGTTAAGAGTACAACCAATGTATATGTGGCAACGCTGTACATGTATAAAATAAAAATCCACTGTTGTCAGTATTTGAGTGTGTTTCCAGCACAGGGAAATGAAACAAACAAAAAAAAGGAGTGAGGAGAAATAGGACACTTATGTAACAGCAAAGCAGAAGGGACAAATTGACCTTCTTCTGTCTCAGCTGGGCCCTGCATGTTACAAGTTGTCCACTGCAAACACTAACATGTGCACGTACACACATACACACACACAAACAGAAAGAACTATAAATCAGCTTCATTCAGATACTATTGGAAGATGCTCAGTGGGAAAGACCAAACTGAAGAGAACATAACAGGACAAGCTAAAGTGAAAGTAAAGGACAGAGTTATGCTGTTACACCATTAATGACCATGATTTTCACGCCAAAACGTCTCTGTGTGTTGTACTGCAGGCTCCCATCCTTTTCAAAAATACTCTTTCAAACTATTATCAGTTTCAATCATGAATTCCTATAAGAAAAAAAGTAAGAATAAAAGATTATACTTGATGTATTACAAGGGTAAACAGGTCTACTAAGAAAATCTATTTTCACTTACTTCAAGTACATGTCTCCAAGGATTTCAGTGTTTTCTAGACTTTTAACAATCTGGGAAAGGTCTGAAACCAAATATAGTCCATGTGAAAGAAAACTGTCTTTTAACCATAAAAACCAGAGCTGCAACTATTAGTTGCATTAGTTAATTAATCAATTAGTTCATTGACAGAAAGTTATTTCTTATTACCTTTTGAGTGATTTTTCATGTACATACTAATTACATATTTCACATGCAGTATGTAAGAGATTCTGTGCGTCCATGCTCACAGACATGCTGGACTTACATCGGAAGTTGTACATGAAGCAGGCCTGGGCAGCGATGATCCACTCGGCACGTGTCTCACAGAAGATGGCGATGTTGTTTTTGGGCCGCTGACCCAGTGATGCCAAACCACTGCCCAGTCGGGATGCTGCAGTGAGGACTTCCTCATAGGAGAGCCAGCGGTACTCACCCAGAACCACCTGGCGGGGGAGATGGGGTGGGTGGGGGTGATAAAGTAGATAAAGGAAGGCAAGGTGAATGCGGCAAGTATGCAAAACAGTGTTTTGGGTTTTTTTGCCAAACATTTTCTGCTGTTATTCTCACACTGTAGCATTTCATGGTCATCATTTGCATCAGAAGAACACAGATAAACACAGATAAACACAGATAAACACAGATAAACACAGGTTTCTGGATATACTCTTCAACACTCTGACATACAGTAAAAGGCCACAAATACGCCTAAGAGCTTCCTGCATGTATCAGTGAGCTTATACTGGCTCCTAATGGTAATATAAGGTAGTGCACACAAACACAGAAAGGCGCACAGTAATGATGACCATACAGTACCGTTTACCACTTGCTGAAAAGAATAACTAGGAGCTAAACAGTTAAGACATGTTCTCTTGCAGCAATACGTGTGTCAACAGCGGGGTTTAAATGGATTAGAAGGATCAGGCTGTTCGGATTAGTGCTGTAATTCAGAGGTTAGGCCAAAGTTTGCTAACTCCTCACTGTGCGTACTCCAAAACATACAGTTCTCTGCTTGGGTAACATTTACACTGTATAATGCTGCAACTTGTTAGATAACCTCTGAATACAGGCGTTTGTATAAATTAGGACATTCTCTAAAAGCTACGACGACAACATGTTAGTAGCCTACATGTTGGCACCAAAGCTGTCTGTTCTTAGCCAGGATTTTTTCTTTTTCACACTCCCACTTGTTTTTTGAAGACATTCTGGATATACTCTTGAACAAATACCAACCCCTCTGTCTCGTTTCCTGTTTTCATTCCATATTCATACTTCTCTCCCTGCTCTGTAGGGTCAATGGAACTTGGTCTAGAAAAATAACAAGCTGTAAGCTGAAAGAGTAACGAAGATTGTGAAGATTCTCAGTCATCCAGGTCATAGTTATCCAAAGAAGGTCAAGTCAAGGGCAACTGGACTTGGTTGAAGATACTAGAAGAAAGAAGTAACGAGTAACGAGAGTAAGTAATGACTGGAAGTATTTCAATCTATTCCTTCTATTTATTCTTCATTTTCTATCCTTTGTGAAGATTCTTCAAATCCCGTGAAAAGAATCAAACTTAAAATCAATGGATCCTATTTACAACTTTGTGTAGACAAAGCCTTACACATCTTATTCCTCTGTGCCACAGAACTACATTATGAATGGGCCATGCTGTTGCACAATGTGACAGGTTCCTTTAATATTATTTTGGATACACCGTCCTGGAGCTGTAAATACTCATTGGAGCTTAAAAATAGCCCTTTTTTAGTAACATGCTGCTAAAATCTACATTACCCAGCTTTTAGTAAATTATTTAGGCGTTTTTAAATGAAACTTGTGAGCTGTGTTTAAAAATGTATATCTTCAGTGGGAACAAATGTCTTGCATTTGCATTTGCATGTCCTGCATCAATGATGCAGTTTTATCCCATGGAGCCATATGGTAGGCCCTTTATAGGTGGTAATTTAGTATTATATATATATATATATATATATATATATATATATATATATATATATATGCAGTGTATTTGGGAGATAGTATTGTTAAGAATTACACCTGTGATTAGAATAGTTATTCTGTCATTCCAATTAGCACAATAACAAACAAACAAAAAAAGAATTAAAAGAAAGCATTTCTTACGTTGCTGGGGATTTTTCAGAGTTACACAAGGGCCCCACTTGGAGAAATACTCCCATAATCCAGCCAGACCAAAATGTCTGTTTCCTTTCTTTTTCTTACCCAGGCCCATTTCAAACCTTCATCCTTTCATACTGTAAATAGTCAGTCATGGAATTTATTTTCCAATCTATGACTTTCTGATCACCTTATAACACAGAATGAAAACATTTGGCAGTAGATTCATTCATGTTTTTTATACTGACTGTTTTTTATTTGTATACTTCATATTGGACATCAAATTATGTTGCTTACTCGACTTCTTGCAGAGTTACCCGAGGAGACTGATAACTGTATGCTAAACATGAAGCTACCTGCTCCCAGTCTTTGTGCTAAGCTAGGCCAACTGCCTGTAGCTTTGTTTACGTCTCTTAGTCTAACAAACACATATGAGAGTGGTATCAATCTCCTCATCCAACAACATGTGTCCAAAATGTTGAACTATTCCTTTAAAGTACCATTTTATCCTAAACACTTTTCTCCCCTTGCTGCGTGCTTTTACTATCTCACTGCTTGTATAACAACACCTTCTGCATCACTCTTTACCTTCTTGAACACCTTCCCGTTGCTCTGTCGCTCGTCCTCCTCACTGATCACCTCCCTGGTCCCTAGACAGTCTCTGTGTGGGAACCTCATGGCTGCATACTCAAACGTCTTATCCAGGGTGTCCACGCCTGGGTGCAGCGACGTCACCAACCTCTTGGTGGCGCTCACCGCTCGGTAGGGTCCCTCGGGACGTCCCAGCACTGAGCGGGCCTTCGCTCGTTTGGCTCGCTCCTTCTCAGAGCCGTAGAAGCCCCCGTCAGGTCTGGAGACCCAGCTGAGGATGTAGGACGGTAGGAACGTGATGAAGGTGTAGATCCATACCATGAGGTGGAAGAGGAGCAGCAGCATGGGGTTCAGGTCCTCCTTTAGCTTCATCTTGGTGAAGCTGTGAAGATGTAGGGAGAGCAGCGAGGAGAGAGTGTGGCGCAAGACGAGCTGTGAGAAAAGTTCCTACTCCTGCTGTTGCAGCCAGCCCCCTTCTTCTGTCCCCTTCTCTCTTTTCCTTCCTTTTAGAGAGCCCGTTTCACCCTCCCTGGCAATGAAATGCCCACAGGTCCACACTCCTGGAAAATGAACAACATTAACCTGGCATTACAGCAGCAACTTCCATTCAGTTCCTTTTCATTGTTAAACTTGTTTCAAAATAAGCTTAGGGCTGCACGAATAATGATCCTGAGCTTCTGGGGCCTCAAAGTACAGGAATCTCAACACAATCAGAAACCGAAACATAACGATCAGTCACATGTACTCAAGAGCCCACAAAAAGCAGAAGAGAAATTTGGTCTTTAGCAAACCACACTGTGACAAACAGACCGGCTCTGCATTTCAAATGTTCCTTATCCTTCCTGCGGCCCCCGTTTCCACTAGCGCACTCACTGCAAAAACAGCATGAGTACAGCACAAGCAACTGTCCTGTCATGCACTGTTAGTGTCAAAGGGTCAAAGGAAAAGAGGGAGAGAAGGAAGAAAGAAAGCAGCAGGGAACGAAACGGACAAATAAGCACAAAGATTTGAAAAGAGAGGACAACAGAAGAGAAAGTGAAGACATGAAATTGGACAGATAATTACACAGAAAGAACAAGCTGTAGCTCAGGTGTGTGTACTGCAAAGCAGCAGAGCCACTAGCCAAAACGTTACCCATTAAACTCCATGTTGTAAGATTAGGATGTAATTTTCTTTCAATTTCATCTCACATCTTAGTTTCTGTTGACACACACTCAATACTGATTTCTAGGGTGGTGATGGAGACTGATAGAGCTGTCCAGAGTTCTGAACAGAGATCAGTGTTGAGGTTATCTCATCACCAAGGCAGACAGGTCTCTACACTTTAAACAATGTCTGCCAACACCAGTCTTTGCAATCAAGATTAATTCGGCAGCATTTCTATGTAAACATGCGGCTTCTTATAAATAAGGCTAGGTATGGTTTGACATTTGGATACTATTGCATTGATGAGAATGATCACAGTACAAACTTCTGGTTATGTATTTCACTGACTGTTGTAGCTAATCTCAGTTTAAAGATGTTTTAAGCGCATAAAAAAATAAAAAAATAAAATAATCTGATTTGAATAACAATTTGTGTCCAATATGTTTTTTCCACAACTCAGTTTAATGAACAATTAAAAACCTTCTTAAAAGTCTCTCTGTCTTTTCATTTTTGTCAGTATTGATGTCTCAAAATCCTGCTCGTATGCACACGTCTTAAACTGAGATTGAAAGGTGAGCTCTGAGATACTTTCACAAACAATGTGGAAACAGCCTTCTAGTGTCAAACTCTGCACTAACATCATTCTACACAGAGAAGCGCAAACAAGTAACAATCTTTGAGCGGAGTGGGACCTTATATTGGACTTAGACAATGGAGAAAATTGTGATTCAAGGATCTGTAAAAGGCCCTAGATGAGTGCCTCGTGCCCTTAGAGATACCACATCATTTTTATAACTGATTATTACTGATTACTATGACTATTATTGTTTGCATCTTGGGTATGATAACTGCAAAAGTGCTTCTGTCACAATTAAGAGAGCCGGACTTACCCCCCCCCCCCCATTAGATATTACAATGTTTAGGAACCCTAAACAGCCATTTGACGCCACCAGTGTGAAAAAGACCATTATGCAGACTGACATTTCCATTCAGTCGCATCAACTGTCTTTGCAAACGTGCAGCAAAAAAAAACAAAAAACATTGTCCCCTGTCAAAGCGTGCACGCACCAACACACCCTGAAGGCCGACAGCAGACTATTCTAGCAGCAGTAATTCATTATTCATGAGGGAGAGGCTCATCTGAAGCACCACATCTGTCCTCTCCGCAAACCGCCCACTGACACACACTGTACACGCTTGTCTCCCAAATACACTCATGCCTCAAGTGTCCCTCTGAGACTTATGAATTAATCAATGATTTTACCAGCAGTGCTCTCCCAGACTACCGTCTGTTGCCTGTGGGTTTCTCCACATGGCTGTTGTTCTGTTTGGTGTCTTGTTTCCTGGCCTGGATGCCTTGCTCCACCACAGCTCACCAAAAGCTGCACCATGGTGGAGCAGATGCTTTACCCCATCGGCCGCTATCATCCACTGTTTGCTTGCTGGTTTCACTGTCTCTTGCAGAACCAGTTTTTTTTTTTTGTGGCTGTTGCAGAAAGTCAAGGTCATTGCCACAGAGGAGCCGTGCGGTCAACTGGGGTAAACACGCTGTCACACTAGAGGAAAAGAATCAGCAGAGCATGGTGCTGGCAGATGTTAACTTCTTCCACTGCTGGTTTGTGAAGGCGATGAACAAAAGTTTTAGGGCTGCTGTAAAAAATATATTAGGCTGTTAGCTTTAAATGCACCCACCATTTTGATTTCCATCACTTTTTGCACACCATAAAAAAACACAACTAACATACTTTACAATTACATTTATTCATTTAGCTGAAGCTTTTATCCAAAGTGACTTACAATTGCTATGTATGTCAGAGGTCGCACGCCTCTGGTGCAACTAGGGGTTAAGTCTTGTCCAGGGACACATTGGTGTATGTGTTGGTGTAAGGGAACTCAACCCGGGTCTCTCACACCAACTACACTAAGTAAGCAGAATGTTAAACAATAGTATTGAGAAGAAAGTAGTATAGACCTAATCTGAAAGCACTTTAAAATGGCTGGTCAAAATCAAAGCAGCGTAGGATGATATATCCTGATTTTCTTCTCCCTAAAATGGGTCAAAGGCCCTGGCAACACCAGAACTTAGATTTCCCATAATGCAACTCCATAAAGTCTTTTGTTAGACTCTCCCTGACTGGTAAACACCCACACCTTCCAATTTCCACAACCCCATTTTGTAACCCAGACTCTCAGTTACAAATTTGAAGTGTCAAACTCAATCCAAGATTGTTTTCACTCTTTAGAAAGCTCCCGTCAGAGCCACAGAAGACGTCATTCAACTGTTCTCCTGAGTTTAATAATACTCCAATATTAATTCATCATTTCACAACTACGCCATGAGTATGTGACGTAACAGTGGAGAGTGCTATTGTGTGCAGTGCCAGGTACCATTAGTCTGATTATACAAGGGCAGAGAGGTGATGTAGTCATGGAGGGGAGGTGGCTATAACTGTCGAATGTCAACAAAATTTTGCATAAAAGGCACTTATGCATACATAACAATGGACATCAACCTGTAACTAAATCTGTAACATAAACTATTTGCCATAAACATGCATCTGTGTGAGTATAACAATATGTCAGTATCAATCGTAATCACCTGTTACATCTTCCTTTTCATTAATATGCATCATGTATCATTTGCAGTACTCATTAGCTAGTCCAACCTTGGTTTAGATAAGCAGGCAAGGCCTGGAGTTTCCCAAAAGATCCAACCACACACAACCTGATTAACAAGCAAAATTCCTCTCTGCCTCTGTAAAAAGCCAAGACCCTCATTAGCACCACAACAATACACAAGCAAGCTTGATAATCTCTTACCTTTAATAGCGAGGAACAGGTAATCGCAATGTGTAGACTAGCAGTTGCTCAATGAGTGGCTTTATGCAACAAGCAGGCGCTTTGCAGGCAGCCTCCACTCACTGGATTAATTGAGTAATATGGTGACATGGTCTATGTAGTGGTGGGGTGAGCAGGCGCGTGTGTGTGCGTGAGGGAATCATTGCTTCCTCAAGAGGTTGTGTGAATGGGATCTTTTGTGTGCCGACGTCATCGTGCCTTCACCCACTCAGCTAAGCAGGCGGGCTGAAGTCCTGCAGAAAGTTCAACGTGGCCATTGTGGTGAAACGACGCACAAACACACGACACGCTCCCAAGGGTAGGACTACGTGCACGCGTGTGTGCGTGGGAAAGAGAAAGAGGAGATGTATGTGGCGTGTTTGTGCATATGCGTCGGTGTGCGGGGGTGCAGGACAGATTTGCACACATGAGGTGTATTTGCCAATTTCAATTAGTGACATATGTTGAAAAGCTTGCACTGGATAATTTTAAGTATGAAAGCACGAAACACAATTGGTTGGATTATGTGGATCAGACTGCAGCTTTTCTCTGCTTTTGTGGGCACATGGTGACATAAACTCCTAGCAGACATACCTGTCACCAATCTATTCCTTTCTCTACTGTAAGCTCTCTTAATGCTTTTGACTTGGGGTTTCTGATTATTTATACTACAGCTAAAATCAATAAAAAGTATTTGATTGTGTTTGAAGTTTCTTTATCACAAATTAAATAAGTAAATAAAACCAAGAAAGCTTTTCCTCTTTCACTCATCATGAACCGTGTTTTTGATTTTTTACTTTTTAGATATGTTTTAATAATGCAGACTTGTGTCCTCCTCACTTGCACTTCTGAGAATTATGGCTACCAGGGAGAAAAAGTGTGTGTCTGCGTTTTCTAATCACATCGGACCATCCCTGCAAGACAATAGCATCTTTGTCTGTAGGTACCATACAGTCTATGGTAGGTACAGGAGCACTCCACCGGACCTGCATCATTTGATAACTGTAGCCACAGGCCAGTTCACTTTAGCTGTGCAAACAGATCTTAAAAGTGGCAAGCAGCTTGAGGTTGGAAAAGTGAGGATTGTTGTGAAGTAACACAAATTTTCAGTTATGGCCATTGATGATGAAATGTGTCCTACTTGTCTGCAGTTCATTAGATTTTTTTTTTTTTAAATGTGTGATTTTTATATAAATTTACTTTCATGTAAAAAAAGATGCAAATAATAATAATAATAATAATAATAATAATAAGTATATGCACTAGGGAGATACTGAAAACCTTATGACACTTTCCTCTGAATCATTTCTTATTAAGATTAACAGTTAATAATTAAAACAACATATTGTGAAATTTAGGTATCATTATAATCACAGTGCTCTCGGCGTTGAGCCACAGACGTTCAAGCTTCCACGCCCACTTACGAATGTGAAGAAGAACCCGACAATGACAAGATAATTTCTGGTTTGGAATTTCAAAATAAAATATGTAAACCAGTGTTGCGACCTGGTTGTTTGACTACTGCAAATTTCATTTCACGAGTGACAAAACAATGTTTAAGACAATGGACATACGAGGCCATTGCCTAATTTCGTCCAACACACTAAGCATGGGCGTATCTCAGAAGTTAGCCTCGTGTAATGTTATTTGACTAACTTTAACAGCACAATTCTCAGTTTAACCGCAATGTCATTTGAACAGCACATTGACCTACATTGTTACTCGGAGTGGTCAGCTGAGGGTAAAAATATGTTAGTTAGTTTCTGTCCTTTTATTCTTATTCTCTTCTTCCTACACCTTGGCACAGTGAGTTAATTTAGCTAGCAAGTACCTGCACCTTGCTACATCCGTAATACCATGAAATAAACTCAGAAACGTGGGAGCCAAAATTAAATTAGTAGAATAAAGCTCATTACTTCCTGCCTTGTCTCTGTCTATCTTGGGTAACTTGGCGCAACTGCAGCATCCCGCACATCTGGGTATGCGCACCAGGAAACCTAAACGAGAAAGAACCTTACCTGTGAATGTTTCTCTGCCCGGGTGTCAATTTATCCCGGCCACAGCAGAGGAGAGCCGCCTTTCAGCCTCGCTGGGTTCAAACCCTGTATGAATCTGCTCCGCAAATGAATTCATCCACCGTATTGTAAGCGTTGACATTGCACTCTGCAATCTGAGCCCGGAAGTGACACGCGAACGCGAGCCGCGTTGTTGTAGGATGGATGGGATGGATGGAGGGGGGAGGCATTCCCCGCGTTATGATTGGATTCGTGGAGGTGGCGCGTGCTAGGGGCCGGACCACAGGACAGGAGGGCTCGGGGTGACTGCATGGGTTACTAGTGTCAGAAGGAGATAGAGGCCGCGCGCACGGCACTCACGCACACAGACACAAGTTGCACAACGCACGCTCACAAAATTTTAAAGGACCGTCAGTTAAATCAGAGAGAGGAGATTAAATGTTTAAACGGCTGTAGACTATGTGATGCACCTGTTCCTAATTCTATTTATAAATAGCCTGTTTAGGTAAATTATAGTTTTGAAAAGAAAAAAAAATAGATACGAAGCTCAAACTTAGCCTATTTTTTCTGGACAATGTAGGCTATTTTCTTAATTTTCGTCAGTGAAAAGATTTCTATGGCAGTCAATAAGAGAATGATGAACATTGTCCATCTGAGCAAGCAACGTCTTTTAGCCTCCTTTTATGTAAGCAAGAAAGTAAGTAAGTAAGTAAACTTTATTTATATAGCACCTTTCACAGACAAGAGGGGCCACAAAGTGCTTCACAGTAAAAAATAGAATAAAATAATAAAACAAATAAAAAACAACAACACATAAAATACAAAACCATATGGCTAGTTAAATGCTTGTCTAAAAAGATGTGTCTTAAGGTGTTTTCTAAAACTTTCCATAAGCGTCCAAGGCTCTCAAGGCTAAAGGAAGAGCCACCACACTCGGAGGCTCGGAGCCACCACACAGAAAGCACAATCACCTCTTGTTTTAAAACGTGTTCTGGGAACAGTTAAAAGGTCTTGGCCTCAGTGTGACTATTTTAATGCAAGGTTCCCGCAAAAGTGACAAGGATGAACATTTGAGCACATTGCTGGACAGACGCGCAAAAACCCACAAGTAAACGAAAACCGAGCCAAAGGCTATAGGCTACAGAAAGGACACTAAAGGCTGCAGGCGGGACACAGTGAGAAATTGATCCCGGTTAAAACCATTCCATCAGTCCACTGCAGCGCGCAACAACAGTCAGAGACAACCACACATCTGTGCAGATGCGCTGCGGAATTTCGCAAAGCTCTTACGATCAAGCACATCAAAACAGACACATCCTGCGAATCGCCAACCTTCTGGGGACACGATTTGTGAATTTCATTGTAAGTCAGAAAGCTACTTGAATAATAACTGCTGATTTTTAAATAAACTGTCAGAAACGCTTTTATCATTGTTTATAAAACGTTTCTGTTAGAAATGGGACATTTTTTTAACAAGTGGACGTACGAATCATGTGGTTCTTTACATTAAAATGCTCATGTTTAGGGCATGAGGTCACATAAAGCCGATGCTGGACGATATATATTCAACTAGGCCTATTTAACGCCCACTGTCTTGACCAAATATAAATAACCTCAAAAAACCGAAGACAGTGACAAATGAAATACATAAAGCCCCTGTGCTGATGGTGTATCCTATACGTAGCATGGATGCAGGGGAGTCAGCAAAATGTGTCTGGATGTCAAGTACCTACTATGCTGAAAACGATTTTAACATATACCCAGAGTGGATCCGTTAACTGTGGATTGATTGCGATGTTTAAAAAAATTTTCCCCACTTTTTGTTAATAAAGTAACAGATACATCGTGATCTCGCGATGCAGAGCTACAGTGAAAACGCGGAAAAGACAGATGTATGCTGTGTTTAACTAGTGCAGCAAGTGGGTAAGGGGAGAGAGACTGATTTAAAATCCCTCACTTTCAAGAGTGTTATTAAGTGAAACCCTAGCTGTGACTTGGGGCATGTTCACTGGTGTAACAGCAGTGGCAGTTCAAAACCAATTTTGGGGGGGCCAGGCAGAGGCCAGTTGTTTTGTCAGAGGGACACATTCAATCCTAGACCAAAGAGACAAAGGCAATGTTCAAGCTTTCAAAATCTCTGGTTTAGTATATAATGTAGTAATGTTTTAGTAAGTTTCAGTAACTTACAGTTAATTAGTTCAGTAACAGGATCTTTTCAGTAACTTAGTTATAGTTTTATTAAATTACATTATACAAAAAAACCAAAACATTCCTGTTAACTTTAGCCAGTACATTTACAGTACTTCTTTGTAATGCTTAATGAACAGTATAAGCTCTAGTGTACTAGACATTCTCTGGATACCAGTTTGTATTTTGTATCCCACTATAACTTTTGTTAGGAAAACAACAATGTCTCCATATTCACCCCTGTTGTTAGTCATGATGTGAAGTATGCACAAAATTAAACACTTGATGGTAGGCCATCATCTGTGCATTATGGATGGGAATACATAATTTGGCAGACTGCATGTCTGCATGAAAATGCAATGCATAATTAAATTGTTATGATAATAATTTATATATTTATTTAATACTCTTTAAGGAGAGGGACTCAGAACAATTTCCAGCAATATTCATGCAATGGAAAAATGGATTAAAGGGACAAAACACTGTCTGCAATGCTACATTCAGTTTAATGTCCATTTCGAGTCAAGTAGATGTAAAATTGAAGCGAGAAATGTGTTAAACTGATTACAGTGATCTTGATTTTACAGTATCAATAGCGTAGATATTTGTAAGAGCAGCTTACTTGAAAAAGGTGACAGTCTGCCTTTATCTAACTTCCAAACCGTAACATGGATGACTAAGTGGTCATTTATAACATCATCAGATTCGCTAAATAAATGTTTGCTTTACGAGGGAAACTATATGCTCGTTTTGTTTAGACATTCTCAGTTCATTGCAATGAATAATCTGAAGTTCCATAACACATAACATTAATGTTAAACTATAAAAGCATTCTTATAATCCGTGTGCTTGCTTCCTCTGCGAAAATCTCATTGATAAAACAATACTAAAACTATAGATGAAACAATCCACATGTTAAATTTTTCATTTACTTTTGTGAAGTCGAAAGTCCGCTTGGAAAGAAATGCATTGAATTACGTTCTAATTTTTGGGAGATAATTAAGGGCTGATTAAAAAAACAGCAAAGCAGAGCAAATCTGGCACACAATTGGCACATTATGTAGTTACTGTATATCACTAAGCCCCAACCATGCAGGCTGATTTATAGGCTTCGGAATGTCTTCCTGCCGCATCATTCTGATATTAATACATTCAGCTACATAATACATAATATGGTGGCAAACACACACAGTGCAAACTATAGACTACAATATTAATAGACTACTACATGGACTATATACTGCTCAAAAAAAGGGAACACTTGTTCATCACAGAACATCATGTCAATTTAACTTCAGGGATCTGAATCTGTCCAGTTAGGAAGCAAAAGCGATTGTGAATCAATGTCTCCTGTTTTGGTGCAAATAAAATTAACAACAGGAATACTGAAGAGGCAACAGCAAGACAACCCCCCCAAGAGGAATGGTTTGGCATCTCCCATGAGCATGGGCTGAAGGTCCCAAGGTCAGAAGACACCATCCAAGGTAGTTGAGAATCACTGAGATAATATTGTGTGGGATCGACAGAACAAGATTGATTGACAAACGTCAAGAGGAAGGAACACGAAAAGCTAAAAAAATACCAAGGGCTGAAAGCAAGGAAATATGTGGAGAGTAAAAGCAACAGTGGTGCCAGTGGCAATAGGAGCACTGGGGGCCGTGACCCCCAAACTGGGAGAGTGGCTTCAGCAGATTCCAGGTAGGCTACACCATCTGAAGTCTCTGTCCAAAAGAGTGCAGTCCTAGGAACAGCTAAGATACTGCACAGAACCCTCAAACTCCCAGGCCTCTGATAGAGGACCCGAGCTTGAGGATGACACATATCACCTCACAAGGGGTGAGAGGGTGATTTAAAGAAAGAAAGAAACAAAAAATAGCCTATGGTTTTTCCCCCCAGGAAAGATATGTTGAGCACAAATTATCTATTTTAATGCAATGCAATAAAAATGGGTTTCTTAGGGTATATTTATTTATTTAAAAACCCAGGTATGGCTATACCTTCTCAAATACAATTGACACCTATGTATGGAAAATTTCTAAAACAAAAAACAAACAATAACATTTTCCTAACTGAAATGTTTCATCAATTGCTTTACCTGAAAGGTGCCCTATTTGGCCTGTTGTCCTCACAGTATATTTAAGTGTATCATACCCATTATGACAATTGAATGGGATTGTTTGATATGACGTCTCATTAATAGTTCCAGTCACCTGTTGACCTTTTAAGACATTGTGCTGCATATTGTTTGCATCTTATAATGTTCACATTTAAATCGTAAATTTCAAGGTCTCTTTACTGAAGAGCACATTATAATTTAATGTTATTGTTAAAGGGGATAATTTATGATAATAATAACGTATTTATTAATGTATTATTAATAAACCATGGGACATGGTTATTATTTGGTATGTCTTATCTGTGGTTATGACTAGACAAAATTTGTGGCTTCAATGTTTCTAATTTAACAGGATTTAACTCAGGCACCTCTCAAGACAGCTATAGCCGGCTAGTAGGGTCTTTTTCCACTGGGCAGAGGAGGATTAGCAGCCAGCATGCCGACTGTCGGAATTAAAAGGGATCTTCTCTTCAAAGCTTTGGGCAGAACATACAGTAAAGTCTTATTTACTATATATTCAAGTAACGACCAAATGACCTGCCTGGTTATCAAATGTTCTTTTGGCTCTAAAAGGCAGGAGAACCCAGAGTGCTGCCTGAACTCATTAGCTTGACGGCTAGCAACGCAGCATCTGCTAAGGAGCAGCTAACTTTATCTGGCTTAGTATGACTATCGTGAATGAGAAAAACATACATTTCAATTGAAATTTGTGCCAAATACAAATTTCAACATTCGCTTATTTCTGCTGATGTTTGTGACTTTAAAAAAGTACTCTTAGTGCACCACATCTTTGAAGATAATGTAAACGTGATTGCATCATTTCCGTCGGCTTCTGTCATTGAGATTTGAGCAGTCTGTTCACAACAGCAATCTGAAGATATTAGCCGGTGAATATAAAACTGCTTTTAGTAATGGCTGTTTGCTTCTTGTTCTAGCCGATGAGGAGTTTGACGAGCTGTGTTTTGAATTTGGGCTGGAGCTGGATGAAATTGTGAGTAAACGAAATTAAAGGATGTCAAACCACAGTGTATACAAATATATGTGTCCTTTTTCATGATTACATTAAGTCAAAATATCCAACATGAGAACGGTCTGCCAGTAGGCCTACATTTGTGTCAAAAACATCCCCTGAACTGTGACATGTAACCAGTGAACTCTGTGCTGACCCCCTTACAGACCTCTGAGAAGGAGTTAATCACCCGAGAGCAGGGTGACTCAAAGGCATCAGGAGCGTCTGACATCATCCTCTACAAGATTGATGTACCAGCTAACCGCTATGACCTGCTGTGTCTGGAGGGGCTGGTCCGTGGACTGCAGGTCTTCAAGAATAAGTGAGTAGTATCTTGTGTGATAGAACTGGCATACTGCTGTGCTTGATACAAGGTTCAAATGACATATGATTGCTAAATGCAATGGTTGACCAGTTTCATTCAGTGCTGACACAACAGAGAAGCATAACAGCGTTATTCAGTGCCCTAAGCAAGGAGGATTGATATGTTGAGGAATAAAATGCATGACTATATTTTGTTGGCATTAAAACATTCTTGTGGGCGAAGACATCTGGGTTTTTGGTTTTGTCAGGCTATCTTAAATGCAAGGTGCTTCTCCATTATGGGTATAGTGCATGCACACTTGCTACACTGTAGCTACAGAGATTGTTTTTGTGTTGCAGGTTGGAAGCACCTCGCTACAGACGTGTCAGCCCGGCCAGCGGGGAGCCTCACAAGCTGATCATTACTAAGGAGGTGGGTGGTAATGGCCATCATTTACAATGAAAAACAAATTGGAAAATAACCAATTGCCTGAATCTATCATTGGTTTGGTTTATAAATTAAATAAATCTATGTATTACCATGGTTTCCACTTAGTTTGTTACTTATAAGTTTGTTGTGTGCAGACGGCGGCGGTGCGACCTTATGCTGTGGCAGCCGTATTGAGGAACATCACCTTCACACAGGAGCGCTATGACAGCTTCATCGAGCTGCAGGAGAAACTCCACCAAAACGTCTGCAGGTCAGATTAGCTGTTTCACTAAGTACGACTTAAAACCTGAAAGACCTTCTGTGATGCCATTTGTGTTACAGAGCAGGTGTAGTGCAAGCTTTGAGGAAATTATGTGAACAATTAAATAGGGCCGATTCTGCTGCCAATCATTTTCTCGATGTATTGCAAATATTCAGCATTTTTCCTTAGAAAATTACTTGAAATAGTTGCTGAGTAATTTTCTGTTGCTCGATAAATCGATTAATTGTTTCAGCTCTACAATAACAGTACTTATAAGCGTCTGTTTCCAATAATATGTTCAGTGAACTGTGATCAGTGTGAGAACAAATATTGCTTTTCTAAGAATGAAGTTTGGAAATACAGTATATTACTATTTAGGACAGTGCTTGTATAATTTCATTCTTTTATTATTAAGAGATTTCCTAAATTGTCCAAAAGTAACACTGAATTTATCCTACTGGAGTGTTTTCTGTGCAGCCACAGCCTACGATACAAAAACACACCACTATTATCCCTTTGAGAGCAGCTGGAACAGCTCTTTAACATTATTCAACCGTTAACTGTGTTTTGTGTGCAGGAAGAGGAGCCTGGTGGCCATCGGGACCCATGACCTGGACACCCTCTCTGGTCCTTTCACATACACAGCAAAACCTCCTGGAGACATCAGCTTCAAACCCCTTAACCAGACCAAGGAGTACACTGCTACCCAGCTCATGAGCCTCTACAAGGTGAACAGCTAGTTGGCAGGACGCGAGTTAGAAGAGCGGTTTGTCTTTTTGAGCGGTGCTAACCTTGCGTTCTTTCGATTGATACAGACAGACAGCCACTTGAAGCATTACCTTCACATTATTGAAGACAAGCCTGTGTACCCCATCATCTACGACAGCAATGGTATCGTCCTGTCCATGCCTCCTATCATCAATGGTGAGTGCTGTTTCTGCCTTTATGTGTGTGCCTTCATTTCTGGCTTTGTTTTCGACCTCTTTTGCACACAGTGGATTAGTATTTTGCATGGAAGCATCTCACAGACACAAACATCAGAGATGTGACTTACCGTCGTTCCAGGCTTGTTAAACCCAGTGGTTAAAAAAACAACAGGAGCTAAAGTTTTAGAAGAAAAACAAAGAAAAAATGAACTTTAGTATTCCGAGATAATAAAATACCCCCTGCCGTATACTAGTAAACATGTATTTGTTTTTTTCCCCCCTAGGGGATCATTCAAAGATCACCCTCAAGACAAAGAATGTCTTCATTGAGTGCACGGCCACAGACCTGACCAAGGTACAACTGAGAGGAGAACCGAGAAATGCCATCATATGTCGTTCGGTCAATGTTAGCGATGAAAACTGACTTGACCTTGTTCTCTCCAGGCAAAGATCGTGTTGGACATGATGGTGACCATGTTCAGCGAGTATTGTTCACAGCCTTTCACGTAAGTTGCATATTGATCTAAAATACTAGCTTTTCATCTCCATGGAGATGGACAAGAACTTGCTGAACGCGAGGCGGACGAAATGACATTCCCTGGTTTTGTGTCATACAGTCCCCTCCAAAAGTACTGGAACAGTAAGGCAAATTCCTTTGTTTTTGTTGTTCACTGAAGACATTTGGGTTTAAGATCAAAAGATGAGTATGAGACAAGAGTTCAGAATTTCAGCTTTTATTTCCTGGTTTTCACATCTAGATTTGTTAAACAACTTAGGACATATCACCGTTTGTTTGAACCCACCCATTTTTCAGTGAGCAAAACTATTGGAACATGTGACTGACAGATGTTTCTTGTTGCCCAGGTGTTGCCTTTTAGGTTGATTGTCCAAATATTAAATAGCTCTGCATGACTAGTCTAAGTTTTCATCCTTGGTTCAAACCTGTAAAGACTGCATTTCCTGTTAAAGAGGATAAACCAATATGAAGACCAGAGTGCTGTCTATGGGAGAAAAGCAAGCCACTGTCAAGCTGAGAAAATAAGGAAAATCAACCAGACCCATTGGACAAACATCGGGCAGAGCAAGCACAACAATTTAGAATGTCCTGAAAAAGAAAGAAACTACTGGTGTGCTGAGCAACAGACGTCCAACAGGTAAAAGGAAAACAACAGTAGTTGATGACAGAAATATCGTAAGAGCTGTGAAGAAAACCCCCAAAACATCAGTAAGTGACATCAGCAACGACCTCCACAGTGCAGGGTGAAGGCGTCACAATCCACTGTTGGAAGAAGACTCAGAGAGCAGAAATATAGAGGCCGCACCACAAGATGCAAACCACTCATCAGCAGGAAGAATCAGAAGGCCAGATTGAAATTTGCAAAGAAGTACAGAGATGAGCTGCAAAAGTTCTACAACACAATCTTATGGACTGATGAGACCAAGATTAATCTCTACCAAAGTGATGGAAAGGCCAAAGTGTGGAGAAAGAAAGGAACTGCTTATGATCTGAAGCATACAAGCTCATCAGTGAAGCATGGTGGAGGTAATGTCATGGCTTGGGCGTGCATGGCTGCTTCTGGAACAGGCTCATTAATATTTATTGATGATGGAACTGATGATGGTCGCAGCAGAATGAATTCAGAAGTGGACAGAAACATTTTCTCTGCCAATTTACGGAGAAATGCATTGAAACTAATCGGGAGGAAGTTTATCATGCAGCAGGACAATGAGCCAAAACACACTGCCAACAAAACAAAGGACTTCATCAGGGGGAAAAGTGGAAGTGAAGTTTTAGACTGGCCAAGTCAATCACCTGACCTTAACCCAACAGAGCTGCACTTCACCTCCTTAAGAGGAGACTGAAGGGAGAAACACCCCGAAACAAACAAGAACTGAAAGAAGCTGCGGTAAAAGCCTGGAATAGCATCACAAATGAAGAATGCAACAGTTTGGTGATGTCGATGGGTCGCAGGCTTGAGGCAGTTACTGCAAGCAAAGGTTATGCCACCAAATATTAAATGTTATTTACTTTAAGATTATTTATTCCATAACCTTTGTTCACCTAAGAATGCTGTGGTCTGATACAAACGGCGATATGTCCTGAGTTGTTTAACACATCTAGATGTGAAAACCAGGAAATAAAAGCTGAAATTCTGAACTCTTGTCTCATACTCTTCTTTTGATCTTAAACCCAAATGTCTTCAGTGAACAACAAAAACAAAGGAATTTGCCTTACTGTTCCAATACTTTTGGAGGGGACTGTATGTTCTATATTCAAGAAACTGATTTGTTGTCTTCATTTTAAGTGGTGGTAACATACCACATTCCATCATACAACTTTAATAAGTGACTGGGTTTAAGAGTATTAACAGTGAAAGAGAGATTTTCTTATGTCTCTTTCTCTTTCAGGGTAGAGGAGGGGGAGGTGGTGTACCCAGACGGCAAGACCTACAAATACCCAGTTCTGTATTTTACTACAATCATCTTGCACTGTGTCCTTTTTTTGTGATGTGACAAGAATGTCTTCACTGTTGTCTCCTAATTCTCTGCCGTTGTTTCCTGGTTTGTACTTCAGGAGCTGGCTTACAGGAAAGAGAAGTTGTCCAGTGAGTCCATCAACCGTAAAGTTGGCATCAAGTAAGTGAAGTTGGACGTACACTGTACAAGAGTCAAAGTACAGCATAAAAGAAAAAGATGCATTCAGTTTTGCATTAACATGACTCAGCAAATTGACGGACTTCCCAGTCTGATACAGCAGAGAATACTGTGCCTGACAGCAACCTGAATTTCTTAATTAGTGAACGGTAGCCTATTTGTTTCAATCTGTCCGTGACTTGTATGACCACTGGTAAATTTTGTTCTCACTTATGAAAGAATTGAAAATGCAAGACATTTGGTGAATGCCACAAATGATGTAAAATTACATGGATGTGACAGTTGTGAACAAATCTGGTCATATGGTGATGTACCTTTATTGTTACTTGATGTTATTATTAATTTGCAAAATTATCACTGTGCTCTTCCACTCGTTACACACGACAAACATTTCAGCTTTTCTTTATTCTCCACTGTAGTTAAGTTTTCCTTGTTGCATTTTTAATGTTAATTTAGTTAGACAATTTCCGAGTAAATCACACAGTTCACTTAGAAGTTCCTTAATTCTTTGCATAACCTGTTTTCCAGCCACGTTATGGCTTTGGAAACGATCAGTCTTTGTCCTTTCTACATTTTGGAATAAAGCTATTTCCTGTTATCAGAAAACATTCGCATACACTTCATCACATCTTACATGGGAAAGCACTACCTGCTCCACAGCTCCTTGGTGTCGGTGTATCCTCAGCAGCTTCACAGGTGATTCTTTAGACTAAACAGCGTTGTGTTTTATTTTCTCCTGACAGTGAGTCAACGGAGAAAATCGCCCAGCTACTGACCAGGATGTGCCTGCGCTCCCAGCCTACAGGTGTTGGTGATGAGATCGAGGTTGAGATCCCACCCACGCGATCAGACGTCATCCACGCCTGTGATATAATGGAGGACGCCGCCATGGCCTACGGTTTCAACAACATCACCCGCACCACACCACACACTTACACCATAGCCAACCAGGTGCCTGGACTTTCTTTTGCATGTTTTCATGTCTGTGTACCATAAAACTTCGATTAATAGCCGAGTCCCAAATGGCCGCCTGTCCCCTTTATTGGCCTGGTGTGGAAACACATTTTGACAGATAAACGCAGCTCTCATTTAGATGCCTGGTCTGGTTTTTATAGAAGTTCCTTGGATGTATAAAACCTTCTAAAGTCCGCTGGGTTGCCCGCTTGAGCTAGTTCTAAGCTGCTTAGATCATGAATGCAAATATAAATGTTTAAACTTTGGTCAGTATGGACATGCTACACACCGTTAGATTAGTTTGATTCGCCACAATTCAATCATTCAGTTCATTTTACGGAAACGATGCGCTCAAGTCTTATTCATTCAGATTTACCAGCATGGTAAACAAGAGATGGGAAACAAAGTGCAGACTCCCTACCTTTTGAAGCGCTCTTTAAGTCCATTATGTGTCCATTCCTTGATTATTTATATTCCTTTTGTCTGTAAGGGTCCACCGATTAAAACAATCAAAAAAAATCTTTAATAAGAATGAATCCTGTCCTATGAATACTGTCATGTGGGGTCAATAGTCGATTCACTTTCTGTGAACTTGTTAGGTATGCTTGTTTTCGTTACCTTGCTGCCTACAAAATAAAAGCTGGTTGTCGGAGATAGATCATGATTTGATAAACTCATTTTTCTACAAGTAATATTCATTTCACACACACAGCACACAGGCCCCAGACACAAAGAGCACTTGGGGCAGTCACAATAGAAATCTATTTCAGTTTTCTGCAGAAGGAATTAAAAGCCTGTCCCTTATGGATGCCTGTTCCAAATATAGACCGGGTCAATTCATTGATTTTAGCAAATAAAAGCTTGGGCTATAAATCAAAGTTTTATGGTAACCAACGTTGTATCTCATCAAATATTATTTGTGTTCTTATGTATTTTCTTGTTTACAGTTCCCACTGAATAAACTGACAGAGCTGTTAAGACAAGACCTTGCAGCTGCTGGATTCACAGAGGCCCTCACCTTTACCCTGGTAAGAAGAAGACACAAAGATACACCAATGTAATTAGGGTTGGTATCGTTTCAATTTGATGGATTCCGATTCTACTTATCGAATGTGGTTATTATCGAATCTCGGAACTGATTCCAGCCCCTTCAAGACAACTCTTCGCTCTGTGGCATTCATCCAGTTCCTCCTTGCTCATCTTCCCCTTCATGGCTAAAGTCAAAGGAGTTTCTGTCCTAGAGGAGCATCACTGGGAACTCGTATCCAGAAAAAAAAAAATATTGGCATAATTTATAGACCTTCGTTTACCTTCAATATAAAAGGGGAATGTCAGCCCATCTGTCTTTTGTACCTGAGCTTGAGACGTTACTGCTATTAGTGTTAGCTGTATATTCCTTCAGATTCAGATTCATGTGTGTCTGCTTCATCATATTCATAGTTTTCAGTCAACCGACCAACATAGCAGCTCACACCGCGACTCCCCCGTAGAGATGCCGCAAAAGCAGTCAAATTTTATATGGGTCACCTTTCAACTTAAGAAAAAGAAAGATATGAACACAAACTACAGGTGTTGGGCATATCTGATCCATATAACGTTACAGCACCGTTAAAAACCACCAGGTCCCTGCTGCCGCTCTACTGCTGTAATTGTTTACTTTTACCTTCTGGGGAATCCCTCACCTAACACAGCCCAGGCTTGTCTCCTCCTCGATTAGTAAATCCGAAAGCACAACAACCATCCAGCATTTTGGCAACACAAAACTAACAAACACAAGGTAACAGTGTACCAATTGCTTAGCAGGCAGTGGAAAATAACGTGTCTTTTGCCCTCCAAGGGAGTGTTTTCCTTGGAATGAGAAATCACGTGAAAACTATGAATTGGAGGTGCCTCCTCCCTTGCACAAAGTCTCCTTACTGCAGGTGTTGGATTTTGCTTTGTTGTAAATTTTTTTTATTGAAGCTAAGCCAAACCTTTGAACGTTTGCTGTGGTCCGCCATGGTCCAGGAATGTAAACAGAAGTACTCTCTTCTCCGCATGCTTCTCCTATGTCAACACAGTTTCTTCCCTTAAAGTGGGTCTGTGCATCTTTGAGGGAAGAAGTAACACAATCTTCCTCTTAGAAATGAAAAACTGAATTTATAAGCAGTAAATCAAAACGTTGTTCAATTCAGAACACTCTGGGTTTTGCTACTACAGGCTTATTTAGTCTGGTAGTACCTAATGTAAGGTAATGTTTGCAAAATTTGAGTAAATATTGCTGTATAATGTACATTACTGAGTCACCATGCTAACATTATGACTGTGATCCGTGTGTGTTACTGTAACAGTAAAGTTAGCTAAATGGTTAGCAGTAGCATGTAGCATTATCCCATAACCGTCACTTGTATCCAGAAAGTTACATGGCCTTGCTTGAGATGGTCTCAAAGGACTTTGTCCGCTTTTTCTTGCTGCAGTGTTCTCAAGAAGATATAGCGGACAAGCTTGGAAAGAAAATCTCAGAGACCAGGGCGGCTCATATCTCCAACCCCAAGACAGCTGAGTTCCAGGTAAAGAAGATTATAAATAAAACCCCACAATGTTTTGATGATGATGTCAATGTAAAGCAGTGTTGTGCTTTGTTTGAAACAAGAAAATAGATACATTTATTAGTTTCATTTGTTAACCGTCATTTTCTACCCATTCACAAGTTAACTGATCAGTTTCCTTCCAAATTTGACCTCAGATAAGACCTAAAGGCCTGTGGGCGCTAGAATTTATTAGCAGGTTCACTTTTTAAGTAATTTAATGTTCATATTGTATCATATTAATGGATGCTTTAAGGTAGTTCTCTTCCATCTGAAAAATCACATTGCTAAATAACGTTAATACAGTGAAACTAATCTTCCAGCCACAGCGCAAACTAGAGTGTTTGCAGATTAGTGTGCACTGCAAATAATCCTCCAGGGCCAAAATTTCACCCGTTAACAAATAATTTTTCTGCAAACAAAGTAATAAAAATGACTTTCATTAAACCTTGAGAGGCTGTTTAAAAAGGAAAAGGACTCATTTAATAAGACAGACATTCATTAAAAGTCAAACAAACAGACCCTAAGTGATAGGTGTTCCCACGCTCTCTAGAGTTAGTGTCATTTTTCCAGAAGAGGGCCCTCTTCTCCTCTTTTGTAGAATCCAGCGTCACCACTTTTTGTCACCACCAGGTGGCGCGGACCACCTTGCTACCAGGCCTGCTGAAAACCCTTGCCGCCAACAGGAAGATGCCCCTTCCCCTCAGACTGTTTGAGATATCTGACGTGGTGCTGAAGGATGAGACCAAAGGTAGTTGTCTGCATGTGTGAAGTGATGGAGAAAATAACACACACTGTACCTAACACACCCGCAAAACTGTTTTTGAAACCCTGTTGCCTCACTGAGAGTGTGTGTGTGTGTGTGTGTGTGTGTGTCTCATCCCACCAACCAGATGTTGGGGCGAGGAACAGCCGGCGTTTCTGTGCTGTTTACTACAACAAGAGTCCGGGCTTCGAGGTAATCCACGGCCTGCTTGATCGAACCATGCAGCTGCTGGAGGTGAAGTCTGTCCACGGGGATGGCTACCACATCCAGGCTGCAGAGGGTAAGAAGCCTTGAGAGGGAGGGGGAATGGAAACCAGCTATCAGGGCTATAGGAATATACTAGCTTTGGTGGTAAATTATTATATTACATGTATACAGGGAGGAGAAAATCCCAGTGGCAGATGAGTGATCTAGAACATGTTTATTTACTTGCCAAGCTGGGGCACAAATAGGTCTGAGTCACGTGAGGTTAAAAGGCAGGCTTTGTTGAGATTATGTAAATCCAGTATATAGCAAGCACCGACTGCATTGTTTGTTTCCAGGGCGTCATGTACTCCATCTTATTGAGGAGGCACAGTTTCCATGGCAGTGACATGCACATGCACAATTTGGCTTCAACTCAAAATTAACTTCAACATGGGTGGCTGGTTTAGAGTAGGTATATGGACAAAGAATATGAAATACAAGAGAAAACATCTAATACTGACCCAGGTGGCAGAGACGGCGATATCAGCATGTACTTCTATAATCAGATGCTGGCTTTTGATGAGATAGCTCTGATGAGCTTAAAGGGTAATGTATAAAGCCTTTAAACTGCTTGATCAGTTTTGTGACTTTTGCTTCATTGTATAGTAACTAGAGCAAGGCCGATCAATCAGCTGATATTAGCTTATTGAGGATAGATCATATAGGTGCGTGTATCGGCTGATAAGGAATCAAGAACCGGCAGTACAGCAATGCTGAACTAGGTTTGAGGTCATTTGCAAAATGTGTCCGAAAGGTTTGTCCAGAGAGCATTAACAGGAGGATTTTTCAACTGTCATGCTCAGTACTTACCGACAGGTGACAAATGAAATAAAAAAGCAACATGAAGTGACTCAGTATGGAGTCAGGCAACCACGAGCCTCCAAATCAGTTTCAGTGCTCCTTGACAAGTCTGGAAATCTATTCTAAAGCTCCCAAATATCGAAATAAATCAAGTGTCGACTGGGCTATATTTGTTATAGTTATTAAATTATTGGAAAGTTTTTATTTTTATTTTTTAATTTTGAAATAAATTGTTGGCCTGTTATAACTTTCTACACATTTATGTCAACATGTGTTGAGAAAGTTGGGTAGAGTGAAAGTCTGAGTTGTAACAATAGGGTTATTATGGCGTTGTTTAAGACTGATCTGCCCAGGCACTGGAGAAGTGATTGAACCCGACATGTGTCACTAAACCATTAGTTACACTGTCGTGAAATCAATGGGCCAGACTTTTACGCAGCATCATAAAGACCCCAGATACGCACAGCTATACGTCTTTAGACAGAATAATTCAAATTGAATCGTGTAGTGTGTGCGCTAGTGTTGTAGTACTCGAGACCACTTTTTGATGGTCTTGGTCTCGTCTCGGTCTCGACCGCATTTGTACTCGGTCTTGTCTCGGGATTTTATTTCAAGACTATAACTTTGGGAATATCAATAAATTGCTTTTGCATTGTCTGATTTGTTAACATCCTAACTTTGATTGTAAGTAAAACGTATTGCTTCAAATGCAACCAATCACCCTAATTAACGACTGTCCCCCTCCCCGCGATGCTTACGTTGATTTCAGCTCTTAGTGTTTGTATGTGGGTGTTTTAATGGGAATCTTTCAGATCAATTTGAGAAGTACCTATGATCTCGTTCCACATTTTATTGCGTGCCATGCAATGCAGTGCAGGGAACTGGTCTTGGTCTTGACTCGGTCTCGCTCTCCCTCGGTCTTGGTCTCGACTGCTCTCAGCCCCTAAAAGTCTTGATCTTGTTTGTGACTTATAGTCAAAACTACTGATGCTAGCGTCACTGCCAGTCACACAAATACCACTTAAGCGTTGTATCTAAAGTGCTATCTGTTTAATTAACACTGTGACTGAGATTAGAGCTTGTTCGCTTTATAGAAATACGTCTCACTGTGTAGTTTTTCCCATTAATTGCAGAGAATATGGCGGTCTGTCCCATTTTCAAAATAAGGTGTTTACACAATGTACACACAGTATATAAATATGATTAATTGGATTATATTCATAAGAAGTATAAAACATGTTAGATATGTCCATTAAAAGTAAAAAAGAAACACCAAAATGTTAGGGAAATTACTATAGTCTTTGGTTTTGGGTTGCTGGAAAAACAAAATAAATTTATAGACTTTTTTTTTTTGCTGTGTCATTTATATCTATACTATGTGTTTATGATCAATTTGTTTACTAGAACACAAAATTGTTTACAAGAGCACAGAGTTCTTGGATATAGATCTAGCCTCTTAATTTTGCTCACAAAGTGCACCAGATTAATGCATTTAACTTTAAAATGTACAAAACCAAATTCGTCTCACAAAATCCTGTGGGAAACACTGCTGTACTGGTCGCGGGGCCTCCATCTTCTCCTGCCTTCTTTTTATAACAATGTTTTAAAAAGAACTTAATAATAAAAAAAAAAAACTCTCTAAAGACATCAGATCTTAATGTTTACCCGCAAGTTTAATGGGCACAATGCTGCTGTTTTTACAGATATAAAAATATTTTTTTTTCCTTTTAGAAATAATGCCATCACTGCAGCTTTCAAGGTTCCAACTAGCAATGACAGTTGTGGGGCTGAGCATCACTTTTAAGTTAAGAGTTTTTAGTCCGGAGAGGAGAAAATCATTCTAAGTATACAAATGGATAACTTTTATAGGGTTATGGTAGAATGTGTTTGACAACTTGTTGTACACAATGGTTTTATTTGAGAGGTATTAACCCATTTGAAATAGAAAGTACTTTTTAAAAACGGACAATAATGAGCCGTTAATGAACAGGTGTCATTTTTAAGTCATGGGCTCTGACTTAAAAACTCTCCGGCCCGCTGTGGGAAACTTGTTCTTCATCCCCTCTAAACCGCAGTTCACTCTTTTCCATTTAATTTGTCCTCTGTTCCACCTCCAAAATCAGCACTTGCGTCACCTTACCCTAATAGGTCAGGATAACTCTGAGTCGGTGAAGGACACCGAAGAGCACTGACGTGTTCTGTTCTGTCATCATTTTGCTCAATAAAAATCAAAGGTATCCTATCAGCACTCGTGGTTCATGGGTAGTGGGCCAAGGACTCATTTCAGACAGCTTCACTGTGTCTAATTATGTAATGCATCTGAGTAAGAGTGCACTTTGAAAGGTTTTCTCTCTTAAGTCATCATTAATGAGATGGCCCGGTCAGTCATGTTGCATCAGCGCTCCACGTCTGTATCACTTTTGATGAGCTGGACTCACACATTAAAAAACAACAGACCTGTAAACTGTGGAGCGCAAGTTTAATAAAATTTTTCATAGCAGAGGTACATTAACCAGAGGTGGCATGTGACTGGCACAGTAATACTTGCAATGACGACGTGTGAAAGGCAGATAGAGGTATGACTCATTTGGGTTTCATCTTTCTCATGCATCTGAGCCGTTCCTGTGAGATTAGCAATCAGAAAGGTTCCACCTGAAGCACCGCACAGGCCAAGCTGTATGCATTTTGGCTCCCATTTTCCCAGAGAGACTCTCATACATCATTTTGAGTTTTGGATTCCTCGCCCAGTCCTTCCTCTTTCCATACCATCTCTCTCTCACTCCAGCTCCCCCTCCACCTTGTATGCACCAAGGTCACACTGTGGGATATCTACTTTGGCTCTGTTAGCCCATTCAGACTGCAAATCAATGGGCTCAAGTATCAGTGAATGAGAACAGTGAGGAGAAGGAAAGGCAGACAGGGGAGCGGAAGAAGGGATGAGATGAGATGGGGGGGGGGGGCAGGAGAGCGACAGAGCGACGGCTGGAGGCGAAAGCAAGAAAGGCTGTGAGAGCGTGTAAACTCCGCAGTGTAGGGGGACTGCATGGGAGTCACGTCGCCCACTGCAGAGCAGAGCAGAGCAAGGAGACAGACTGGCACATACAGCACCCACCCACGGGGTGCTTAGACTGTCCATCTGAAATGCTGAAATGGACATGCTCTCACAGTGCGCACTAATGCACAACACACTGGAAACGCACATTTCCACTCCGTCTATCCTCTGTGCCATTTTGTTTTCCACACTTCATGCGCCATTAGCCTAACCCCCCGCCCCCACGCCACATATGTCACCGTGTCCTTAACCCCTTTACAAGGCCATGACCCCAGTCTTAAGAGCTCACCTGACACAGACACACAACCCTCAGGAAGTGTCCATCAGCAGGGTGAACAGCACTTCAGCTAACTCACCATCACTCCCAGCACCGAGAGAGCAAGTGGTTGAGGGAGTACATGTCAGCTGAGTATCCTCCACTCAGCGGGAAAAAGAAGATGAAATAATGAGTCAGGGGACCAGGAGTGGAGGAAGAAACCACTTAAGAGACAGATGCCTGTGTTTCACTTAACAACTGTGTCCAATGCAAAGTCTTGGCCTGTACACCCTTTGTTAGGAAAGAGACCACTATCAGATGACTTTCTGTTTTTTTGTTCAGTTGACGTGAAGTCTTTTGTCCTATATGTATTTTTAGAAGGTTAGTATTGATGGTTATTACATTCATTTAAACCTGCAGTGACTGATTTTTTTTTGGGGGGGGCCACTTTGGGGGCAGCAGAAACAAGCTGTGAACAGAACATTTACATGACATCACCTTTTAAGCGTGTCATCCTTTCGCAGGGGCCATGCTAATCTTCTCTGTATCGAATCCAATTTATTAGATGTGCTGCCTGTGCAAGCACAAGTTGGTATGGTGAACTCCTTAGCAAACAGTTACTTATTTACACTGCCACATTAGCATTCATTTGGACCTGTTTTTCTGTCCACCTGGTAATTTCGGAAGTCCAGCATTCGCTCTCTTTTAGCTCTGTTTTTGGGTACCAACTGCTGAGGGAAATATCTGACTCTTCAGCTGCTTAATGTCCCACTATGTTCACCAGCTCGTCACAAACAGTGTCAGTTTGCTGTTTGTAACAAAATAAGTAGTTTACACTGGGTTTTTAGAGATTAGTTTTTGCTGCAAACCGCTGCCTGCTGCAGCAAAAGACAGCACTATGAGAGAGCAGTGAGAGTGAACCAAAACAGGAAAGTTGCAAGCTGCAGATTCAGATGATAATTATCCTCTAGGTTAACTACAAGAGACCCCTTCCATATTGTTTTCACAGTCTTTTGATATATTATATATTATAGTAATATTGGTATAGCCAGTTTAAAAGATAATTGAACAACAAAAACTTGAGTCTTATTTTGGTAGTTATTGGCCATAAGAAGTCCAACTGGTCAAGAAATAGTCCGATGATTAGGCAGGTTTTAAATAAACCCCCAGATTATCAACACTTACTTGGAAGCGAAAATTAAGGAACGGTAAAATCATGAACCGAAACAGTAAATATCTATCACAGTTTACAGACCGACTCCGTTCCATGTTGACCTCCTTGACCTCCCTGAAGTCAGATTTCTGTGCAGTGAAGGATAATTGATGACATTTTGGGAGCGCTTAGTTTAGTGGTTTTGCTAATCTAGCAAACTGTTGTTGTTCAAGGAAAAGATTTTCTATATTTTTGTTATCAAATCCCATTAAAAGACCAAAGCCAAAATGGATTGAACCCATTAACCAATTGTGTCTGTTTCTAAAGCCTGATGTGTCTTATCCCTGTGTGCCACAGAGCTCCATTGTTTTAAAACTAATAAAAAATGCATCAGTGAACACCAAATGTTTGTTAATCTGCAGCTGAAAATAGCCCCAACAAATGCACCATTTCCTCCTGTTTGAGTTACATTTGTTAAACTACAGGGATGTTTTAGAAAGTTGTTTAAAATTTTTATTTTAATGTAACAAAATATTCTTGACATGCTACTAAAATGTATGTCTTCAGTGGATGTGATGAGGCTTGGGGCTGAGAGCCGCTGACAGGCTGGAGAAATCAGAAAATATTTAGATGGACTAACACACTGTTGGTTTTGGCCTGTTCACGGGATTTGTTGACAAAAATATAGAATATCGCCAGCCTTGTCCTTTACATGTAGGGAATGCGATTCAAATCCAATACACATCTTTTTTTCCAATTCAGCAAATATCTCCTCGGGGTCTGTAGCTGTCCGTTCCGTGTTTGCTGAAATTAAATCTGGTGTTTGCACTCAGCCCTGGCTCTGTAAGTGGGGAAACAAACAGAGTGGGTCTGACCGAGCCACACAACAACTATTCCAGCCATGATCTGTGTGTCAGGTAACATTAAATGGCTTGCCCACAGACATTCAGCTTACTTTGTAGTTCTCCAAGACATGCTGTTTGTGTGATGTTAGCCGAGGACAGAGGTTAACAGAGTTGAGTTGCTTTCTGGAGCTGGTGTGCCGGCTCTGGGACCGTCTTATCCTCTCTGCATGTTAGCTTCACAGCAGCAACTGTAGCGCCACTTTGCTAACCCACAATTTGGCTCACATTGATTACATTACTTACTGTGTCGTTGTTCGCGCTATATTATGGAATTTGTCATGGTGTTGGATTTCTCCAGAATCTCATACTTATATCGATGATATTTTCCCCATCGTAAAGACGTCACCGCATTCCTATATCTCACACAATGTTATCGTAACCAATTGAAATGATGACCACAACTATGAAAATATGACCTGGAATTAAACTGGAACAATTCCTTTTTTTTTATTATTGTTATTGGGATGATTTTAAACACCTTTCAGAAATCATGTAACCCATACTAATCATCCTTGAAAGTCAAGTAGAAATTCGAGTAATCATCATTTTGTGTGTGTTGGCAGCTCCTTAACGCAGCACGAGACATTCGTTTCACCGCAGGTTTTCGTTGCTCCAGTAAGAGCCTGCAGGAATTCTCTGTCCAGTTGTCTAAAATAGTAACAAATCCTCTGGCAAAATGATGGCACTAACCCGCCAGTTATATTGGTTATCTGATGCAACCATCTAACTCCTTTCCGCTGAAAGCTTTGCTGAAAGTTGGAGAGTGGGCGGAAAGTGGCCTGGCTCAAGTGTAGGATTTTCATTGACTGATTGGTTATTTAAGATGTACCAGAGCTATTTATATAGTTGCCATGGCATCCCGCTGATGGTACAAGTAGATGACGTGTGAACAAACGCAAGCGCAATCCACAGATTTAATACACCTTGCGGACACAGAACAGGCATCTGAAATAAATGGTAGAATTTCCCTGCTTTAGTTGCTTCCTCACACACACACACACAATTGAAAGTACCGTCCATGTGTTTTGTAAGCCTTCATCCATAGTAATGAGTGAACATCTAAGCAGTGGGCTCTGGAACCCATTAGCAAGGCAGCGTGGGAAGAAGCAATGCACTATGGGAGAATGCCATGTCTCTGTGTGTGGGGCTGTTGTCAAGGCAACCCCTGTATCTTGTGAAATCTGACAAGTCCGTCTTTCTGTCTGTTTGCATGTCAGTGTTTTTGAACAAAGTGAGCAAACGCCTCTCACACTGACGAAGTGAGCTCTCCTCTCACTGTTGATGGAGGATTTTTTAATTCCGTCTGGCCTAAATGTGGCCTTTCCTCCCGACGCTGACATACAAACTGGAGCATCAGATTTTAATCAGAAGAAGAGAGATGTGTGTGCCAAAGTGACCAAGGCAGAATATCAGATTATGGTCCAATGACCTGCAGAGGTACGACAATAGCGATCCTACTTCTGGCCTGTTCTCTAAAGCTTGTTGTTTTTTTCCCCCCATCTGTAAGGGCTCACTGGAAGAATTATCTGGTACAAAGGAAGTGATGATTTTTAGGTTTTGGGAATACATTTGGTAAATGTTCATTGATGACCAATGTGGGTGAACTAATGATTATCAAGAGAAAGTCCAGGAACAAGAAAGGCAGCACAGCACCGTTGACCGTGCACGATTGACTCATGATCTCTGCGATATTATATGTGAAAGAATGCATCTGCAACAAAATGCAAATGCATCTACAAGTGTACAACTAAATAGTGGCAGAAACATGATCCAAGAAACACCCAGAACAAACAGATGGCTCGTTTGTAACACACTGGTCAAAAATAGTTTGTCAGGATACAAACAGATTGCAAGCAAGCTAGTGGGGGTGATAATTGTTGTTTTAAAAAGGATGCTACAAAGACCGGGCTTTAGTAAGAGAAGGAGAAGTCAATGTGGAGACATTGGCACAGTCACATTTAAAAAATTTTAATCAATTATTGAAATTTTGTTTTTTTTCTCTCAGATTGCACTTTTTTCCCCGGTCGCTGCGCAGAGATCTTTGTCCGTGGAAAGAGCGTAGGGCGTCTCGGTGTCCTCCACCCAGACGTCATCAACCGCTTTGAGCTGACCATGCCCTGCTCGGCCCTGGAGATGGACATCGAGCCCTTCCTGTGATTTCACCTTCCTAAGCCTAAACAAAAACTGATAGCAGTTTGTATTGTCAGATCAAAACAGAAAGCAGTGTGATTTAAGAGAAAAATATGTTTGTTAAAAAGATAACGGGTGTTGGGTTTTTGTGATTGAAGTGTGCGGCAGATTATGTGTTGCATGTGCATGAGACAACTACAGCGAGAACAAAACATAAGGAAGGAAAGAGGAAAAGAAAAACCCAATCTGTTCTGCATCACTGTGTTTTGTCCCTGTGTTTTAAGAAACGAGGCTGTTTTTACTAAAGTCAGAAGAATTAAAAATTAACAAGACTCCATTGTGTTTGTGACGTGAATGGTGTGCATCTGCGTGTGGGCTTGTACATGCATGCCTGGTCTTAATTTATGCCTTTGGGGTTAGTGCATGGTAATTAAAGCCAGTGACTCATTACCTGTTGCTTTGTTGCCTTGGTTCTTCCAGTGGCCACACTACTGAAACCACCCTCGCACACGACGTCCCCATGCAGGAAGTCATCAAGCACAAATTCCCCGCGCAAGACTTGCAGGCCCCTTCCTCCCGCCCAGTTTCCACAAAAACTGTGTTTGGTGACATGAGCACGCCAGCTGGCCTTAAAGCTCTCAATAACTTTCTGGCAGACAAAAGCTACATGGAGGGTTTTGCGGTGTCCCAGGCTGACACTGCAGTGTTTGACGCCATCCCTTCTGCTCCCTCATCGACCTTCTGCCACCTCTTGCGCTGGTATAATCACATCAAGTCCTTCCAGAGGGGGAAAGCCAGCCTCCCATCAGCTAAGAGGGAGTTTGTCCTCCCAGCTAATCCCCCCGCCTCGACAAACACCACCAGCGACGACGACATTGACCTGTTTGGGTCAGACGATGAGGCAGAAAGTGCCGAGGCGGCTAGGATAAAGGAGCAGCGCCTGGCCGAGTATGCCACCAAGAAGTCCAAGAAGCCAGCTCTCATCGCCAAGTCCTCCATCCTGCTTGATGTCAAGCCCTGGGATGACGAGACGGACATGGGCAAGCTGGAGGAGTGCGTCCGCAGCGTCAGTATGGACGGGCTGCTGTGGGGGCAGTCCAAGCTGGTCCCAGTGGGCTACGGCATCAAGAAGCTCCAGATAGGCTGCGTGGTGGAGGATGATAAAGTGGGAACGGATCTGCTGGAGGAAGCCATCACCGCCTTCGAGGAATATGTTCAGTCTGTGGACGTGGCGGCTTTCAATAAGATCTGAATCATACAGACACAGAATAAATACACTGAATGGTACCATCCAATGTTTTCTGGTCTTGGCTTAAGATCGGTAATGCAATATGAAACGATGTTCAACTAGTAGTCCAGCATCCATGTAATACAATAACTACAGCTCAGGTCCTTCCTTTTGAAAAGACTGTTCCTATCCTTTGATACAAGTACAAAAGATTCTTGCCTTCAAACATCAAATAAAGCCATTCTAACTTTCGACTGAGTGCTTTGAATCTTTTATTTGTAGCGCATGCTTTTATCCTGTAATGAGTTCACAGGCTTCCACTGTATCTTTACTGTCAATTCAAAGGGAAATTGGTGCAGCCAGTAACCTCCCATATGAAAGTGAGCTGTGCAGATAACAAGATGTCTTGTAAATTCAGTCCGACAGGTGCTCCGGCATTCCTTCAGACTCTACTGTAGCAAAGTAAGGTTAACGCTTTCATTACTGCTCAGTCAGACCTGAATGTACAGAAACCAGGCCTGGGGGGCTCATATGGTGTAGCAGCAGACGGCCTGTTTTAACCTGCTGAGTGAGAGGACAAAGACAGGTGCCATTGAAGTGAAGTTGCCAAGTTGCAGTTAAACTGGTTTTGGTAGGATTGTCCTGACTGGTATGAGCTTGTCTGGCTCTGGGCGGAGTTCTCACATTGGAAGCGGCAACTTCCATGTTGAAAGGTTTTTGCGCTTGTAGCTTCTGAAATTAAGTGCAAGAGCAATAACACAGCGAGCCTACAGCCTTGACTACACAATTCAAATAATGATCAAACTGGGAAGAAAGTCACATAAGCTATTGCAAACTATTTTTATTTCGGTTATAATTACACTCAATCATTACCAGAGGATGCTCCTTGTTTTAAAGATCATTTGATACACACAAATAAATAAGAGGTACATTTTTGTTGTTGTAATTTAAGATCGTTACACGAGTCTTGTGTTTTTAGATCATAGTAGCCCCAGTAGAATGAAGACTCTGTTGACCAATATAGAATTGACAAGTCCAACAGTCATGTATGTGGCAAACTTATACGGCACTTCAATCTCTCTCCTCCTTCTGGCACTGTCGTCATGTTTTGGCACTCTGTACCAGAAATACAACACCTGCAGGCTCAGTGTTTTCACAACCTGTCGAGTTCCTATTAATGCTACAACACCCACAAGGAAGCGGGCAGCACCTAGTGCCAGTGCATTTGCCGTCAGTGTGGGTAGGGGAACAGGTAATACCCCCTGGGGCTCAAACGTCTGTCCCAGCTTCTCATTCACCCAGTATCCAATAGAGCACCCGGCACCTACTCCTAGAATGGTCGTCGTATCCCCTCGCGTGGTGCTGTAATGGTCCAGCTCTGGGTATGTGTAGCTGAGGAAGAGGGGCAATGACAATGCCACAATGGGGGAGATGCAGCTGGTGAGCTGGAAATGGTCCAAGGTGTCCCAATATGGGTAGGTGAGGAACATGAGGATGGCTGAGATGGAAGCACCACAGATCACATCCTGAAAACGGGACATTGAGAATATTTTACCACTGAACACCTACAGCAATAGTTTGAAATACAAGTACTGTCTATGCTTTTGCGAGAAAGAGTTAGAAGATTGATTCCACTCTCAAGTCTGCCTGTTAAATATTAGGCTACCGCCAGAAGCCAGTTAGCTTAGCTTAGATACACTGGCTGTCAGACAAAAACAAAATCTGCCTTGCCTTGTGTTTGTTTAATATGGAAAAAACCCTACTGTATAACTTTCCAAATGTTGCGACACACAACCCCTGTAAAACCACAGCCTGTCATTTGTATGTTTATTTGTTTTACGTTTGTCATTTTTACAGATTATACACTCACTGCCCTATTAGGTAGACCTGGCTAATACTGAGGGGGTTGGACCCCCTTTTGCCTTAATTCTTTGTCAAGGTGCTGGAAACACTTTGGTCCATGTTGACATGAAAACATCACACAGTTGCTGCAAATTTGTCAGCTGCACATCCATGATGCGAAGCTCCCGTTTACTACATCCCAAAGAGGCTGTATTGGACTGAGATCTGGTGACTGTGGAGGCCACTGGAGTACAGTGAACTCATTGATGTTCACGAAACCAGTTTGAGATGATTTGAGCTTTGGGACATGGTGCATTATCCTGCTGGAAGTAGCTATCAGAAGATGGGTACACTGGTCAAAGGGAAAATACACAGGTAGGCTGTCACGTTTAAACGATGCTCATTTGGTACTAAGGAGTCCAAAGTGTCCCACACCATTACACCACCACCAGCCGGAACCTTTGATACAAGGCAGGATGGATCCATGCTTTCATGTCGTTTACGCCAAATTCTGACCCTACCAACTGAATGTCGCAGCTGAAATCGAGACTTGCCATACCAGGCAATATTTTTCCAATCCTCTATTGTCCAATTTTGGTGAGCCTGTGTGAACTGTAGCCTCAGTTTTTTCTTTTTCAGATCTTTCTCTGTAAACCCTAGAGATGGTTGTGTGTGAAAATCCCAGTAGATCAGCAGTTTGGCCCAACAACCATCCCACGTTGTCTTGATCACGTCTACATGCCTAAATGCACTGAGTTGCTGCCATGTGATTGGCTGATTAGCTATTTGTGTTAACAAGCAATTGAACAGGTGTACTTAATAAAGTGGCCAGTGAGTGTATGTGTTAATTAGTGAGGTTTAGAGGTGCTGATAGGTGGATTTCGTTACCTTTGGATAAAACCAGCCTAGCTCTTTCCCACTGTTTCCAGTCTTTCTGCTAAGCTAAGCGAACTGGCTGCTGGCTTTCGCCTTGTGTTATGTAAACGGCCATTTATTAGTGTGTTTTCAATCTTCATCTAACTCTCAGTAAGAAAGCGTATTTCTCAAAATATTGAATTTATGTATATTTAGGAAAGAAATATTACCCGCCAGACAGTTAAACCAGACACATATGAATTATGAATCCTGCGTTGAGCTTGAATATTTTATGCTGTAGTGTGTGCGCACACGTGCGGAGGGACTAGCTCACCAAAGCTGAGTGCATGCCAGTGTAGAGGCGGCTCAGACACACCAAAGACGACAGCGTCACTGCGATCAGCAGACCCACCTCGAACTGGAACTGAGACACAAAAACACACACTTAGATCACTAACCATCACGGTGACAGTAGATACACACACACGCACACACACACACACACACACACACACACTAACAAATACCACAGGTTGATAAAAGCTGAATCTGTGAAAGTACAATGGTATGTGTCACGTGTGCCCAACATTCCTAACATTCCTTAGTGAAAAAAACAATACAGTTGTGATTTGTTTTTTGACCCTTCCTCCTCTTTTTGGTCAACCTGTTAGGTTGTGATCAAATCATCCATTCATCAATCCTCTTAATGGCAACGTGTAACTCCTCTCTCTGTCACTTGCCCGTCATCAAGTCACTGCTCCATTATTCCTCTACTGTCTCACCATCCACTCTCCCCTCCCTCATTTACCTATGGCGGCAGGTTTTGTTCCCCCTCCATTTCAATAACAGTGAGAAGAGAGGCCTTGTGTATTCATTCACCTCCTCCACCCTCCCCTCCTGTGCCCCCCCCCCCTGCCTTTTTTTCCTCCTGTGTCTTTTCCTGTCTTTTGCAGCTGGAAGCCTATTGAGTGGTAGTTCATGAAGAGAGGGTTTTTTTGAATGGCCACAAAGGATGCCATGAACAGGAGGGGGTCACTCTGTGATTGACTGTCGCGACCTCCGACCTGCTCTGGGAACCAGGCGAATTGCCCCAGGGCCTTGTGGCCATTCAGGAGCCTCTGCAACAGCCCGCTACTCATCTATAGCTATGCATGCTCTTTTCTTTCAGGGGAATCCTTGCGGAATTTCAGGCCACAGTTAAGTGCTCTAGTGTACATGGGTTGTCTCTGGGTTATTGAGATGATTTCTATGACCTTGAGGCAACCAAAAATGAAGGCAAACAGCTGAAATGATGTGGCCATAAATCAGGCTGACAGCTGTAGAGGCTGTAAACTACTAACTGAAGGATTTAGCATTCTCTCAAGCCTTCATTAAAACAGCGCTTGATTAAGACAGCCTGTGATTGGGCCACTGAGTGTTTTATTGACTTGGCAGTAGAGTGGGAGAGATAAAGAGGGGTAGAGTCAGGAGGAGGAGGGGTGGGGAGGTGGAGACTGACAGTCATTGACTCACTTGAGTCCATCAGAAGACCAAACAGCAGCGCGACGGGTGTGGCTGATGGTGACTGATGGTGACTGCTGGCCCCGCACCTCCCTGCCCATTGTCCAACAGCTCAGTCAGGACTCACTGATGGACAGTGGGGCCACTCCCTTCACCCCACTCAGCTACCAGTAAGCAAGCTGCTGTCCACAGGCTCCCAGTGCCTCAAATTGTACAATTGTACTACATTCAACACTTTGATTTGAGTGAAGCTCCTCATTTGGATAGGCTAATTTCACTGGTGCCTTGCTAGGAATCCATAATACTCAATGGCAATCTAATAGCAGTGTTAATGAGATACCTAGGGTCACAACCACAGTTCAACATCCACAGCCTACGCTTCCTGACTCTAATGAGGTGTAAGTACATCATTTGCAGTCAGGAATGGCTGTAATATCATTTCTCATAGTAATGAGTAATGTAACCATTGACTACCACAGTTTCAGTAATCACAGGTGCCAATCAAGAAACGATGTAGGCCTACAGTAATCATTATAGTCGTCTCTAAATATCAGACTGACGCTGTAGCTTGATGATGTTGTTAATCCTCAGTTGGAAGTGTTCAATCTACCTTGGTTATTATTGAGTAAAATCATGACAAATACTATGGGACAATAATGGTGTTTTGTTTCCATAATCATTCACAGGAAAGATTATGTATTTAGATTTTGAAAGTAAGAAAAAATATCTCATGTAAAAATCGAAGCATGGAAATAAATTTTCCACCATGGGTAACGTATAGCAAAACAAGACTAAGAATCTACAGCCGTGCAAGCTGCTTTATGAGTCTGTCATTAGACAAAGCAGTGCATCGAGCTAAATGCTGGAGTCAACATTCCTAACACGGTCACAATAACAATACTAAATTGCTAATGTTTAGCCGGTATAATGTTTAACATGTAGTTTAGCGTGCTAGCATGCAGCAGAGGCTTATGGGAATGTCTTTAGTTTTCCAGGTATTTGGTCATGAACTTAGTATGATGGAACCAAGGTGCTGGTTCCTGGGGGGAACATGACCGTGTGAACCAAATCTCACGGATATCCACCCACTAGTTTTCTCCTTGATCATTCTTCACCATCCACTGACTCCTGGTTGATGACTTTGACGCCTTTGACTCCTGAGATGCAGTTGAAAGCATCACAGAGCATAATACATTTGTGAATAAGTACTGTAGCTCACAGCTGCCAAGAGTTGAGCTGTTTTACTATATTTCATCACAGCTGTCAGTGATCACCTGTATCCTGGAGGGAGCACTTAGTAAAACTGTAAAAGAGATGGCGGTGGCGGCCATGGCGTGGGTGGAGGGCAGCCCGTACTCTGCATCGACACGTGTCTCCAGCTTGATCACAGGGGGTGAGAGAGGGCGAGGTAGCTTCAACACATCTTTCAACACCTGGCCGATGTACATCACCACCTGAGACAGGAGAGAGGACATGTGTCTCTTGGAAGTAGGATCCCACCAAATATCTTTCAGGTCATATTCAGATGTAATTTTTAGAAAAAAACCTAACATTTATATCAGATTTTGTACTAGTTAACATGAATTCGGATGAATGAAAAAAAAGCATTAATATGGTCTCTGTCTGTTGCATCACTGACTCTATTTAAAGAATGCAGGGAATTTAAATAGTATTGCTAGCTTAATGAAGTATATATTTATCATCTATACCTGACATAAATAAGTCTACAGCATCATTACAGTGAAATACCAGAAAGGACTATTGAAGAGTACTGCAGTGTGTTGGCCACAAAACCACAAATTAGAGACGGAGGAAGATGATAATAAAATAATGAGTAGAGGAAGTCAAATTCTGATTAGGCTATGCTCTAAAACTAACCACACTCTTATAAATAAATAATCACCCCCACTCTCATCACATTCCCACTCAACAAAAAAAGCAAAAGGAAGAAAAAAGAGTGACGACCCACCCTGGTATAAAGTGCAGATGCTGCAGTCATACAGTAACTAAATCTATTGTAAGAAACTGAGAATTGACGAAGGCAGGGTTTGCTGACACAGCGTCTTCAGCTGGTGGGGTCAGACAGACGGCTCTTGAACAGTCAGTGCAAGGTGTGTGTGTGTGCGCGCGTGTGTGTGTGCACGTGTGAATGGGGTGGTGTATAGGTATGGGTGTGTGTCTCCTGCCAAATATGCTGCCTATTCTTTTTCATGAGATCCCAAGCGGCCCTCGGAGGGGCAGCCTGCTCCAGCTCCAGGTTTATTTAAAGCTCTGCCTTGTATATTTAATGAATGGCTGTCTTAGTGAGGAGCAGAGGGAGGCAGCGCAAAGAGAGCAAGCAGGACACTAATGTGTGTGTTTAAGGGAGAGAAAAGAAAGGTTGTTATTACTATCTCTATTGACACTGTAATCAGGAAATGCTTGTTGTTACCATGGCAAATGAGAAATCAACGTGAGTCTACTGACCTGCTGTTAGTGCAGCAACTTGTAGACACAGAGAGGCTGGCAGATAGAGAGGGATGACAAAGTGACAAAGAAAGAGATGGAAAATGGACATAAATATTACAGAGATTACACTCTATCATTCCAAAACTAGGAGAAATAAAAAGCTGCTATAATATCCAAAATATTTCCTTGAAGAGTGGCAGCAGAGATTGGACATCATTTTGAAACCTGGCTGCAGGAATTTGTTTCCATTCAGCCAACAACAAGACAAAAGAGCATTATTGAGATCGGCCACTGATGTTGGGTGACAAGGCCTGCCTCGCAGTCTGTGTTCCACTTCATCCAAAAGTTGTTGAATGCGGTTGAGGTCAGGTGTAGGCTAGTCAAGCTGTTTCACACCAAACTGGGAAACACATTTCTTTACAAACCTGGCTTTGTGCATGTGGACATTGTCATGTTATGCCAAGTTATGCAATTGTTTAAAATAGCATTGTATGCTGTGACATTAAGATTAACCTTAAAGGAGTAGAGTAGTGGGAAATACTCACATTTCTGAAACTTTCTGTGCCAGCCCATTTAGGCTAGTTTTAGCATAAAGACTGGGAGCGGGGGGGGGGGGGACTCCCTTTAATATACGCAAAACGGCACCACCACATCTCATTTGTACATTGTATCTTGCTTATTTAATCCATACATAAAAAGAAATGTAGCAACACCAGTATTTTACCGCCATGCCAGAAGCTCTGTGAGGCTTAGCAAAGCAGTAAATGTCACTATGCTAACATGCTGATTTTCAGCAGGTATATTGTATATCGTTTAGTATTTTAACATTTACTAATTGGCACTATATACTGAGTTACAGTTGAGGCTGGATGGAATGTTATTTGTTTTGCAGGTATTTAGACATAACCCAAAGTAGTACTGTGAGGTGAATTAGTTAACTTTAAAAAGGTCCTGATAGGCATGCTTTCTGAACTGCGGATAGAGTCAAGCTAGCAGGTTCCCTAGCCTTCAGTGCTTAAAGGAGGTAAAAACCTGGATGGAGTTGAACTTCCTCGCTCTGAATGAAAATGACATTGTGAGATCATCACGTATGGACGTTTAGACATACTGGGTGACCCTCTTGGCACTTTGGGCCCCTTAGCCTCCCAAAATCGATCCTCTATTAAAAATCTTGGTGTTACTTTTGACACCTCATGCACTTTCAATAAGCAAATCAGTGCAGTCGTCAAGACTAGCTTCTTCCAGTTAAGACTTCTAGCTAAAATAAAGGCCTATCTTCCTCTCAAAGACCTTGAAAAAGTCATCCATGCTTTTATTACTGCTCGGCTGGATTATTGTAATTCATTATACATGGGTCTACATCAGAAATCTTTAAATAGCCTCCAGTTAGTCCAAAACGCAGCTGCTCGCCTTTTAACTAAAACAAAAAAGCGTGAACACATTACGCCTGTCTTGGCCTCCCTCCACTGGCTACCTGTCCGTTATAGGATAGATGTTAAGATTTTATTGCTTGTTTTTAAGGCCCTAAATGGTCTGGCGCCACCTTGTCTGGCTGATCTCTTACGCCACCATTCTCCAGTTAGAGCACTGAGGTCAACAAATCAGCTGCTCTTGGATGTCCCGAGATCAAAGCTAAAAAAATAAGGGCGATAGAGCCTTTGCAGTGGGCGCTCCCATCCTATGGAACAGCCTCCCCGTGCATATTAAAGCCCTACAAACATTTAAATCGCTGCTTAAGACGTACCTTTTTGCAGTAGTTTTTAACCTGCGTTAACCTGGTTTCTGATGTTTTAGAGTGTTGTTGTTTTTTTCCCTGTGATTCACTTTGGCTGTAGTAATTTTTGTATATGTTATTTATGTATTTGACATCGACCCTGTTCGGCACTTTGCAACTGTTGTTTTTAAATGTGCTATAGAAATAAAATTGACATTTACATTGACATTGACAGTGTTTATGCTAAAGTAAGCTAACAGCCTTAAGGCTCTATCTCCGTCGTCTCTAACTTGGAACTCTGGTGCCTTAACAGCCCCAGACCATTGTAGGCTGACAGAGATTAACTTATATGAGCATAAGGGAGAGAACGACTTCCAACAATAAGGTCAATAGCTAAATCTTTTTTTTCCCCCATCTCTCTTTCTCGTCTTGCTGTGCCTGAATAAAACGTTTGTTAAGTACCTACATTCATGCACCCAGACAGAATAATTGGTACCATGGACAATAAACGGAGGACAGACAATTGTAAACCCATTTAGCACGTCTGACCCCATCCTTTCACCATGACCGTGTATTCATACAACAAGCCATATACTGTGTGCACAACATCGACGGTGTTCCCCCTCTGCCATCACACAATGAATCTGCCTACCAGTTCGAGCGCTTGCACGAGATGATACCCTCGCCCCACCCCCCGCCCTCACAGTCGACACAAATATCATATTCAACTGCCTCCAGTAAAGCCAGTGTATCTCATTGGTTTCTTTGCACGAGTCACGTCGAAGGTTGAAGCAGGTCAGATTAAGGGAAGAGTTAAAAACAGGTCATGACACACACACAGACAGGTGTGCTAGAGTGTGTGTTTTCTCGTAATTAAGTGTATTGATCGAGGCCAGGGCAGCTTTAGACTTTGATCTGTCAACATGTGGATCAGAGTGAGTGTGTGTGTGTGTAGGGAAGAGGGGCTATTGCACAGGTCACTGAAAACACACAAGATGTTTGTTCTTTTCCACTGCAACATAATAAATAGCTATTTTGGTTACTGTTACAATTTTTGTGATGCATAACAGCACAGTCACAACCATGGTAAAGGAAAGCTATGAAGCTATAAAGCTATGCTAACAGAAATGCATTTTGGAAAGGTTCTCTCCAACACTGGTCATGATGAATTATACGTTTATTAAATTCTTTTACACATTACACATTTTACATTATAAACATCTTTTAAGATTTAAAAAGTAAAGCCACTAAAAGTTTAACTTCACTGACTGTAGAACTCATCATCAACTCACAATAGAGGTTTATTTTTAAAATGGGTGTTTTGGGAGTAATGCTGCTGTCTGCTCTCTTGAACAAAGAAATATTTTCTGCAGATATGAAATGCATATGAGTTCCTCTATATTATGACTGTGGAGCCAATATGCCAAATCCCCACAGTATGGTTCCTGCAATGTACTGAGAAAGCCTTAATAAGGCAGCAGAATTTGTTCTGGGTCTGGAGTTGTGCTCAGTCTGCCTGCTCATTGACTTACAACCCTCTTGTGGTCTTTTACAAACTTGTTATACTTTTTTTTCTCTTTTTGTGCAGTTCGTTTTTTGCTGAGTGGGCCTTCACTTCTCCATTAATACAAATAAATAACCTAATTTATAGAAAATGCTCTGAGGCTGATGCTAACGTCAGCATGCTAACATGATCTGAGTGACAAAGTGTTTGCAATACTTTGGTTTATGGCCAAATAGCTGCAAAACGACTGACATTCCCATCAGCCTCAGCTGTAGTTTGTGTTTAGTGCCATTTAGCAAATGTTAGCATGCTAAAACACTAAACTAAGATTGTGAACATGGCACACATTAAACCTGCAGGCTGAACATCAACATGTTAGCATTGTCATTGTAATTAGTTAGCTGATGTTGGTATTTAGCTCAAAGCACTGCTTCGCCTAAGTACAACCTTACTTGGTCGGTTGTAGACTCACTTGGGGCAAAACTGAAACTTGCACAGATCTTTTACTTTGACAGCCAACCTGGACTAAATCTGAAGGTTAGAATCTTTACATATATGATTTTATCTGCGACTGTCAACACCAACTGACCCAGATTGAAACAGACATATTCGTCATATTCATTGTCGCCTAATCATGCGTGTCCCTGCCTTTAGTCTCGTCACATTAATACAATACTTTTCTTAATTTATTGCTCATGGTGTGTTACTAACTGATGTCAATTATAATTTGAAAATTGTTAAATTATTGTTCAGGTTATTCTTAGGCACCCTGATGTTGTAGCAGAAAAATGTAGTCATTATGCCAGTACAAACAGCAGTGACCACAGTTTCCTTGCAGCATCACTACAAGGACGGGGTCGCACTCTCTCAAGTGATGAGAAGTCTTCTAACTCACAGAGGGAACACTTTCTGATGTCTAGCTGTCCTCACCGAAGGCTGATCCATGACAGAAGAAGGCCATTTAGCTGAAAAGGTTTTATCTTCTGGGAATTAAGTGAGTTTGTGTCATTGAGTATGAGCATCTCTGTGAGCACAGTGGAAACTTTACATGCAGTTTCTTTCCAGACATTCTTCAGTTCATCATAGTGTATGCCCTGTATGTCATTATGTAAAGTTGAGCTTTTTGATATTACAAACAGCACAGTAGGTGTATAATCTGCATAACACTATGCAACAATAATGCACACAGCAATGTAATTCATGACCATATGGTTAATGACAGTTATTGTTCTCTAAGTCAACCAAAGTCACCCTGCAAGTAAGGCAACAGAGAGTAGTGAAGGGCACAAAAGGTACATGTGTGTATAATGTGTGTATGTGTGTCATTCATGGGCCTGTAATGTATTTTCTCATGCATACAAGTCTTAATTTGCATCATTGCACTTTAGTCATTGGCATGAGCTGCCAGATTTGTGTGTGAGACAGCGACTGAGGAGAGAGAGAGAGTGCACAGCCCTCCATGAACCTTAGATAACTCCACTAGCACAATGGCAGGGTGCTGTTAGAAGTTAGAAGTGTGGGGTAAAGCGCCCCGAGGGCTGACAGACCAAATGGTCAGTCCAGAGAGAGAAAGCTCAGAGGGCTGATGAGGCCAATAAAACACTCTGCTGGTAGACTAGGGGGAGGAGAACACAGAGTAAAGCTGGTAATGTCTAACTAGAGGGAGGGCAATGAGTGTGTTTAGCAGGCGAGGTGCGGAGTGCGAGCATGTGTGTGTGTTGGTGTTTATGTGTGTTTGAAAGGAGTTCATACAGGGGCCTGGTGCAGCCAGGATGCCAGAAGAATGGTATCTCTTCCCTGGAGGGGCTTAACAAGGAGTTCAGACACAGGGCACCCACCAAGTGCTCGGGGCAGGGACACAAAGGGCACAAAAACAGACTGCCCATCACACTCACTGCAGGAGTGAGGGTGTATAGCTGTCTGTGTCTGTCTGCCTGTGAAGTGCCAAATATACTCCTTCTGGGATCCCATGTGACATGTTTTCGGGGTCTCTTGTCGCAATGTGCTGGATTCTATCGCAATAAACATCTGAAGGAGAGATCCTAGCGGTCTTTTTACACTGATGTGTCCTCATGTGTGATGTGTCACCATGTCAGGGGCCCCGGTCAGGCTGGCCAAAGTGGCCCCCAGGCCTGGGGATGTATGAACATGGTGGTGTCAGAGACAGGTCACTGGGGGGCAGAAGGATGAAAGGAGGTTGAAAGGTGAAGAGAGGGAGACGAAGAGGAAAAGGGAAGAGAGGTGGCATTGTTGAATGAATGGGCACCAGACTTTGCGTTTGTGCACGCTGAGGTGGTCTGACTGACGTGTACACACACACACACACACACACACACACACACTTCCTTTCCAGCTGTGACTTACTGTCCACATGTTGACCAGGCGTCGGCACAGGAATGGGTCCAGGTTCCAGTGTATGCATGGCAAACAGGTGATGTAAAAGAGTTCGTGCCCCAGGCCTGACGAGAACAGGAAGAGAAGGTGCAACAGCCAATTCCTCACCTCATACTGTGGAGGCCCGCTACAGCCCTGCAGAGAACAGACACTAATTAACACAAAATATGCCTAAACACGGATCCTGGAAAGGTATCAGATTAGATCAACCAGCCAACCTTGCAGTCACACCCAATTTGGCTACACACATTTCACCTTTTTTGCAGCTCTTTACATTACATTTCATGATTTATACCAGCCAGCAAGTCGAAATGTATTGGATTTCTTTATTCATCTGATTAATGTAGCACTCCAAGGAGTTAGAGACTCAAGAGACAATATCAATGCAGCAGAAGCCTAAAACTTTTAGTCTCTAGTATGCATCAAGTTCCAAAAACACTGGATCCTCTTATAATGAAACAGATGTCATCTTTCTTTAGACACCCACCTCATCCTTCAAATCCCACACCTCCAATTTGTAACACAGACTCTCTGTTATCTATCTAATTCTGTATCTCTCCAAAGCCAGGAGGATCTGGTGGCTGACAGACACCCAGTCCAACCCGATCTCATCCCAGTCAAATGAGAAAAGCCATTCACAGTTTACTTTGCATGTTTAAACATCTCTAACTACATGTCAATATTCGTTGTAGTAAGCTCTTAGCCACGTAAACCTCTTGCGTGTTTAACCTACTTCCTATGTTTTCAGAAGTCAATGGCAGTGTTTTAAAATAATAACACATTAACGTTGACCATTTATTCCTTTTAAATTAATCTCAAACTGTGTGGGAATCAAAGGTTGATACATTTTAGTTTAATTCAAATTACAGGTTTAATGAACTTAAATATTGAGAGGATCAATTTTGCGCAGCAAGCGACTCACACCAACAGCATGTCCATTCTGCTTATGTGTATAGTTTGAATTCTTATCCTGGCGGTCCCATCTCCCTTCGTGGGCGAGGACCGGGATTCCTTTCGCAGTGCGCGTCCACCCTCGGCCGGGATGCGCGGCTTCGACGGGGATGAGTCCACATAGTCTCTGGAACCGGGCCACGAGCTCCGAGTCTTGCAGGTAAGCCAGGAGCTCCAGCATGCCAGGTGAAAGAGATACAAGTGCAGTAGCAGGCTGATGTGGACTGTCTGAGCGGGAGAGGTAATGGAAGGTGAAAACTGCCCGGGCAGAGCGCAGAGCTCCGAACAGGTGCGGCTGCTGTGCGTTGCACAGGTGTAAGCAGAGGGGCGGGGCCAGAAGTAGGCTGAACCGGTTGTCTGGAGCGTTTGTCCTTTACCTTTACACTGGGATGGGTCAGATGTTATCACAAAGTATTTATAGCAAGCGAAAGAAAGGTGTAATTCATACCCATGATAGCAGGGCATGTGTGGAGGTATCTTTGATTACCGAGAACTGTAAGCAATGTATGAAGTGGACCACCATCGGATGATATGGGGATCAGTTACATTGTTCAACATACAGACGTGGACAAAATTGTTGGTACCCTCCCGGTAAAGCGAGAAAAACCCACAATGGTCCCTGGAATAACTTGAAACTGACAAAAGTAATAGCACTCCAGACTGCATGTTTCAGCTCCTTCCACAGATGTTCAATAGGATCTAGATCAGGGCCCATAGAAGGCCACTTCAGAATAGTCCAATGTTTTGCTCTTAGCCATTCTTGGGTGTTTTTAGCTGTGTGTTTTGGGTCATTATCCTGTTGGAGGACCCATGACCTGCGACTGAGACCAAGTTTCCTGACACTGGGCAACACATTTTACCCAGAATGCCGTGATAGTCTTGAGAGTTCGTTGTACACTGTACAGATTCACGACCCCCTGTGCTAGATGCAGCAAAGCAGCACCAAAACATGACCGAGCCTCCTCCATGCTTCAGGTACGGTGTTCTTTTCTTTGTATGCTTAATTTTTGCTTCCGCGAACATAGAGCTGACATGACTCGCCAAACAGCTCCAATTTTGTCTCATCAGTCCAAAGGGCATTCTCCCAGAAGCTTTGTGGCTTGTCAATATGCATTTTGGCAAATTCCAGTCTCGCTTTTTTATGACAGTGGTGTCCTCCTCCTTGTCCTTCATTAAATCCACTTTGGCTCAAACAGCGACTGATGATCTGACACTGATGTACCTTGACCCAGGAGTTCAACTCTAATGTCTTTGGAAGTTGTACTGGGCTCTTTGGTTACCATTTGTATTATCTGTCACTTCCATTTGTCATCAATTTTCCTCTTGCTGTGACGTCCAGGGAGGTTGGCTAACAGTCCAGTGAACCTTAAAGTTCTGAATAATGTGCAACTGTAGTCACAGGAACATTAAGCTGCTTGGAGATGATCTTATAGACTTTCCCTTTAACATGCTTGTCTAACATTTCTTTCTAATCTCCTGAGACAGCTCTCTCCTTAGCTTTCTATGGACCATGTTCAGTGTGGTACACACCATGATACCAAACAGCACACTGACTACTTTTCACCCTTTAAATTGGCAGACTGACTGATTACAAGTTTAAAGACACCTGTGATGCTAATTGCAGGACACACCTTAGTTTAATGTGTCCCTATGGTCAAATTATTTCCAATCTTTTCTAGGGGTACCATAATTTTTGTCTAGGCCAGATTGTTTTTTAAAATAATTCTGTTGAACCACAATTCAAAAGCAATGTCTGATTTTCATCAGTTAATTTTCAATTTTCTTTCTTTAACACTTTTGTCCACGTCTGTATATATTGTTTGAGAAACAACATAGGTACATTGATAACAGTACAGTACGCAGCCAAATAAGGGTGCAACTTTCATTCGCACAGGTCATTCTGTGAGGTTTTCTGCAGTAAATGATTATAATTTTGGCCATTTTGGGCACAAAACACTTCTTATATTCTGCATTACGGGACACACTGTGGATTTACGTGCAGGCCTGTGTGTGTGTGTGTGGCTGAGAGAGAATTTAGCATTTTATTGAACATCTTTAATTTTTTTTTCCAATTTATTCAATTTCATGATCTTGTAATTTTCAGAAAATGTGGTTATATCTTAAATGAAGCATTGAAATTATAAACTTGACTTTATGTAGGCCTACTTGGAGCTCCCTGGTCATCAGTCAGAGAAGTGGAGCACTCTTACCACTATTATCTACGAGTTAGCTTAAGGTCAAGTTCCGTGGGTTTTTGGTCTGTGAGGCTTAACATGTATCAAAGGCAATGTGTGTAACCCCTTAGTTCAGAACTTAATTTCCCTCCTGTTATGAAACTGTTCATTTGCCCACTTTCGCATGCTGTTCTCTGTCTAGGTGCTGAAAAGAACACTGAATCTACGTTTCACTTGTCATGTCAGCAAATATGGATTTATCAAGCAGGTGAGCAGGGAAATTACCACATGCCATTTATCTGACAATATAGCATGTAACAACAATCATGTGTCTTGTAACCTCATTAAAAAGTCAAATCAGGACTAATGTGTTTATACTTAATAGATGGGTCTGAGTGATTTGGATGGATGGATTAAGTGTAGCCTGATCAACTGGAATGGAATGATGATCAAATGGAATAAAGAGAAATCTCACTAAGAATTTGTAGCTATCGGCTTCAGAACCACATCTTGTGAGTATCAGTTGGAGGAATAGTTAACCACATGAATACATTAAGTTTGTTATATTTGGCTTATTTGAAGCTTTATCTACAGTATATATTTATGAAATGTAAGGTTTGGATTTGGGATTTGTTTAAAAAGATTTTTTTTAAATATTTTGTACTATTAGCACCTGCCCAGGGACTGCAGATGGAAATTAGCTTTAGCGATATCTGGTACAGTACATATAATGCGAATTGTCCCGGTTAAATAAAAATATAAATAAATAAACCCCAATCTTTGAGATCATTTCACCCCTTTCGATGGCCCATTTCTACTCTCTCAAAACAAGATGCAATGTTTTTGTTGTTTATTTATTAACAGTGATTAACATTAATGCTACTTTTGAAAGTTTGTATGCCCACTTTGGAGTAAATGTGCTGGTTGGTGAGGTCTACAAGATTAGAAAATGCTTTTTGGACAACCTAAAAGCAGCGATACAACTAGTAGTATTTAAACATAATACACACACACACAAAACAGGTTCTACAAAAAACCTACATAATGGAATATTTGTGGTTTTCTACAGCACCATTCTGAGATGCCTGGAGTCTCCACACTCCAAATGAATCTGACATAATTTAAACTCCAGAAACGTTAGAGCCACTTCTCTTTAAAAATCAAATTGACCTCTTATCTTTTTATGGGCCCTATGGACTGAATAAGTCATCTGCCATTGTTCCGTTTAGTATCTTGTAATGTAAGACAATGCAGACCCATGTTTGATTCTAAGTTTTGCTGGCACATTGTGTGACTTTAGATTCTTTCTGTTACAGGAAACAGTAAATTGACGCCCCCAGTTGACCAAATTAGCGCATCCTATGGTCTGGCATGGCCGAGCCTACGTAGGAGTTGCGACCGAGCATGGCTGTCATAGCTGCTCCCTACGCACACAGAGCACTGAAAACAACAACACTCTCTCTTTAACGAGATTTTAAGGCGACAACCCCCCCCCCCCCCCCCCCGCCCCCTCTCTCTCTCTGTTTTGTGGGATGCTCGGACTCTCTGGATGGATGAGCTCTAGCATCGGAGTCACCACCATTACATCATCTCTTCCCACACAGCCGAACACGGAATGAGGGCTTTTTAATATTTAACCGGGATCCCGATCATTTGAGACTGAGCAGCAGAAGCACCGCTCTTCATAAAGGACGCGGTGGGGATTATGAAAACCTATCAACAATGCCTGTGGGGATGATGGCGTTTCAATGAACGGGGAGGATAGGAGGGGGAGAGGAGGAGAGACGTGCACCGTCATCAGCATCTGTCCGCCAGCTCCCTTTGTGTTCACCGGAGAATGTGAATGGCGAAAGATGACATGGCAGAGGTAGATTTGGCACCAAACGGAGCAGAACCCCCCGGCGAGGCCCCCTCGGCGTTTCCCTATGAGGAGTTCGAATGCAAAATCTGCTACAATTATTTCGACCTTGACCGCCGGGCTCCTAAGATCCTTGAGTGCTTGCACACGTTTTGCGAGGAGTGTCTGAACACGCTTCACCTCCGGGAGGAGAGGCCATGGCGCATCAGCTGCCCCGTATGTCGCCACCGGACTCCGGTGCCGGATTATCGGATACAAAACCTGCCCAACAACACCAAGGTGACGGAGGATTTTCCACTCTACATCGACTCGGACCCCCTGCCTCAGGACGCTTTGCCGCCGTACCCTCCCCCGCTGCACCCAGCTCTTGTCGCCCTCCGCCGAGAGGAGGCGTCGGGGACGACCAGCGTCAGCCAGGCGACCCCGTCCACTACCGTGTCCACAGCCACCACCCTCTCCCAGGACTCGGTGCGCTACGATAGCTGTCAGAGCTGCAAGCGAGTGGCGCTGACCACCGGCTGCGTCTGCGTGATCTTCTCCTTTCTGTCCATGCTGGTGTTGCTGTTCATGGGCCTGATCTTTGTGCACAGTCACAGCATTCCTCCCTCGCCGGCGGGACCCATTTGCTTGTCGGTAGCCAGCATCCTGGCCATGTTCTCGGTGGTCGTCACATGGCTCATCTGCTGGCTCAAATACAGACCGGACCACGAGACCGGCCGCGCATCCGCCACCAGTAACTCCAGGAGAAACGCCTGATAGGCTGCTGGCTCTGACTAGTGATGAAGATGTTGTACTGTGGGTGTGTGGTTATGTACATAATACTGACAACTGATACTCCGGGTCCCTTTACTTTTTCTAGAAATCATTCTCATCCAAAATGGCCTTTTATCAGTACAGCAAGCACCCAAAGGCCTTCATATTTTTTGGAGCAATAGGCGACATGATCCTTGATAATCTTTTCCTCAAGTTATGCACTTGAACTTACAGTAGGCCCAGTTGACTAGGCATCTTGATGAGTGAACTTGTCCAAGACTTTTAGACCCCTGGTGATGGTCTGGTTGGTTTGATGACTGAATGTGAAGTGCTTTTTTCCAGGGTTTGATCCCCTCCCCTCTCTATCCTGGTTGATAATATGCATAACCCACTATGCCACTCACTGTATGATAACAGTCCACAGATGATTCACTCTTATATCTCAACAAAGCACTATTGTATTGTACAGATATTTGGCAATGTTCACTTTTGAGTATTCAGCCGGTGGATTTTGTTTTTTATGGAGGCCTGGACGTTTGTGCGAGAAGCCTCTAAAATGTAATTCCGTTACAAAGAAGTCGTATTTACAATCCAAACTGTAAATAGTCCACAGAGAAGTGGTGAGTGGTATAGGATAGGTGTGATCAGCCTTTCTTGAAGACCTTCCTCATCCTTGTGTTCTAATTTATCCTACAGGATGGCGCCGCTTTCTTTCTCACAATGAAAAGTGCACCTCCTACAGGTTTTTCAAAGGGGTTCAAAGCTATAGTTTGTGATTTTGACTCTGTGTTTGGCTACTTTTGTGCATGTTAAGCTCTTGAAAGGGCAAGACTTTCTGTTTTTACTGTTTTTTTAAACAGAAGGGACATTGTCTTTCCTGACTCGTGTGCCTCACCTTGTTGCTGAATGAAGCAAAACGTCACCGTAATCATGATTAAAATCATGCATGGGCCTCCTGCCACAGACAGCGTCCAGCTGGGGTGTCGGCAGGGATTTCCTCTTTCTGTCACATTATTCACACGTCGAAAGTTGAAAACAGGGTTTACAACACGGAGCTGCCTCCCAAATCAGCAACTTTTTATAATTGTGAAAAATGTGGGTCTTTGCATCTGGCTTTGAATAAAGGTCAGAATAGATACTATGAGTATGAATTAAACAGGTACAATCCAGGCTGAAGTTTGCCTGCCACTGCTTCCATGTTCAAGTTCACTCGTCTTCTTCCTTCAAAGCCACATGTGAGAATCTCTGTTTCTTGGCCAGGCTAGACATGGTGCACAACTTATAAAAAGACATATGTGGTGTCACTCTGGTTCCTCTGAGATTGTTAGGAGTCATCATTACCTCTGAAAACTTAAAGAGCCCCATGAGCTGTGTGGCTGAGATCAGAAAGAAACAAAATGCTACAGTATGGGCCGAGAAAGCGTGTGTTATTTCAGTGCCTGCACTTACACAATGCAAATCTTTAACTTTGCTAAACTAAAACTTAATATAATTCGGTTGATATGGGTTTCCCCCTCTCAGAAACATCTGTTTCAAAACAGAAACACTGAATGAACTTCAGTGAAATCAGCTTCAGACCACACAGTGTAATCAAAAAAGCGAACTTCTTCTTATGAATATTACTGTGAACCGTTGGTAAATTCTGTGTATGTAACTGTTGCTACAAACTATACAATTATTTATTTATTATTCTTGAATATAGCAAAAAGTTATCTGTGGTGCAGTGTAAGACCCTAATTTGGACAAACGTGTGATGCTCCATGAAGCATGTGTATTGCACTCCTGTGTTATGTTCAGGCTCCCTGACTTTCCTCTCAGCATTTAGTATAGAATTCGGAGATGATTCGGATACCAAAGTGATTTAATGTAAGCACTTATTACCCTTGCGCACTCATGGTACCCCTACCTCACAAAAGCAAAAAATAATCCAACATGATTCTTGAACCCCACCCTCCTCTATCTGATTCCCATGCTTGCTTCAATCATCCTGCTCAACTTTTTTCCCAACTTTCTGATGATGCACTTTCACCCTCTTATTTGACACAAGTATCAGGGTCTACCTTTGACAAATGTAAGCATATTGTATTTATTTCAAAGGACCTTGAAAATGTTGTTGGTTTTTATGAGAATCTGTGGTTGTTGTTAAGTACCAAATGTATTTGCACAGAGAGATGTTCTTTATGTGCTGTTTTACATACATAAACACATTTCAGTCATAATAAAGGAAACATGACTAACCATGGCACTAATTATTTGTCTTAATACAGTGACAGCTGACAGAATAGCCTGTTACCAATCAGTATTTTATGATGGTACCCACAATGCTTGACTGAAGATATGGCCCTTGCTGCTGTGCATCAAATATGCCCCCTACTGGAAGACAAATGTTGCTACATGTTATAAAAAGAGAAACCCTCTGTGTCAACTTTCATTTCTCATGCAGGTCTAGTTGTGTAAACTTCTGGTGGCTAAAACTTGATTAAAAGTAAATACATTTTTCAATATGGGCTGGATGTCGTTAATATCACGTGTTTACTTGTTCATACAAGGCTCCCTTTTAGTTGATATAAATTAAGCCATTCAGCAACAAGATTTCCCCCTCATAAACAGAATAGATATAAACCAATGTTGACCAGTCACCATCCAATTACAGGTTACCATTTAGGACGTACAGACTTTACATTAAGCAGAACTTTCACGCCCCATAAATTCAGGCTGTCACACAGTATGTAGCCTTAAATAATATACCTCCCTCATTTCTTTTACATTCTCAGCACCTTGTAAACAAGTCTCTGTTGACTGATTGGTCAGATGAGTGCAGCAGCACAACACTACAGCTTTTTGGATCTGAGCCTAGCTGTATTTTTCAATCAGCTACTGTGATTAGGCCCTGCTGGAAAAGAGTTTGAGGTAAATTTGTGTTTACAAATTAGCCATGACAACAAATAAAATCAGACAGCATGTTTTTGTAAGGATGCTGGGCTAATGAATTTTAATGCCTCTCAACAGACATTTTGCTCTTTGTATAACCTTTTAACTTTCTTGCACTCTTGTTGTTCTCAAGTGACTTTGTCAGTCAACAACAGAAAAATAAACATATCTTACCACTTTTAGGCTAGTTAATAATTAATAATGTTAATAATTTATGTTTTTTCCTGCTTATGTCTCCCACATGTAGGCTGATGCTAAATAAAACATTATCTCTACATTAATACATATACATGCTTATTCCGTTTTGAGTAAATCACTCAAACTAGTACAGACAGGCCTGGTATGAAACACTCAACAAAACTTTCAAACATTCAAAGTTTGCCAAGAGACAGTAAAGCAAAGTTGAGTGTTTTAAAAAGTAAAACAAAATTAACCTTTAAAATATGGAAGTAGCCTAATAAACCAGACTATAAGTTTCTTAAGTAGCCTATAATTTTGAGGTAGGCCTTTACTACTTTACTATAGACTAATGCTGTTATATGCAACTTTATACTTTCACTCAACTACATTAATAGGCTACTTTTTACTCTCTTTTTTACACTGTTTATTTCCCAGCTATAGGCTGCTACTTTTCTGATCAAGATTTTACATAAAACACATGATCAGAAATGATGAAATATCAGATTAAAACGTCCAGCAGTGTAGCCTATAAAGTTGTTACAATAAGCTTTACCTAAGTTTGAATCTGTAGCCTAATAATATTCCAATAATACAAAGCTAACTCTTTGAATGGGGTCATTTTAAATGACTTCTTTCAGTTTTGATATCCTACTTAAAGTAGATTATAATTCACTCCTATTTCCAGTGTAGACTACAACAGCCTACTTTTAGCCTATAAGTAAAATGTTAATTTGCAGAATTGTGATGTGATTTCTACTTTTATCTCACTGTTCTGCCATACCTGAATATAAACTATATTATCTTAGGAAAATGTAGATAGATTTTACCATTGCAGATAAAAATATCAAGGACAATAACATTTTATAATATTAGATAATATTAAAGTTAATTAAAGAATGTGCTACAATAACGCAGCCAACGCAGTAGATTCACTGTAGGTCATAATATAAATTATTATACACTTAATTATTCCTTATTAACATAGTAAAATTTTATTAGCCTCTCTATCGTTGTATGAATTGTTGTATCCGTGATCTGGTGAAATATAAACTAATTGACGACTTGACAAACACATTGTGTTTGTGAATGCCCTCCACGCAGAGCATGTGATGCAACTGATTTATTTCTCATCAAGCGAGATTTCTGACTTTGAATTTCATCCCCCGGTAATGGATTGGACACGGAGATTCAATGTCGCTTTTAAAGAAGGTATGCATCATGGCTTTCCCTGTTTTCCATTTGCCCCCTCTGTTTTTTCCCCTTCTTGGCTGAAATATCCAATTTCAAAAAGATCACTGACACTCCCAAATCGTCACGTTCATCAGCGTAAAGACTGATGGCTTCTTCCTTCAGGAATAAGTCAGTACAGATACGAGAAACACAAACAAATTTTAACTGTAACTAACTGCTTATACAGTAATAGTTCATCCTTAAATGTATTCTGTTTTGAAAACATTTATGCGGCCCACGTGTTAACAGTGGCCTATTCATTTATATGTGCCCAAAGCCTGCATGCAAAAGCCCATAATAATGTGTGTCTGGTTTATTACAAATGTAAAATCAGTCAAAAACAAACTCACATTTCCCCTCTCTTTATAGCGATGTTATGTCAACTAACAGGATTCATTCATTTCTGGGCATGATAATAATCTTCTGCCTGAAGATAATGACATCCTCCTTAGCAGGTGAAAGACCCCCGTTAGCCCTGCTTATTTTAAACCCAGCATCCACCCATTGTCCACTCGCGTTTTTGAAAGCAAAGTCAACACTTGAAGGGCGCTTTTTCCAAAGTCATCAAAAGAGGCGAATGTTAATTGAAACCTACTTAGCCAGTGGGATATCTCTTCCCTGCGTAAATTAAGGTGAATGACAGGGACTCCGGTGGGCACCCCCCCGTCGGGCCTCAGTTATTGCTCCGTAGCTCATAGGTGAGTGGGTTGAGACATGAAAGGGCTGATCAGGTGCTGGGGGCGCTTTTCGGCTTTAGTTTTGCATGAGTCACACGAAGGTTTCAGGGCTTTCCCAGCGCTGACCAGAGGCAGAAAACATAGTCTATTTCCTGCACTCTCATCCACGGAATATTCTTCCACGCCAACCCGATCGCATCTCATGCGTCACATATACACGCTTTGGAAAAGCCGTGTCTATTGTAGGCCTAGGTCTCATATTTGATCATGTTTATCAATTTTGCTTTATTGTCTTGGATATTGTAGCTTGATTGCCTATAGATAGGCTACATGACCCATGCTGCTGTTTTGCCATGTGTCCGAAAACAAGAATTAAATTAAATGAGTCAAATTTGAATTAGTCCAAGTCGTTTCAAACGTTTCATCTTCTCGTGCGTCGGTGCAAAGGATCAACTTTGATGCTAAAATAGCGAGGACGGAGGTGCCTTTCTTCGGATGATGGACAGTGAAATAAAACGAGCTTTTGTCTGATTTCAGATCTCAGGAGCGGAACCTTTGCTTCAGTGATTGATTAGGGACTGCTGTGGCTCACGACACTCAGGGCCTATAAGAGAGAGGGTCCATAGCTGGACTTTCAAAGAAACACCTCCTTTTTTGGGAGGTGACAATATTGATTATTAGACATTTGAGGATGAAAATACACCCACTTCTCTTAGTGGCACAGAGCTAGACTGGCTTTACGGCCGCCCTGGCGTCGTATCCTGCTGTGGCGCACGTCCCCCTTCAGACTGTTCTCGGCTGACTGGTGCTCAGTCTGAAAACCACAATAAATTCCTTGAGGTGCACACACTTGTGTCATATGTGAGGCCATGGGGTGGAAACAAATTAGGGGTCATGTGTGATAGCATGCGTTAAACAGTTTGCAGAGGAATATTACGGACAGGTGGCACAATTAGGAATAGAGGAATCTCAATGATGTGTCTTTTTTGGTCTTATCAATTATACGTAAAGATCTGCAAATGCAAAACTCACAAGTGCCTCATTAGGCTACTGCAGCCTATTGTTGGATAAGGCCAGAAGGTTCGGTCTTGGTTTTATAATTAGGGCTACATGTGAGAGCTGAGATGAAGAATAAATTCAGCAGAAACCATGGCCGAAAAAAGTCATGTTGCGCTGTGTGTGTATATAGCCTAGGCTACATGTAAGACTACATATGAAGAGCTTTCAGTCCTCACTGAATTTGGAAAAGGTGGCTAGAAATTTTGGTGTCAAATCATGGATCTATAGGCTAGTTGGCTCAGTGCGGTTGTTGTCAATCAAGTAAAATATAATGCCACAAAATAATCCTAAACTAATTTAAAATCAACCCACCAATAATAATTATGTTACTTACTCTAAATGTTTACTTTTGTCGGGACTGAGACTCTTGACACACTTTTCTTCACTTCTCATTATTTTGAGACTGTGCTTTGTGCTGGTCCTGTATCTGACTGAAGGTGTTTTTCCTATTTTGTCCACCTCATAGGCCTATAAAGACGCAATATGTATCATAACAAGCAAAAGTTATAGTTAGGCTATATGTTTTTTGTTTGTTGCATTAGGCTACATGACACTGTTGGGTTTCTGTTAGTCGGACAGGCCTATGCCAAAGTATTAATTCGATAATTTTGTTATTTTTTAAAGCTCAGAATAAAGGGGAAATATGAATTAGCGACAATGATTTGGGCTACTGGAAAAAGCTCACATCAAGACCAAGTGTGCGGCTGTGCAAAATAGTTTGGAACTACTAATAATTTACCACATTAACCAAATAATTCTACTTCTTCAGTCTTCATTTGATGCTTTTCTTCCTTAGAGTTCAATCAGCAAGTGTAGATTTGGGGACTTTTTGGTGGTTAAAGAGTGGCCTACATTCAGTGACTGCCGTAGCTTTGGGTTTTATGAATTGACGCCCCTGTCCTGTCCACGCAGAGCTGTGACAGAGACTCTGATAGGACGAAAGTTTTCAGCCTCAGCCAATCCTCGCGCCCCGCTGCGCAACGGGTGTACCCTTTCGTCCAATCACAGCCGGGAGCGCTGACGGGGAGACAGAAGAGCTCCGCTACGTTTGACTGTCTCCTCTCACTTTGAACCGGTGTCAACAAACAACAACAATATTTTCGTCCTAGCTACACCGCCTTGGCAACCACACTGCCAATAGCCTGAATACTGTCGAATAAAACCGAGGAGAATAAGAAACGAACTTTTAATAGCATCCAAAAATACAATTTTCTACTTTTTTCTCGTCACATTTGACTCCTCAGAGGGTTGTGGCTGTCCCGGGACACTGGTGCTTGGCTGTAGCCCGGTTGCGGCTAACCATAACCGAGGCTAACCTTCCAGGAAAGCTTCCTCACTGGCGAAAGGGCGATTTCAACGACGTTTTCCTGCTGCAACCTCGGTATTGGAGCAGCAGCCTCCCCGTTAGGAGGAGGTTTCTGTAGTCACTGGGGTGGTGGAGGTATGACTGCGTTGGCGGGGTCAATACCCAGGATGATGCGACCCACGCTGGCCCAGAACTACCCCCGCAGTGGCTTCCCTCTGGAAGGTAAAGCAGCACATTGCCAAAAGGAAGGTTCCAGCCCTGGATGTTGACTGAAGATATTTGGGGTTCAGTGCAAGAAGTCACTGTTGCTTTTAAGTAGCCACAGACCTGTCATTGAGTCTTGTCCCATACCTCGGCTTAGAAACACAAACTTTGTAGCCTACAGTTAGGCTATATGACGCAAACGTCTTAAAGAATTACATCTTACTTGGGTGCTAGCTGAACCGACATATTTCGTGATGCAGGCGAATGAATTATTTTTATTGCTACTTTGAAAGCTTATTTTACTGTTTGTATTCCTCACAAGTTGTGGTAATAATTTTAGCAGATTTTAGCAAACTTGCTTGTAGCCAATGTGAAATAATTAGCCTAGGTTATTAACATTATGATTTTGTATTTTCACAAGTAGCCTACTTACAATATTTCAATGGGCTAATTTTCTAACTAGGCCTATAAGTTATTGCGTTTAATAAAAGTGCTGCGTCATTCTATAATATCTTGTTATTGGTGTAGGCTATTCTGTTGTAGCCTATTTGGGATCAGTTAAAACTGTACTCGTTGTGTTATGTAGCCACTTTGGTAATAAGTTCCTCTCATATTTTGGTTCAATGTAGTTTCTACCCCGTTGGGTCAAGGCCGAGTGAACCAGCTCGGAGGGGTTTTCATAAACGGCAGACCTTTGCCCAATCATATCCGACATAAAATCGTGGAGATGGCCCACCACGGCATTCGGCCGTGTGTCATCTCCCGACAGCTCCGGGTCTCCCACGGCTGCGTGTCCAAAATCCTGTGCCGGTACCAGGAGACGGGCTCCATCAGACCCGGGGCCATCGGTGGCAGCAAACCCAAGGTATGAACCAGGGGGAAGCAGATCAGACGCTCCTGTGCCAGTACTTGTAATTTGCAAAATTATAGAATATATAGGCTAAATCTTTTGAAATTAATTCATGCAGTAAATGCTTAACTTTTAACAAAAAAGATGAACTTGCTGATTTTTAAGCTAGAGCATATAAAGGCAATGTATGTATTGTGCCCCAAGGGCCACAACAATGTGAATAAACACTGCGACTTTTCTGACCTTTGAAGCAGGGAACAACGCCGGACGTAGAGAAGAGAATAGAAGAATACAAGCGGGAAAACCCCGGTATGTTTAGCTGGGAGATTCGGGATAAATTACTGAAGGATGGGATATGTGACCGCAACAACGTTCCTTCAGGTAAAAAAGGGAAGAAATGAATTTATTTATTTATTATTAATATTATTAGATTTATTATTAGTATTAGATTTATTATAGATTTTATTAGATTTTTTCCAGGTGGACTTCATCGTTCATATTCTATATTTTTTAGAATCCACCCCAACAAGTTATTATATAAAATCCTTGAAAATGTTTTTTAAATGAAAAAAATAAGTAGCCTAATAAAAACTTTCCCCCTTTAGAAAATCTGACAAACTTACTCTTTCATTCAGTGTTTTCATTTTTACATCATCTTGATCATTTTCTAAAGCTTTTGTATTTTAAACAAATGGTAATGTAGTGCAAATGAATAGCCTACTTTGTGGGTAAGATTGTTTTCTTTATATACATGTATATAGCCTATATTACTTTATCTTTTTGTAATTTCCACTTCTGAACGAACTTTCGCAGTGAGCTCCATCAGTCGCACCATGCGGAGTAAGTTCGGGGGAAAAGGCGACGATGAGGACGATGAAGAGGAAATCGAGAAGAAGGAGTTGGAGGAAAACGACCGGAGGGCCAAACACAGCATTGAAGGCATCTTAGGAGACAGATGTGAGTGAACAGCTCGAGTTATTGTGGCTGATGCTGATGAAAATTGTTGGCACTTAACTTTAGGCTGGGGTTATCTTTTTTCCATATCACTGACCCCACACACATTAGAGCCCAGTGAAATCCTGTTTGAACAGATATCATCTCAGTGAGTCCATAAGGGAAGGTTTTTTTTTTTTATTTAATATGCAACTGCTCAACTTTCAATTTAAGCTGCGTTTTAGGAAATATTAGTATTGTGAAAGCTTTACAGGCTATTTACTCACCTATATTCCTTAATTGGGATAATGTCCAGTGAATTCAATTATAGAGCAGTATTCAGCCTCCACACCTCCAACCTGTTGATTGCTTTTGGGCAGAGTGTAAAAGAGAATGGTTTTATTTACTCGTATAACTAGCCTCCATGTGAAGTTTTAGCATGCCGTAAAGTTGTTGGATGGGGGTGGGGAGTGCGTGTCGTCCTTTGTTAGGAATTCTTTATCGACCATATCTCTCCGGCTAATGCTTTTCCCATGAGGCCGTAAATCAAACAGCAGGTGATGGCTCTGTGCGGGAAGGGAGACTGTGCAGTTGGTGTGTGTCCAGCAGTGGTTTAAAAGCAGTGTGGATGAATAGCCATGTTACAGTAAGTCTGCATATTAGGATGCACATATTTTAAAATGCTGCTCTTGTGGATTAGCAAATTACAAAGACACTCTACCCACAGGATTATAAATCCACCCGCCATATTTAAGTGTAATGCTACAACAGGCTAAATGATGGAAATAGTTCACATTTCTCTTGGCCCGTTGCTTAGGAGGCTGTTTGTTTATAGTTTGGTTATTGTTTTATGCAACAGATCAATTTTATTAGTGTTTGAAATAGCAGCGTCCACTGTAAGAAGTGACCAGCTGTGCTGCTCACATAATTCAAATGACAATGACAACTTTTGATGGTAAGTTGTTTTAGTTCTTTTCTAGAGGATGTGAACGAGGTGGAATAGTTTACCCAAATCAAGTGATTTGCGTAGTATTGTCTCATTCTATCAGAAGATATAGGCCATTAATGTGTAAGAAACCTTGCTAACAAAGCCTCTTTTAGACATGTACAGTGTAGGCCCAAGTCAGTTTTGTTTTGTTGAATACTGTATAAAGTGGCACTGGATGTGCTGCAGGCCAAGGAATAAAGCGACATGTTTTATTCATTTCCCTCATTGCAGTTCAGCTAAACAGAGTCTAATTGGTCATTTGAGAGTGGGTGCTCTGTAGCTACATTAGCGCCTTACTTAGCCAATTTTGAATGTCATTACTTTACGTTTTGCGTACGTTTATTATTATATTAGATTCGTCATGCTTAGCTACTCGTTTAATTTGGCACTTCCCAAATTATTACAACCTCCATAATGGATACATCTTTTCTTTAAAAATCTGTCCTTTCAACGGTGAGTCTGTCTGTTTCTGTAGAAACCAAGCTGTGCTGTTAATGTGCTTGTCACCCTTCACTTGATAAAATCAGTTTAAACATTTTTCTTTTCACCTTGGAAAATGTAATTATGCTTTTCAGTCTGGCTCAGTGTGTGTGACAGCTAAATTGAAATGGGCCCGGGTAATACCGGGGAAAAACGCTGGATGTGAGTTGTGATAATTCACCCTCAGCCTAATTTTAGAACTGGCGATACTGTAACTACATTTTTTAGATAGGTCTGAATGCCTACTAGATATTCCTTGTTTTAACACTGTTAAGCCAGTCACTTCATAAACCATCACGTCCACCTCAAGCACCAGACTAAACGGTCCCCAGTTTCCATCACATCTTTTTCCACTTGTTTCTCAACGCAGCGAAATGTCAACGTTTAACCCACCATTTCCCTGTTAGCACTCCTTTCGTCCCTCTGCGTCGAGGAGAGATACGAGTCTAGTCCGAGGAGACAAAATGTCCCCCAGATGAGTTGATCAAACATTTGTTCAACGGTTTCCAACTCCTCACAAAGACACGCCTCGCGCGCACAACGGGACGCTCAGGGATGAACTTGGGAGACAAAGGCGCGAGAGTCTATTTGGGGCTCACGCTTGGGCTGCGCGCGGACAAAAGGCCAGCTTGGAAACAGCTTTGGCCGCCGCTAAAGAAGAAGGCAACCTGTTTATAATTCAGTCAGAGAAAAAGAAGGGGAGAGGAGAGCTTCTCCACAGAAAAGCCCGACAAAACACACTATGAGGCCGCAATGAAGGATGAATTATTCAGGGAGCCTCCGCACGGTATAGAGGGCCCGTTGACCGAGAGTAAATAGCCGTTTTCACCTACAAAATGTTTCCTTTTGGGGTCGGCTAAAGGAGCCGACTGTCATTCAGAATGATAATTGAGGCCTCTGAAATCCACTCACGTATTGCCCAAGGATGCGTGCTCACCCCCATAACGCTGTTACACGCGTGTATGCGCACACATACGCTTAACACTTAACCTCGATTCATGCCATTTTCAAAGTAGCAAAATGTCTAATGTAATATGTGCTGAGACGCGTGTATCCCCTGTAAGTGAAAGTGCAAATCTGACATGTCAGTATAAACATTTTTAAGTCACCAATAAAAGCTATAATGTAGCTTTGTCCATACATTTTGCCGAGTTTATGTGGTTTTTCGGACGTCAGCATACTTTGAATTACTTTCTTGCTGTTGCATTTGTCGTTTCAGTGCTTAAAAGGAAATAGCAACATTGTCCGATCCAGCAGCTTTTAATGAAGCCTAATTGCTGTGCTTGCCATAATATTCAGACTGTAATTGGTCAACAAAACAAAGCGGCCCTCTCCGCCTTGAAGAAAGACGCTAATGCTACTGAGACGTCTCCAGCCTGTAACTCATGATCTATTATTGATTCTTTGATGAGTCCCGGCCTTGCCCTCTCGAACATTAATAATGTCCTCTAAATGATGTCGATATTGTGCTATGTCACATTTAATGACGGAGGGAGTGTATTAAAGAGTGTTTGTAGTGAATGGGGACCAATGTTCTCCCCGGAGAGCCCCGGTCTGGCCCGGAGCGCAGCTTCACAATGGGGCTCCCGGCCACCCGTCCTGCGCTGCGCACAACTCCGAAAACTCACCCCTCCCTCTCTCCGCTCCTCCGCCTTCTCCACCACTTGCTCCTCAAATCTCTTCAAGCAGATTAAATCGACTCTTTTATTTCATCTCACTTTCATCTGGAGAGCAACACCGCCCCTCTCCCTCTGTTTCCTACTCTTTTTCTCTGTTTCTCTCAGCCTGCGGCGCACAGCTCGTTTCATATCTTGGCTCCATCCTGCGGAGCGCACAAAGGGAAGTCCAGTCCAGTTCCATAACGTTTCTAATTAAGTTATAAATATGTTTTGTTACAATTTAATTATGGCATGCTTAAAATTTGATTGCAGTAACATCTGATTAGTAGCAACGCCTAATTTAAATATTTTTCATTTGTTAAGTTGGTACCACTTGGACATATTTATTGTAACTTTTCCATACAAGTTATAATATCAGCAAATGAAATACAGTAACACCAAACTACCAAGATAACACCAGCACATTTTTACCTTGATGGATAAAAAATGTGCAAACCAAAACTTTAAGCCCTGTTTTTCAGTTACCTGTTGGCTGTTTTTGTGATTAGCAGCAACTTTTTTGAATGGTGGCTTTAGAGCATTAGTGTTTGCAATTATATGGTCAAAGGTGAGAGTTTCAAAAAGGCACTACACAATGAGTGCACAGCCTGTTGCTCAATTAATTGAATATCCATCGGTAATAATTAAAATAATCTTTTGACATGTAAATATAAATTAAACCACCGTTTTCTCCAAAAAGCTTTACAACAAGTAAATATAAGTTAAAACTGAAAAAAATCCCATTCAAAAAATCCCCACCCCCTCTCCATTTTCTGTCAAATATTTATATATTTGGCAGTAAAGCTGGCCTGCAGGCTGTACCAAACTCCCAGCGTCATAGTAATTAACCCTGGAGACAAAGTTAATGATTAAAACAGTCATGGTGTCCCCACCTCCTCCCTCCCCCTGCTTCACATTTTCACAGTGTATCTTTTAGAGTCCATACTTCGTTAGGTGAAATTAGCCAGATAATACAGAGGAGCCTTGTTGAGGGCCGATACATTTCCATTTAGGCCAGCCATGTGTGCGCACACATACACATACACACACATTCCACTCTGCAATGCAAACAGTCAAAGGGATAACTTTATTTGGTGAAAGGGGATCCTGGAAAGGGCTAATTGAATAAGCCCAGGATCTTTGAAAAACCCCTACCATGGTGAGCGCAGTCATCATGTCATAATTAGGTTTATTGAGGCGCATTCCTTCAATCTGCCTCCATTCCCCCAGGCTCATTGTATCCAGGGCCCAGGCCAATGGCCGGGGGACAAAAGGGAACCGTGAGCAGACAATACATGAAAGAGCCATAAAGATTTAGCTGGGTTTGTCACAGAAACGGAGTAGGACTTTGTTTGTGTAAATACTGCGAGTGAATGGAGAACTTGGGTTTCTCTGCCACTCGGGGTGAAGGATGGCGTGCTGCAAATGTAATATGTGGGCACACACTGGATCAGTGCCAGGGCAAGGGAGAGAAGAAGAGGAAAGAGAGGATTGAGGGAAGAGGAGTGATAAGAAGAAGTGAGGGAGCGGAAGCTGAGGCAGAGAATGGGCTGAGGGCACAGAAGGTGATGATGGTGTTTCCAGAGGCCTTTGAGAAGACTTTTCACATTCATTTTTCTACATTAGCTGTTTGCAGTTATTATCTTATGGTCAGTGAAACTTTAGGTACTCAGACTGTCAAGTGTTCACTGATTAAAAAACATTTATCCAAGATAAAAAGTGACTTTTGACACATTTTCCAGTTTCCCATTATTATATGGTTGTGCGTTTAGCCTTGTTTTCTCACTTACCGTGGCATATAAGGCAGTGCTCTGATATGCCTAACTGTGGTCAGCAAAGACTTTGAGCACACACAATGAAGTATTTACAATATCAAATTTTGAATGATTGAATGATGATTTCAGTTTGAATGATTTCAGTAAGTTGTAAAGCTGTAATGATTTGTCAATTTATTGAACGATCAACAGAAAAATAATCATTTAGGCTCTGGTTTGGGCTTCTCCAATGTGGTGTTTTAATACCATTTTCTAACATTTTATAGACCAAACGATTAATCGAATAATCGAGAAAATAATCAGCAGATCAATTGATAATGAAAATAATCGTTAGCTGTTGCCCTAATGAGTTGTCTGTTACAACAGTTTCTGTCTCATCAAATCGGACAAAAACAGAACCAATAAGGTCTCGATGGATCTTATAATAGCTATTGGCAATTACTGGTCTGAGCCAAGTGTGAAGAGGGCTCTGTCTGTCCGTTGAAAGAATGAATGTGTCACTCAGAGAGTCCCTGGGCATGAGGGCAAAAGGGGGCACGAGGGCCAAGTGGCGAGCACCAAATCACTCTCCTCTGCCCCGGGGCTCTCTCTGTCCCTCTCTCCTCATCCTGCACTCCTCCCTCTCTCGTGAGTTTTTTCTAATAAGCCCATGCATGATGACTATTCAAGCATGAAAACATAGTTATCTGCAAATGAATGGCTGCTCTATGCTTCATTAAAGCCTCTTTTTCCTTTCACACTCTTATTGTGACCCTCTGATATCAATTCAAAGGGCAATTAATGAATGCACACCAACTTTGAAGTTGGGCTGATTTCTGAGAGGGAGGGTGCCTGTGCGTGTGTGTGTATGTGCGTGTGTGCATAGGGGAGAGGGGGCAGGGGGTATTTGGGGGTATTCCCCCTTCAAGACCCGCTGCAGCGCCCCAGCCTTCACCCGTGATGGACTAGCCACATTGAGCTGAGAGTGAGCGAGCCCCAAAGACGGTTTGAAGGGAGTGAAAGAGTGAAAAGGCCCAGCGAAGGTCAAGTAGAATGGCTCGCCTTAGAATAAGGCCCCTCTTTATCTGCTGCGAGTATGCACTATAGGCACAACAGCTGGGGGGAAGGGGAGGGGGGTTGTTTTTTAATGTGCATGAGAGTGTTTGTGCGTGTGTTTCTGAGAAAGTAAGGAAGAATGTGAGTGCGTGTTTTCCTCTCATGCATCTGTCTGTGTTTGTGAGCCAGGTTGTTTTTAATGTGTGTGTATCGGGGTTAGGGTTGAGTGTCAAAGTTTGCAGAGGCCAGCCAGAGGCCAGTAAATGCAGCATCTATGCTGCTGATAGGGGACAGGCAGCTGTCAATCACCTGACTGATGAAGCCTGACTTTCATTCAGAGCTTTGTTAACTAATTATCCCAGAAGCTTCTGTGTCGCGCCGGGGAAAGCGGCTTACAATGTGTGTTTATGCTGTAGTCATGCCATGTGGGAATATCTTTTGTAGTAACCGATGTGCACACTCTCATACTTGAGGGCATCAAGCAGACTGAGTTGTGGTTTTCTTGATAGAGTTGGGTTTCACACTTCATCGTGCTGGTCTTCAAGCTTTACAGCACAAGCTACAAAACGCAGTCTCCGATGAAAATAATCAATTTTGTTTGGGTTTTTTGAATGAATGTACCGCTCTGTGAAACTTGATTACAGGTATTTCCTTGTTGAAATAGGGATTCACTGCCAAGCCAGCAGTTCCTTAGTAATATTTACCATCTGAAGGTTGAGGTAAAAAGTAGGAAACTCAGATCTACCCTCACCCATATAACATGAATGCAGCATTATAAAGTCCATTACTGCTATTCGAAATGTCTCACTAGATCTTATTATAGTTGCATTTTTTGGGGTTAAAATTTCATAAATTTAATTACCCTGGATCGAATTCCTCACTTTTCAATTCCAGACTTTGTTTAAGCATGGCCACTATATTAAGGGGGAAGTTCTTGACATGCAGCTACAGTTGTATGTACCTTTGCACTGCTTTCGTCTTGTTGATGATAGCCTTGGAAATTCACAATTCATACGGAAGATTAATAGCTGCTGTAGTTAGTAGGGGCAGCCTGACAACAGAATTAAGACAGAAGCTGTCAGACATCCTCCTTGTCAGCTATAAAAACTGAGAATGACGGTTAACCTGCTAACAGCTCACCTTGCTGGATTTTAACAAGTTCCCTGCTGACTGGAGCTGTGAGAGTTAATCGACAGAGAAGAACTGCAGGGTCAGAGTTCCACGGAGGGTCACTCTCCCCCAGCGCTGCACAGGAAACAGGGTTAGAAACACATTTAGCTACAAATGACAGGTAACCATTTCCTGCTACATGCTCAACGACTCCCATAATTCTTTGCTGACAGCATCAGACTCCTTTGTTGAGTAATTTTTTTGTTGCATAACAAGGCTGTGATTTACGACATCATTGCTCACATCATACACACACACACACACACACACACACACACACACACACACACACACACACACAGCTCTGGCACACTCTCATTTACAGGGCAGCTGTAAGGGTTGAAACTCCTCCTCAGCAAGTCAAGTGAGTTGCTCTCCAACACCCCTCCCACACACACACACACACACACACACACACACACACACACACACACACCATCTTTTTCTTAACCCACCAGAAAGAGTCACAGATGGGTCCATAAGCTGTCAGTAAAGCCATTATCCGGCCCAGCATCTGCCTGTCTTGACTTCTATATACTGTTTAATGCAGTCGGCCAGTCACTTAGTCCCTCGGCTCCTGAATAGGAGCGGCATGGTTGGCCCGCCCAAATAAATGCTGTGTTTGTCTCCTCTGCCTTTTGTTTTGTGTTTTTTGAGAGGGGTAGGTGGAGAAAAAGGGGGCGACGTGTCAGAGGCTCAATTTGCTCTTGCTATTAACCAAAGCCCCAGAAGAGTTACTGGGATGTCCGCAGAGGGGTGTAAATAGTCCACATATGGTCAGTCAATTCCCCCAAGTCCCCAAATTCAAGTTTGACACATCCCCTTTCACTCCCTCTCTATCTGTCTCTGACACACACACTAGCATACATGCTCAATGCGTACTGTCTCATGTCTCAGTGGACATATTTAAGCCTTTGTGTCCCCATCCGACTCCCTCCCCCCCAAAAAAATCACCAATGCTGAAGTCTTTCCAGCAGCCTGTTTCAGCTAAATCCTCCATTCTCCTCCTTCTCCCCCTTGTTTTTCTCTTCCCTGGGATGGCGTTGCACGGCAGGATCCATTTTGGGCTTTCTTGGCTCTGGAGAGGTTGTTTTGGCCTGGAGTCCCATGCACTGTGCCTCTCAGGGCTTCAGTTTGGTTAAATTAAACAGTTTTCTTTTCTCCTCTAACCCCTTCCCCCCACTCCCTCCAACTGCTCCTCTCTTATTTTGCGGCTTAATGCTCCTCGGCTCCCGGGCGATCTTGCCGAAGCTGCTTTTCCAGGCCTTCTCTTACTCAGATAATTTTACCCTTTTAAGGCCCATAGTTTCTCATATTGCGATGAACTGACAAGAGCCAGCACCATGTCTGCACCCCTCTCGGTCCTTTAAGCTGAGGTGGGGTGAAAGTATACAGAGAGAAGTCAAGTGTTTACGGGGGCTATAAATACAGCATTTTAAGATATAGCATATGTATACAGGCAGGGAGCGATATGACGGTTAGAGTGGATAATTTGATTGCCCAAGGGTATTTGACAGTGCCAAATCGATGTGATCAGATCTTAGGGATAGCGAGGCGATGACGGCAAACGGGGCACTCTGAAACCACAGGTTTACAAGGTTGGAATAGATCTGGGGAGCAGGGGAAAGTTTCAACCTCTTCTCTCCCCATGTACCCTTCCCGCTTCTTCTCCTTGTCTCAGTAAGAGAAGTATTACATCCTGATGCTGATTTGGCATTATATCTCATCATTACCAAGATCATTTGGGAAAGTATTGTGTGTATGTGTGTGTGTTTGCTTGACCACACTTAAAGGCATGTGAGCAGGGGGGGAGTACTGTTAATGGACGCTAAAGTGGAGACGCCTCAGGGCTGACAAGCTCGATAAACGTAGCTTTAAAATGCATATAGAATCAGGGGATGCCCGGCGCTGTGGACATGCGTGTACAAGGTCATGAGCTTAGAGTGCGGCAGTTTAGGTGTGTGCTCATGTTTATGAACTTCTGAGCCAAGCTGTGGGGAGTAGTGAGCTTCAGGGGTGATAGGGTGGCTGCCCTCCATCTTGGCAGAAGTTTGCTATCAAAACAACCTCTACACCCCATGTGTCACCCCATGAGTCCTCATCACCTGCTACTTTAATTTGCATGACATTATATTTTAGGCACGTGGTGGATGCTTGTGCAGACCTGCATGTTGAGTGCGTAGAATAAACTTCTTTTAGGGTTTTGTTTTTACAGCAATCTAAGCTTTGCAGTTGTATTACAAAATATAATTCCCTAATTGGGGATTTAAGCACGTCAAAACAAATGCAAATTTATCACCAAAACCAGTTGTTTTCACTCCCTGAAAGCCACAGTTACTTTTACATGTTGTCATCTTATGCATATAGGCTTCTGATTTTCAAGTGATTCACTGTAAAATAGCCAATAGTCATTTAAAAGCCACAGATCAGTTTTAAGTTATTTTCACCCAGATTATTTGCCAACATGTGTCCAAAGAGGTGAAAAAAAGGCTGTGATCTCCTAAAAAAAAACTTTGCAATGCAAGTAGTATTTTTGTCATTCAGTTTTCAGACAGATTTTTCTTTTTAAATATTCACAGTTAACTGAAAAATGTTAAACATTCATGGTGGATGTCTTACTTTTAGAGGCTCCCTAATGATTTCAAGGATAATGGCATACAGCTATAAGAACCAAAAAAGCTAAAACAAGAGACAGACAGGGCTTTAGTGTTTTGGGGTAAATAGAGAAGATAGGGGAGGTTCTTCCTTTCACCTCAACTAGTGTCCATGCTTTGAAGAGGGCCCACAAACCCTGGATGTACTACGCTTCTACCAAACACAACAACAAAAACCAACACAAATGCCCAGACAGACAATCCCCATGGGTACATTTACATCGGCAACAACAGCCCCTGTTGCCCCTCTCCACTGCCCTTCTTCCCCCCTCAGGTGCTCTTACAGTTCCCTCTGGAGGAAGGGGGTGGTTTTTTAGGGGGAAGGGCTAGAATGCCCCCCGGCTGTGCCCTCATCCACCCCACCCCCCCCAAGCCCTCTGCGGAGCCTCTTTATGTCCCCCCTCCAGCTCCCCCGTGGGGCAGGTGACAGCCCTCCACAGTGAAGGGCCGAGGGAGCCATGACGGATTCCACAGATGGAGCGTGGAAATCGCCGGCAAAGACCTCAGCTCTGTGGAGCAACAAAGAGCCCGAGAGTCACAGAGAGAAATATGGGTGGAAAAGAGAGAGATGGGGAGAAGCGAGACAAAGAGAGGCTGCGAGAGAGGGCGAGAAGGAGGGAGCACGAGAGCGAGAAGAGGGAGGAGAAGGTGGTGCTTGTTTAAAGAAGGTGGCGTGCCCGAGTGCAAAAAGCGTGTTTGTGGGGAGAGTTTCCTGTTGAAACTGTTGTTTGAAGTGAAAAAATGTTTTCTCCACACATTTTAATACAAGTAGCCATTCCCATCCCCTAGTGTTCCACCTGTCAGCTGCATGATATTCAGTGTGATGCATTTGCTCTCCTAGTATCATTATATTGCACTGACCCAGCTTCCCCACAGACATCACTATCTTTTCGTCCCATCGACTTATCTTGTTGTATCTTAACATCAAGTGATGTTGCAATCCAACGAGCTGAGGTGAAACAAATGAGCCCACTTGAGGCCTCTATAAAGGATATGATTCAGGATTGTATCACGACTAGACTCCCGAGACTTCAGAGGTGCCACTCTGTCGCTTCTTTTGAAAAGTTCCCAAAACCCGGGTAGCAGTCATAACCGATAGGTAATTCCAAAGTGATTAAGGATTTTCCCGGCTGCCTCAGCTTTCCCAGGGCCCAAATCCCTGTGAAATGCTGAGGAACGTGCATGCTGCTAAAGTCGGGAGGGGGGGAGTGAAAAAGCATTCCTAGCGGCCCTCCTCCATGCAGGAACTGGAGAGGGGGAGGCCACAAAAGGCCTCATCTCTTGTTTTTCAGCCATCCTTTCCAAAACTCCGAAGCTCCACACTCCACAACCGAATTCCTTCCCCACCATCTAAACACGAGTCCACTACCCCCTCTAGTCACATAAAATGTTGCAGAGTTTGTTGTTTGCTTGCGACATGGCCTGCAAAGTTGTCAAAGCTTTTGTCATCTTGTTGAAGAAATAGTGCATTGCACAGTGAATTGAAGTTTGTAACACAGGGGCCATTTTGATTTTTTTTTTCTTCTTTTCTCTACATCCATTTGAAGAGCTGTGCACCCTCATCACTGTTAAAATGCTCAACTCACACAGAGGTTGCAAAAGAACTGGCTATCTGTGAGTGCAACACTGCAATATATTCAGCAGAAGCTTATGGAAATGTCTCCATTTCTCTCGCTCCCCCTTTGAAAATATTTTACTTATTGCCTCCCTCATGCTTGAATGTTTCTTTACCAATTTGCTCCTAATGCATGTTAAGTTGACTCCCACTGCTATTGGTGTTGCAAGGAGAAAATCGCCGATGGGGGAGAGAGGATCAGTTTCACATGAGGGGCCCTGAGCTATTTGGATTCTCTTGTATTTTATTGTTGCTTCTGAGGGGGAACTAATACAGTGTTGCACACAAAACTTCCCCTATGCTGAGGGGGAATTAATTACGTGTAACACAAAAAGTGGGTGCATTGGCCTTGGTGAACTTCGAAGGGAGCCAATGGAGTGTTTGAAGTACTAAAAACCAAACTGCTGGCTTATAGAACACAGTTCACAATAGTGTTAATACTGATTGGAGACAGAGATGAAATGCAGAAGCACAAAAGCTGTCAGGACACGATATCACTCACAGAGCTCAGCTCAGGCAGAAGATCACACTCGATGATGAGTCAAAAATACGAGTTTGTATTTCTCAAATGCAAGGATATTGATTCAACTGTTTCTGAAAGATTAGACACGTAATAAATTAGTCAATCTTATTCTCAAATCTACAATTTTAACAAATGTGTATGCATTGATCAAGCAAAAAGGCCAAATGTTCTGTGGTTACAGGTTCTCTGGTTTCTCAGTTTGATATAATTGGAAATGTAGTAACTTTGTGCTTTGGACTGTTGGTCGGACAAAACAAGCAATCAGAAGATGTCACCTTGGACAGTAACAATTCAATTCAATAGTTTTAATTAACCTTTTACTGAAAATCTGTGAAAAATACAAAAAGAACACTGATTCATATCTACTCCTGCTTAGCTTACTTTCCAATAAATAGGCCAGCATTCACTGAATAGTGTGTCCAGGCTACTGTCCACACACACACACACACACACACACACACACACACACAAACTCACACGCACGTTCAAAGAATGGCCCCTGGATCCAAATTAGCCTTTTGTGTAGCTTTTAGACCACCAACCCCCCTGTGGTGCCCTGGGAATCTTGTCCAGTGGGATTATTCCTTAGGCTCAGAATATTCCTTCTGAATGGAGGTCTGTTTGGCCACAAGACCATGTGGAAGACCGATGGCTGATGGTGTTTGTGTGTGTGTGCGTGTGTGGGAGCGTGTAAAGAAAAGAAAATACCCACCCTTTAGTATCATAGTGATAACAATAAGTAAAGGAGTGAAAACAGAGAGCAAATCACTTAACAGTTCTGCAGCCATTCTGCTGAATAGTAAGAAGACAAAAAATACACTTAAAGCACCATCAGGTGGTGGTGTCAAGGTCAGGTGTTCTTCTTAGGGTCTTATATAGTGACTCTGATGAAGCTGTTCAGCTGAATGTGTGTATGTGGGGTTATAAGGAAGAAACAAACAGTCATCCTGACTGTTTTCTTATTTTTCTTTCTCCTGTGTTTGAACAGCAAGTCACTCAGACGAGGGTTCAGAGGTGGAGTCAGAGCCTGATCTGCCACTTAAGAGGAAGCAGCGGCGTAGTCGGACCACCTTCACGGCAGAGCAGCTGGAGGAGCTGGAGAGGGCCTTCGAGAGGACTCATTACCCTGACATCTACACCAGGGAGGAGCTCGCTCAGAGGGCCAAACTCACCGAGGCCAGGGTTCAGGTATGACAGGGCGCATGCAAAAACACTATACTTTGTCAATATCTACAAAATGTCGGGTAAAATAAAACATAAATATCATAACATAAAAAATAAAACTTGGTAAACACAGGAATTCATATGACAGGTTTTTGGTTTGCACATTTTACCATGAAATCCTTCAACAGAAGTTAAAACAAGAAAATTTTTACTAGATGGCGGCAACACTCTAGTAACATATTCACCTCTGTACGACCTAACACACCAACATGATGACCTGTCCTTACAATGCGAACATCCCTTTTGCATAAATAAACCCGGTGGCATGCACTCCCTGACCATTTAGAGGCAACCTGCTGATCCGTGTTTGCTCTACACAATAGCACACACACACACACACACACACACACACACCCCCCCCCCCCCCCCCCCCCCCCCCCCCCCCCCCCCCCCCCCACACTTCTCATCCTCACTCCCAGGGGCCCAATCTGGACTTTCCTATTTCTGATCTGGAGTCCAGTAAATTCTCCTCCACAGGCTCCATATGGGAAGTGTAAGCTGGCCCAGCGTGAGCCCGCTCCATATGGACACGGCATGTCACTCACACACACGCAGACCTTTTTTTCCCACTTTGTCTCTCACCTTCTGCTTCAGCTTCAGACTCTGATAGACCTGTGGGAGAAGTCATTGTTTAGTGTACAATATATTATATTATAGTTACTGTGTGAGTGAGCGTGTTCACTATTCAAACAAATTGAACGTCGTACAGTCTCAGTAGCTGCAGCTTGTTTAATTGTGATGTGTTCCTTTAAATATGTCTACTAATACAATCAATGGATTGTGTAAGATTGTAGTATTGCAGACAGAAAAACTGGTCTAATCCCAGAACACACACACTCATCAAACATCGGCATCACTGCCTTTCTAGGTTTGGTTCAGCAACAGGCGGGCAAGGTGGAGGAAGCAAGCAGGAGCCAATCAACTAATGGCATTTAATCACCTGATCCCAGGGGGTTTCCCACCTTCCGCCATGTCCAGCATCCCCCCCTACCAGCTCTCTGACAGCAGCTACCCCCCTCCATCTATAGCACAAGGTAAGCGATGAGACAGAGTGACTAACAGTTCACATGTTTAGAAATATACAGTGTAGCAAATCATATTTCAGTTCAAAGTGTTATTATTATTATGAGCAAAGGGTTTGCTGTTGATGGAAAAAATAAACCACATATATTTTTATTTAAAGAGGTGGTATTATGTTCATTTTCAGGTTCCAAATGCTATTCAGGGGTTGTACCAGAAAAGGTTTACATGGTTTAATTTTCAAAAAACACCATATTTTTTGTCATACTGCCCATTGCTGCAGCTCCTCTTTTCACCCTGTGTTGAAGGCTTCGTTTTAGCTATGGAGTGATACATCTTGTCTCTCAATGATCTTTGTTGGGAGTTGCACATGGGCAGTTCCTAGTTAAGGACTACTAGCCAATCAGAAGCAGAGAAGGGCGGGTCGTTAGAAGCCAGTAAATACTGCTTCATTTCAGCTGTACATGTTGCCACCAGCTTGGCAATTTAGACTGGAGCAAGAGTTTCAGAGTGGTGAGTTATTAATCTGTAACAAAAGTATCTTTCATCCATAAAGTTTTAACTGAGCTCTGTCTCTACATCACAGTAACAACTTTATGTCCACTGACTGCCTGGAGGGGAGCTAGTGTTTGGAAGGGAGAGGAGAGGTGTGTGCTGCAGCTCACTGTTTTTCCACTGGTGTTTTTGAGGGCGTGTTGGACTAGCTGCTTGGCGAGTGTTATATGAGGCGCATTTACTTGTGACGTCACAGGGAAGTAAAGGCTGGACTACAAACGAGCTGTTTTCAGGCAGTTCAGAGCTGAGTTTTCTGTGGGAGATGGGAACTACCTTTGGGCTGGACTTTGGGCATTTTCACTGTGCAAACCTATTACATGCACAAAAAAGATATATAACTCCATAAAGGAGAGGGAAAAAGACAAAAAGCATAATACCACCTCTTTAAGAAACATCTGTTTTTATATTAATGACATTGCATTTTTCATTTGGTTTGATTTCAAAACCTTTGTGTGTTTGAAATAACTTAAATTACTAACCAAAACACAAAACCATTATTTGTTGAAATGTTAATATTAGAATTGTTTGTTAAATTAAAATCACCCACAACTCTGCATGAGAAAGGCTTTCTGAAATAAAATTGACATTCATATAAAAAAATAACTTTAACCGTTTATACATTTTGAACAGACAGTATCAGCCACTTAGCAAATTTTAACTGAGAATCCTTAAAAGTGTTTGAACTTTATCTGTGATACCTTTGGTAGTGTCAGAGCCCCCCAGCACGGTGCATCGGCCCCAGCCTCTCCCGCCCTCCTCGGGCCACCAAGCCTCCGGTGGTGGAGGGCAGGGTGACGGAGGCTCTGCATACTGCCTCGCCTCCGGACGCCACTCCTTCTCAGGCTACTCAGACAGCTTTGTGAGCCCTGGAGGACCCGGTAATCCCATAGGAAACGGACTATCTCCACAGGTGAGACAGAAGCCTAACATACATCTATTTGAACTGATTTGAGTCAGACGTGGAATTGGGATATAGCTCAATCAATAAAGCAGCCGACTGCACCCCAAGAACCCCGAAGATTATGAATTTTTTCCTAGAAGAAAGTAAAACACATCAATTTGTGAGATGGGATAACTTTTGATTTGATTCCATAAAATAGCTGTAAGAAAACCACAAAGGTAATACTAGTCCAAAGATTTAAGTTTGTGTTTCTTGCAGTGTATTAATATGACAGGAATAAGACTTGCGTGTTTGACACTCCGCATGCCTCTTGAGACCAAGATAGTCTTACCTGCATGGATAATACCCATAACATGCCGCACCAGAGCCAGGCAGAACTGAATTAGATTTGAACGTGATTTCAAAGAGTTGAACCCTGTTGAGATACGCATGATTCACCCTGTCAGACACAACACATCAAGAGCTTTAAAAAGTCAAACACCCTTCTCAAGTAATATTTCTCCCAGGTGTGGAACATATAAATACACACACTTGCTGCTTACTGCGTACTGATTCATCCACTCGTCTACCAACTCTACACTGTACTGGACGATGGGTCACTCACTGTTAGAGCAGAAAAGTAAGATGACTCTAGAAGGACAGAGGACAATTGAGGGTGTGACAAATGAGAAGTGAAGAGACAATTACAGCCAATTATCCAGGCATGAAGTCCCAAGGTCTCTGCATCTAGACAGAGGTTACAACAGAGGAGACGGAGGAGTTAGAGACCCTAACAGGCAGAAAATGAGATTTCAGCCTGGCGCAGTCTGACTCCTCAGAGAACAGGCCGCCGCAGTGTGAAGACACACTCGCACCAATATACACATGCTCAAGGATCCACATCATCGCAGGGGCGCACACGCACACACAGTGTAGATAATTGATCAACTCCATGACATTTTGAGGATCAGTTAAGGATTCTGCAACATCTTTTACACAGATACTACACGACATGGTCGAGCAGCATGGCTAAGTCAACTTTTCAACCTTCTGTTTAGACTGGAAGATTGATTACTGCATTTATTTTTATTATTTTGAATGCAGCAGCGATACAGGGAAACAGGAGCAATTTTATTCACAAATAAGTTCATGCTTCTTTTTCATTTTTGGTTATGTGGTTGTATGTGTGTGGGGTGTGTGCCGTGAGGGGATCCCTTCCTCTGAAAATACTATTGGCCGAGTCTCTCCTCATGCTTTTTCTTTTACACAATGAATAAGCCTCATACATGCATTTAAACATACAGATATGCAGACACTGCTGCATGCATAAAACATGAACAAACTGAATAGACTTTATAGCTAGCATCCTCGTGGTCATATAACACTGCTATACACTCCCCACTATACTATAGCCTTAAGGGAAGCTTCTCGTGATTGCATTCTGAAAATGTTTGCCTCGACATTCCTCCACGTGAAAGCAGAGGTTCTAATTTATTTGTATATATTTCATACAGCGGGGAAGGAATGTCCCGTCTCAGATGTTCCCCCCCCATCCTGACATTCTTCCTTGCTAACTCCTGGATGCTCTGATTTAGGCCGCTGGCAACGGCAGCGTTACAATATGAAAAACCCTGGATGGACCAGCTAGCAGCCATCTCATGAGGCAGGGAGAGGCTCTGGAGAGAGGGATTATAGGTGATTAAGGCAAACAGACAAGAGCACAAGCAGGAAAGTCACTAGTTCAAAGCGTGTGCATCCCTGTGCCTTTTTTAAGCCAAAGCGTATCCTTACGCTCTTTCTGTTAAAACCAAAGCCTCCAAACGCAGGTTAATTCTTTAGGAAAACGTTACCGGGATGAAACACAACTCCCCTCTCCATATCAACATGGACTCCTCCATTCACCTCCCCTACTTGGGAAATGACTTAAGCAGTACCATGTGTGTGTGTAGATGTAGAATAATATGTCACTTAGAGGTTCCAAGAGGACCCAAAGAGAAGCGTACCTGCTTCTTATTAGGACAACTGGAAGAGCCTTGAGGCCTTTGCTCTGTTAAGAAGGAGGTGGGATATCATACATTTGGAGGTAGCAGGTTCAGTTAGACTTACTTTCATAAGTGATAAAGCCAGTTGCAATGTCTCATTAACGGTTTACTGAGATTTTTGATGATGGACAGGTAAATTCAGTAAGCGTTGTTGGTGGTATCGAGTCTGTTTTGAAACCAGTTGAAACACTTTGCCCCTCGGCTCTTTTCCGTCCTTTGCTGGCCAAGGAATATTCCCCCAAATTTGATTATCTGGTCGCTAATAAAGACCAGGTCAAGAGCTAACGGATTTCTCAAACTGCAAATCTATCCTGAGGTCGAACAGAGCCGAGCTCACACAGACCTTTCTTTTGTGTTATCTTTGTCGGCATATCTTTGTCGGAGATAAGTTATCTTGTGCCATGGTTTTTTGGAGCAGTGTCAGAAAGGAATTTTAGAATAAGTGGAGCCGTGGATCTGAGACAAATTGCTTAATTCTTCCTTTCTGGTGCTATCTCTGTCTGGGACGGGCTGGCTGGGAGCCTTTTGATGTCCGCAACAGGGGGATTTCCTGTGTGTGGTTGAGTGTGTGTGTTTGTGTCAGTGTGTGTGTTGATACGAATTACATACACTTCTGTGCTTGTACTCTAAAAATTAGGGATATGTAATGTGTTATAAAGCCTTGTCAGAAACAAAAAACAAAACAGAAAAACATATCTTACACATAGGGGCTCCGCCCCTCTTGTCTTATTTGTAAAAAAGTATGTTTGTTTTTACCCGCTAACGTTAGGGCCAATTCCAAATCTAAAACTCCAAATTGCAGACTGTTTTTTATAATCTCATTGATGATGTCTACATGAGCAACAAATGATAGGAGACAAATCATTTGTCAACTGTAATAACTACCACAACAACAATACAACAAATCCTGCTAACATTAGAGCCATCCACTCTGACAGAATACAAAATACACTAACTTAACTTTCAACTCTCTCCTTCATTCCTTCTTTCTTTCCTTCCAATCAGGTGATGGGTCTGCTGAACCCGGGCGGTGTGCCACATCAGCCCCAAAGCGACTACGCCATCTCCCCTCTGACGGGCGGCCTCGAGCCCCCTGCTGGCATGGCCGCCAGCTGCAGCCAGCGCATGGATCACATCAAGGGCCTGGAGGGTCTCACCAGCGTTCCCTCCATGTCGGCTCTGCCCTCCCTTCCCAGCTCCCAGTCCTACTGTACCCCCTCCTACAGCTCACCGGGCTACACCGTGGACCACGTGGCGTCCTACCAGTACGGCCAGTACGGACAAAGTAAGGTCAATAGACTTCACCTTTTTATTCTCACATTTTACTTCCACAGAACAAATTCACACAAATACATCTTAAAACAGTAATCTTTGCTTATGTGTTTACATTTACATTTACTCATTTGGCAGATGCTTTTATCCAAAGCAACTTACATTTGAAGAACAACATACAAGCATCAATAGAGCATCAAATACAGGTCTACAACTGACAATACATACTAGTGTTTACTCATTTGTTAAGAAAAAACAATCAAACAAATGATTTTACAAAGTGTTAACAGTAGTTGTGTGGATCTCGCTGACATGCTTGACGTAACTGGTGCACAAAACAGCAACATATCTGTCAGCATTTAAAAAAAACTTGTCTCAGGGCTTAGAGATCACGTGACCGCTGAACAACAAAGCCGCAGGATTGTTTTTAATCTATGACTTTATGTAATTGGAAGACCTTTCCAACTTTCTACTGCAAACCGCTGGCAATCACTTATTTTCAGTGAAAGAATTAAGATGAAAACATGTGACGATACAGTGTATGATTATCAGGCATTCTGGTAGTCCAGTGGTCTAAGACGCATAACTTGTAACCGCAAATTCCTTGCTTTGATTCCAGGGATGGAAAAAAAAGCTGACAACACACAGGTCGCTGCAGTACTGCTTGTTAAAGCAAGCAAACATTTTTCCGGGTCCAGTCGTGCAGTCTCAAGTGTTGGGGTTAATTGTGCAGATCTGATTCCATTTGTGAAGCGCTGACACTGAAATCTGCGGTTAGGTAGACTGTACTGTCAGCGGCCATCAGGGTAAAGTGTAGCCCTAGTTGTGTGCGATAGCCCTCCTCAGAATGTTTGCCCTCAGAGAATACCTACCTGTACAGCAATGAGAGGGTCTTTTCACTTCCTATTACTGTTACTTTAAGGGTTAAAATCAACTTCAAACAAATCTCCATCGAACTTTGGAAGGCAACATCGTTTTCCGTCACAGCGTGATTACAGCGGCCGCCATTTCCAATTTTGGTCCACAGGGGGTTGACCAATCAGGTTCATCCACTGACCTTGTGGCAACCTCGAGACAACCGGGCCCTTCAAAGAGTGTGGCAACGGTCCAGCGAGTCTGACTGCATATAGCTCCGTGGGGCGGCAGGTATCAAATGAATATCTGACTTAATATCCGAGAGCAGCAAATGTCTAATGAAATATCTCGGTCCAATATCTCAAAGCGAACAGAATTAAGAATTAGGGTGACACACGTGAAAAACCTCTAGCATGTGGCACTGTGCATGTACACACACTCACACACACACACACACACACACACAAGCTCAAAGGCAGCCACCAGGACAGCACGCGCACCTCCACTGCGTTACAAACCAGAGCAGTCCATCTTGATGTGATTAATCAGTGCGACTGGATAGCCGGTGTGCGGTTGGGTTTGGAGCTGCAGAGGAAAGGTCCTTTCTGGGGGTGGACGGATCCTAATAGCCTCTGGCAGGGCGGCTATTAGAAACAGGTGCTAGGACTGAGGTCAGCTGGGGAAGCAGTGTTGAATGGTGCTGCTCCAGGTTCCAGTGTAAGAGACCGGTCCGTACTGCTGAAAATTTTGACGACATGTAGCTCTCACCGGGCTGCCTCACGGAAACTACAGCGGTAATCCACAAAACACGTATTTGTTTTTATTTAGGTAATGTCTCTGTTGCTAAGCCGGCATTACACTTGTGTTTTTGCGCAGCGCTTTGCAGAGGTCACCTGTCAATCAGTGCGCCCAATACTGTAGAGTCTTTCTCTTTGGAGCCTCTGTTGATTAACTTTCTTTACCTGTTCAGCCATGGTGGCAATCAAAGCTCACACCAAATGCTCAAGTCTTCCAGAAACCAGAGACATAAAACACACCACTTCCTGTGCTTCAGAGCAAAGATCTGCAACCACAGTTGGTGTTAGAGAGAACCATAAGATAGATTTTAAAAAATAAAGAATTGTTTATTGTTCTGTTTGAGGTCTTGGAGACCTCTTTAACAGCTCAAAATCCCATTGATACTTCCTAATTGCTTATAACTATGACACTGAAGTGATGACATCAGAAGTCTGCTATGGAAAATGTGCATGCGCATCATTTCTTGAATTTGGGGGTGTTAGCAACTTTGTAACAATTGAAGAAAAAAGTATTATATATATAAAAAGTATTTTACATTATAGGTATTTTATGTGCTAACTGCAGCGTTAATACAAAACATTGTTAAATGTTCATTGAAATAATATACAAATCACTCAGAACGTCTTTACCATAATTGTAGTGCTAGCAGTGTGGAGGAGGCGTTGAAGCCTCATTTAGACCTTGTCAGGAAAGACAATTTACAGAAACCACAAGTGAACAGTTAACTGAAAAGTATGACACTGAGATTGTTTTGGTATGTGGTCAAACATTTCTTGGGGGGGAGACCCGAATATTGCATATATATATATATATATATATATAAATGTTCCATTTATCCCACATCACACCCTGGATTTAAGATTCTCCCAGTTTGAATTTTTACTGTAATTGTAAATGTTTTGCTTCTGAGTGTGAGGTATCTAGTTGTTCTATTTATTTGAGGTATCCTCACACTTCTGTTCTCACATCTCCCTCCATTGACCTTACACCTTAAACCGCTGTTAGCACATGCTATGCTAACAACAGCCATATGTTAGTGGAATGGCACGCTAAAACACATGCCCAAAATTTATTGCAGCCATATATCTCTTTTATCATCTTTGCCCCCTTTAAAAAAAATCCCCTCTCACTGGTAATAATTTAACAACTGTTTCATCCTTTCTTTTTTTACAGGCGCCCTTCCTTATCTGAGGCCTGAAATCACCTGATCATGAGCTTCGGACTTCACAGAGGGACATTTGTGTGTACAGCGACGGAAATCTTTTAATATCTGGGCCAAAAGTTTGCTCCAATTTACCAGGACACATTCTCTATTGCGGGACATTATATTATTCATTCTTGGTGGAGAAATGGACAAAAAAAAGAAGGGACCACATAAAGGAATATCTGACCAAAAACTGTTGGCTGAACATTGCTGCATCAGTATTGTAGATGAACAGCAGATATGTCAGCACTTAACGTGGTTGGCTCAGTGGAGTTCTGACCATCAACGGTGCCATGAAGAGGCACTTTCCACAGGCAAATCCAGTGACACACACACCATTCGTGGACTCTGCCTGGGGAGTCTTTGTGAGGACAGCAAACCCAAATCTATCCTCAGAGACTACCAGCCTTTGAGCCGATGCTTAAAGGAGCATGTTTACATATCTTAGGGCCACATGAGTACGTATGAAATTCCATGTATCTCCAAATTAATCCCCAAATTGTATCTGCTGAAAGGGGGAAAAGAAAAGGGCTTTGTTGATCCTATTGCATTTATTTGAGAACTCTGCATCCCACACATGGAGAGAAATTCCAGAGACAGAGAAAACAAACGTGAGCAAACGAATCTGTGGGTTTTATTGTATCAGAAACTCTAATGTACACCACAGCTGTACTGCAGAGAAAGTTCATTCTAACACCCCCCTCCCCCCCCCCCCCCCCCCCCCCCCCCCCCCCCCCCCCCCCTCCCCCG
>NC_060166.1:9302507-9469940 GCF_021292245.1 Micropterus dolomieu
TAACCCCCCCCCCCCCCCCCCCCCCCACCACCACCTCTCTCCCCTCTTTCTGTCTTACTCCTTCTCTCTCATTGATGTTTCGGACGGTGAGGCAGGGATCCCAGCCTTTTGTAGTTTTAGAGAGGAACTCGGTTGAGGTCAGGGGGTGACTTTAGGGAAAGTGACAGATGAGAGAGGGGGGTGGGGGATAGGCAAGATCGATCACAGGGTTAAAAAACCCTTTAAAGATCCTCTCCCGGCGAGAAAAAGCCACCAGGTCACAAGTCACGACCGAGAGACATTTGAGAAAACGAGAGGTCGAGAGTGTTAAGACTAAAGACAGCCATTCTCTCAGCTGACCAGAAGTGCAATATCACGTATCTTAGAGTCAACCTCATCATTAAAACAAAAAAAATCAAACGTGCCTCTTAAAGTCTTATGAAACACTTTGGATTCATTCTCTGGATCTACTTTGGGACTTTGCAAAGGAACAACACATGTGCCTTTGAAGGCTTTTGGGTCCAAAACAAATGCGAAACATTGTTAATATTGCTGTAATAGGACTCTGAGGGGACCACATTTGTAAGGACTTAAGTCAATGTAGTATCATGAGTACAAGAATGAATCAAGGGAATGCCAATGTAAACAGAAATGACCAGGAATGACAAAGCCAAAACTGTGTTTTATGTTATTTTTTTGTGTGGCTTGGGAGCTTTTTTTGTTTCCACTTTGCATACTGATTACAGTACAGACACATTTATTGTCACAAATGTACTGTATGGGAACAGCGTCATAGTAACATTTCCCACAACGTACAAGTGAGTGACAATATTTATCCAAGCAAACACAGTGCCTTCACAAGCACTCTTGTTTTGCACATCTATGTTAGAATGAACCAGTCCTTTCATTCCTTTGATATATTTTTTGTATTATTGGACAAAGCGATATGACATAAGGTCATGTGTACAAGCGCATTATTACTACTATTTATAATAAAATAAAAATTCTGAAAATAGCTGCTGTCGTATTCATTTTTTCTTCAGCTGATGGTAATTACTAAATGGAGTCTTTGTATTTATTTTTGCCACAACTTGAGAAAAAGAAAGACAGTGATTATGATTCACACTATAGAAGAAAAGTGCACTCGGAGACAAATATGTACTTTTGAAGGCACTCATGTGGACCCTCCAACCAAAATAGGCCCAGCCAAATAGGGATCACCAGACATCAGATTTGACACTGAACACAACAGGCTTTCTCACGGATGTCTGTAAATGCTCAGACATCTGCATTGGTGTGTATTAATACCCCCGCTGGCCCCCACTACTGTAACAAACTGACTTTTGTTTAACAACCTCTCCGATGAAGAGAACAAGCCTTAAAGCGTTTTGGACTAACAGCACACCCAGCCCCTCCAAAAACCTCTGCAACCCATCCGCCCTGCTTACGTACACAGGGCTCACTCTGTGTGTGTGTGTGTGTTTGCGCACCACATGCATTCATACATTATGTTCATGTTCACATATAGTGTTGTTTCTGTGTGTGTGTGTGAGTGTGTGTGTCCATGCAGCCTGGGGGTATTAAGCCTAATTATAACATTCTTCTGATTAATCGTGTCTGCTCGCAGGCCTCGTGGGGGTGGCGCTGCGTGCAGCTCGTGCAGCGGGACCACACACTCTATAAATAAAGTCTAAGTCAATAGCAACGTTAAGGATCACTCATAGTCTTGTCAGCTCTGTTTGCTAAGCCCGAATAATTCAGCCAATGAGAGGACACTGAGACACACTCGACAACACACACACACACACACACACACACACTCTGGAAAAGTACAAGCAGTGGTGCTCTAATCACCTGTGGTGCTCACGAACACTCCTGCGGATACACACTTTGGCGTACAGATGCATGTAGGTACATTTGGGCGCACACACACACACACACACACACACACACACACACACACACACTGTTTGCTTTCTTAATCAGTCCGTACCATTAAAGATGAAGACAAATCACACCTGCAAAATTCCAAAGCTAAAACATTACTTTTATTAATGAAGCCTCCCTTGCACTGAAAAGGCCATTATTTCTTTAATACACCCCAGAGTGTAGTTAAATGGAACTTTTTTATACTGCCAGTCAGATAATGACAGATTTTTGGATTGTTAGAGCCTTGCCTGGCAGCAGAACTGCCAATAGGTATTTTGGCTCCACGCATGCAGCCATATTCTAATAAATCCAGATTAAATAAGCATTCTTTTTCTCAAATTCACAATGGAAAAAATCCTCCGCCTTCCAAAAACACAAATACAAGCCGCTGGCATTGGTCAGGTGTGCATTATAGCCTTACAAATGCATACAGTTATTCTTGTTTTTCTCACGTGCATTTTGAGTACACAGAACAGTAACATCTTTCACTTGTCTGCTGGCTCAAAGTTCACACCTGTGTGCAGTCCTCTGGAGCTGGGTTTTTGGCTCTGGGCTGCAGTGCAATTATTTTTCAAGGTGTTAATTAATTTTATGTTCTGCATAGTGTGAAGTGATGGTTTTAAAGACTGTCCTGCTGGGACAAATAGGCTCCCGCTGCGCTCGTTTAGACTTCTGAGTGAAATTATTTTAGCAATATAAAATGGAAGAAGTAAAAAAGTGCTAATGGAAAACTCCATTACACACGCACACACACACGCACGCACACACACACACACACACACACACACACACACACGCACACACAAACTCTCTCTTTGTCACTCTTAGACAGACACACACATTGAGGGAAACACTCATAGCCTTGTATAACCATGTGATCCAGTAACTCACAACTTAGACAACCCCCTGGGTTAAAGAATTTGTTTTTTTCCTGAGTGTTGTGATCTAACATGACCTCCAGATCACGCTAGCAGCTGCTTCTGTCATTCTCACCATGTTAAATGTGTACATGTGTGTGAAACCTTTCAGATTGTCTATGTCGCTACCATGTGTGCTGTGGCTCTTTGGTTGAATGCGCACAGTAAATAATTTGTTATGTAGTCATAGAGACACCCATTGGCACATTGACTCGATGCTTGGTACAGAAGGTTTTCAGTTTGAATCTGATGACCAGCTGGCTGGTGTTTGCATGTTCTCCCCATGTTCTCCACTTGTCTGTGTGGCTTTGCCCCAGATGTTCTGGTTTCCTTTTACAGTCCAAAGGCATGCAGGATACAGTGATTAAAATGGAACCTCTAAATTTCATCTAGATGTGAATGTGTCTTTCTGTATGTGAGTCCTGACAGAGGTGGGCAGTATTTCTATTACTTGTATCTGAAATATCTTTTGCTCGATTTTACACAACCCTCCCCTCTTCAGCAGTGGGTGAGAGACTGTTCTCACTTGCAGGAATAATTCCAACCACACACCATTTGAAAAGTTAGATGTTCTTAAAGGCAACTACGTGGTTGGGTCTTAGTTGCCATTTTTTTGAACTGGACAGAAAACAAGTTTATACATACTGTACAAGACATACTATTTGCAGTATTTTTATTTATTAATATATATATATATATTTTTTTTTACAGTTTTGCTTATACATTCTACGTGCTGTTCTCTCCCCAGAGCCTTTGCGTACATTATTAAAATCTGAATGATCATGCCATTTTATGCATGCCTAGTGTTACAAATGTATTTTCCTGTAATTTGAAAATAGCAAATAGAAATATTTTCTGGCCCCAGTATCTTGTATTTTAGTTTGATACATTTGTTTGAGGGGTATTTTGTATTTTGTAACAAGATCCATTTGATGTATCTGAGACGTGAACAAATTGAACAGTTATTAAAATGGATGAAAGGATGTATACACTTTTGCGTTTTATAGTAACAAATGTTTATTTAGAAATGCTAAAATTGAAGATACATGATATTGCAAGAATATACCAGTTAAAAGGCTGTTTAAACCACTGCCAGTTGACACAATACTACATTTTGTCTGCAAAATAATTTCTAGACTTTTGAGCAATTTCTGTTCATCACATTGACAACACTTACATAACATTGCAGTCCTAAAATACAAACTAAACAGTTCCTCATTGAAACAGAACCAATTACTGGTCCAGTCTATTTCTTGACTCAAATTAACAAGTAATGCGAATTGTGTAAGAATTTCAGAAGTGAGATATTTCACTGTTTAGTGATCTTCGTGGTGAAGTAACTGGGTGTTTTTCAGCATCAACCCTTAATATAAATTGCCGGACCACTGTATTTTCCTCCACAAAGCATCCTATCAGTCCTGTTCATTCTGCACAGGAGGTAACCAGGTGAAAGGAAGTGTTTTCGGGGTGTCTCCTATACCCAGCCTGCCATCCAACCCCTGTACACACACTTAACCCCTGACACTCCCCAGCATTCACACACTCTGTCATCACAGGTCCTGGCTGCTGCTGACCTGAGCACTAACACATGCTGTGGACAACTTAACCTCTGGACCTCCAGACGGAAAAGCACATCGACGGTGGGGTCTCAGGGGGTCTGAGGTTGGGGTAGGAACAGAAAGAGAAGGATGAAGAATCAGTGTGTGTGCATTCATGAGACTGGCAGACAGACAGCAAACAATACACTGTAAATTGATATGTTTCCACATTTTTACTCTAATTTGTTAAATTCATCTTGTAGGTTCAGAACCAACACGGGGAAAAGAAAAGGCATGGTGGTTATATTATAAACAACTCTGTTTTACTCAGGTGACACCAGCAGAAGTTTGACTTTTAGGTTTTCATCCAACAATAGCAATATGGTTCACGTCAATTTTTCTTTTCCAGACTTTTACTGGAATGATATTATAGTTCCATTGTGGGAATCACTGAAGCTTCTTCATGATTTATTTAATGTTAACTAAAAAAGGCACAAAGGGAAATATTGTGGCGTTATGTGTGAGAAAAATCACTTAGCAGAATCCTCTTTGAAATACAAACCAGTAGAACTTTAATTGGGGCCATTAGTGCTAAGAAAGTATTCATCCAGACTCCACTGTCCATCCATATGCTCAACACATACATGCTCAACACAGGTTTATGGTTTAAAATTACATTAGCTGATCATTTGGCCACTTGGCGGCAGCGGAAACAAGCTGTTAAGGCAAACTTATTAGCAACAAATACGGGAAACTTTAGCATTCATTTGGAATCCTATTTCTTTCTACCTGGTGAATTAAGTCCAATATGTACTCTCCTTTAGCGTTGTTTTTTGCTTTCTATGATCTGAAGGAAATGTTTGGCTCTGTAGCTGCTAAATACTCTACTATACTATCTTCACCAGTAAGTTGCCACCTTTATCTTTGTTCAGCTGTTTGGTGCTGAGCAGGTAGTGTATGCGGGGTTGTTGTTTTTTGCTGAAAACAGCTCCCTGATTCTGCTGAAAAGAACACTATGAGAGTGGTAAGAGTGGACCAAAACAGTTTATTTGCAGGCGTAAACCAAAACAATAAGCTAAAAGATGCTAAAACTGTCTGTAGAGCTGAGAGGACCTGCAGAGTTGGGAGATAATTATGTGTGGGTTCAACACTACTATTGTTAAGTCATTGTTAAAGGAATAGTTAAGCATTTTAGAAAATACATGTGGCCAGGCCAGGAATGATGAGGCCAAACACACAATAAATTTGATGAATTTTTATTCCCCAACTGGACTCAAATGACAACATCATTAATCATGTAAAGTCAAGGATTTAAGGCAGTTGGTGGTTATAAAAAACACAGGAATAGCTTTCTTACTTGTCCTTTGCTTATTGCATCTGATCTCAACTATGTGATTTAACCATAGTACCCCTTAACCATACCACAATATGTAAGCAGCTGCCATAAACTAGTTTACACTCACTCTTGTAGACTTCAGTTACTGCTAACGGGAGCACTAGACGTAAATTCTCGACAACAAAATCAATAAAACAGTCAAAATCTAGATTAGATAACACCACTCTAGACTAGACAACAGTAGTGGCCTTTAAATAGAGAAAAATGAAAAACAAATATTAATAAATACATTCACTTAGCCACGCAATGCTAAACTAAACGTGAAATATTTGAATTTACCATAAAATATCAAATACACCCATTCACAGAATACAATTTGCCCAACACATACAGAAACTCAGAAATAACATTTTATGAATGAAATCAGTAACTCACTGGTCTAATGTGCAGTGTGCGCCCTCAGGACACGCCCACACACACACACACACACACACCAGGAACTCCGCACATGTATCTCCTCTCTAAGTCAGTGGAAGGGCACGAAATAAACATCTTTTATTTACAGTGTCAGTATACACTAATATAATGTGAGTTTGTTTGTTAATACACTTTGTTGTCCCGCTGGTCAAAGTCTCTTCCCCTAGTGGTGAGATACACACACACACACACAGACACACACACAGCATCTACCTTGGTCTGCTAGCTAGTTCACTTTTCCGTCTGCCGATCTCAAGGATTATTAATTTACTTTATGGAGATATCCTCCATATCGATAACCCAGAAGTACATCCTGTGCCCTTTCTCTACAACGCGGGGCCCGTCCGAAACTCTTCTCTCTTGCGCGATTGGTGCCATGTAACGTTAGTACTCTTAAAGTGAGGAACCTTATCGCTGCAGTAATCCCACCAGCAATTACATAACATTATATAACACATAACACTATTGAACTCCGTACCCCTGGTTCACCTGGTTACATTTACTTATTATCTTTCTTGAAGAGTTAGATGAGAAGATTGCGCCTGTTGAAACAGAGGGAAACAGCTAGCCTGGCCAAATAATAGTCAGGCACATAACCATAAATTATGTTTGTATCGTAGCAAACTTTAGGAGTGCTACTAGGAGCATTACGTTACCTTCTGACAAAAACAGGCTAGCTCTTTCCCCGTTTCCAGTCTTTATGCTAAACCAAGCTAACCGGCTGCTGATTGTAGCATTATAATTAATCTTTTCATCTAACGCTTGGCAAGAAAGTGGATAGGCTTATTTTCAAAAATGTGGACTATTCCTTAATTTTACTATCCCTTTAAACAAATAGCTATAGCAATTTCAAATACACTGCTTCCTTGTCACACCGCTGCCCTCCTGGATTCTTAATGTTGTGCCGGAAGCTGTAAATTTAACCATATTTTGGCAAAGCTATGTTTGAAACATACTGAACATAAGACGCAGAGCTCACGATGTAGGTAAAGTTTGACAATTTCTAAAAATGTTTTGATGTCCTTTTTCCATCGTGAAACTTTGTCACGGTTTGAATCAGTTGCCACGACCTGGGTCCAATCTGACCACAGCTGCTGTTCTATGAGAATAAGGAAACAATGGACTTTTTACAGCCATTGTCAAGCCAACACTGGGTGAGTGTTTGATACTCAAATGACAGATTTTGTGTAGCGTATCATTTTAAGGGTAATCTACTACAGCCAAGGGACTTTTTTTAGAGCGGGGGAGCTGAGTATAAATACCAACAGAAAAGCAGGGCGGACATTTTTTAATGAAATCACATGATGAGAGAAAAATGACTGCAGACAACAATATGTACACTGTTTTTTATCTGTCAGCGGAAGCGATATACAGTTTGCGAGGTCCAGCTTGCATGTGTTTCTCTGTAAAGGCAAAAAGACAACTGGCAGACAGTGACGCAGATCAGAGGGAATGGGCTGAAGGAATGAAGTCAGACAGGAATTTCTAGGAAATGACGGCTAGCAAAACAAGAGCAATGTGACTGCATCAATACGGGCGCTGTGCTGCTCTTTAGCCTCGCACTGGCACTGCTTTTAGGGGCTTACTTTGCCCAGAGAAAATCACATGTCCTGCATGTGTCAATGTTGTGGGCACTGAAATTGTCAGAGACTAAACGGTGGCTTCAGGGTCTCCTGTGTGCAGGACTATGTTTGACCTAGAGGAACAAGGCTTATCATTAAACAGTAACACGCCACAAAGTATTTTAATATGACTAGGTGATGTTATTGATTGCAATCACAAACAGGAGAAAACATTAGAATATAAAACAGACATCCTGGCTGGGCTTATTCCTTTTTAATCTCCTCCAACAGTCATCTGGACCGACATATAGACATCTGTCAGCAAAACCCTGCTCATGTGGATTTACTTCTGTTTCAGATGACTTTACCCTTGGCTTACTTTTCACCCGGCTTAAAGGAAAAATCTGAAATTCGTATCTGTTTTTCTACTTTATCTCCCACTGATAACAGCCAGATAATTTGTCTTTTTCCACTAGTAGGTCTTTCTTTCAGGGACATAAAACATTTTGGGTCACAGGAAATGATGTGTTCTATGTTTGGGATTTTTTGGGATTTCACGAACAGTAACAGTCACTGTGGACAGACAAAGAAACACTTCAATTGCAGCATTTAAAAAAAAAAAAACACCAAACAGACCTGTGGGTCCCATTGCTGTGCAGGATGTTGATTTAAATGAACAGTTTGGCATTTTGAGAAATATACTTATTTGCTACCGAGCGTCAGATGAGAGGATCAATAAGCGTTCCCACGTTTGGACGCTGAATATGTAGCTACAGCCAGCAGCCAGTTAGCTTAGCTTGACATAAATACTGGAAACAGGGGGAAGCAGCTAGCATTGCTCGGTCAAAAGGTAACAAAAACGGTCCACCAGCACCTCTAAAGTTCACAGTGACAACATGACCTCAGGAGGTCACTGCGTTTTGCACATAATCCACTTTAAAACCGCCACATGTTGTTGTTAAAGTTTATTTTTAGTCTGGTCTACACAAACGTACAAATGGATTTTGTTAGAGCTAAACGTCTGTGGATGAAGGAGGGCGTGTTTATCAGTCGTCAAGATGGATAAGCAAAAAACAAAGAAAGAGGGTGTGGAGAAGTTGTGGGGCAAAAAAATAAATAATCTAGATGCTACTGGCCATTATGCAGCAACAGGTGGAAAGAGGAGAGGTGGCTGGCCATGGCCACTGCCAGGTAGAGGAGCAAGAAGAGGAGCAGGATTAAATGGACAAATACAATAGTGGTCTCATATAACTTAGTTAATTTCCCAAAATATAAAACTGTTTCTTTAAAAGACTATTTTTATGTAAATTAGCAGATCATAGAATGATGTTGCCCTTACTTCTCACTAACATAGCATTATAAATGTATTCAAGGAAGGAAAATATGCCAAATAAAAGTTACCCAGAATCCCTTATGCATACCGTATATGCTCAGAAATCACTTAGAACTTGTTGCTTCCATCTTCTCTGACATATAGTTCTATGTATCAGTACCTTGTCTTCTACAAATTTTGCCACTAAATGATGAATCATCCTAAACTTACCAGTATATAAAAAGAGAACTGGAGATTTAACAACAGCAAAGCAGAGATGGAAATTGTCCCATGAACATAGTACATATCAATGGATGCTGTTATGCAGTCTAATCGCTTGACACGTGTTACGTCTGTTCATTTCCATTTAGACACATTTTGTGTATGCTCTCAAATCTCCTTCATGTTATGTCGCAGTGTCCCCATGAAACTACACATCCAAAGTTAAAAAATGTAACGCCAAGTAGTTTCTATGTGCGTTAATTTAGCTCAGGTTTTTTATAACAACACAATATCACATTACTTTTTTTTTTTTTTTTTTTACAATCTAAGCTAAAGTAACTTAAATCTGTAAATTTTCACCTCTTCATATTTTAATGATGATTTCCAGGTTCAGTTGGGTTTATTATTTGTTATTAGTTACTAGGAAAGCAGGCCAAATCTGATCCCTCCAGGGTTACCGTATCAAATTATTGTTGGTTTTGCTGTATTGCTGGCAGCCACATTCAGACTGGTATCTGTCCATATAAATATGTAACTATGGCTTTAATGCCTGAAGATTGTGGGGAGTGCTTGAAGTGGAAGCCAGTCTTCGTCAGGATTGTAACCTTGTAAGAGAAGACCATGTGACTCATATGAGACATACAAAAAAGGACTTCCATTATGTTAGGAAAAAGTCAAGTCAAGTCTGGATCATTTTATAAGAGTATATGATAATAATCCAACATGTGAATGATCAGTTGAATATTAAGTCTCCTTATCATGTTAAGTTACAAGACTTTAACTGGACAAATTAAGTCGACATGACATATTAATCTAATTACAATTAATAATGAGAACGTTTTATTTTATGTAACTCATTTTACACTTTAGTGGAACTGTAGTGGACTTTTATGAAGTTAACATGGAGTCAACTCTGAATGTTGATTTTCTTGCAACACAAGTTGTGAAAACTTTGTGACTGTCCAGTTGATCACAGATTCTCAAGAATCACATTAGGACTAGTATTTTTTTCAAATCTTCAATGATAATTTATATTTCCAAGGTCTAACAACTTCATCATTTATATTAAAATAAGTTGGCAATTTTACAGTGTGGTGACTGCATCGCATCAGCCGAAAATTAAAGGAAAGGCTTGAAAAGTTGGACTGATGTAGTTTCAGCAAAAAACATAGCAAAAAGGAGACAGAAATTTATCTTGCTGTGTTTTTAGTTCAAAACAGTTTAATGTTGACTGCATTTTATATTGCACACAGTATAAGTGAATCTGTTGAGACAGTGTGCCCCTCTGCACAGTGTGTTACAGGCCATAGGTTACCATACTGTCACACCAGCACATGAATCCAATGCAGTTGTCAGCATCCATTTATAATTCATTCTATTTATGTGCCTTTGTCTTTTCTTGGGCTCTGTGTCTTGTTGCTGTAGGACTGACAGGGGAGCACCTATAAGTGCATATGTGAGACTTTATGAGCGCCTCGTGGCTGCAGATTGTGCAACAGAATTGCCCAAGAGTTGCACAGCCAATGCAGTGAGGCTTGGCCAGGAGTCTGAGGACAAACTGGCAACCCTGTATTTGTGGTTGCGTCACGTTGGCAAGTGTGAAAGCTGAAAAGACAACGGAAAGAAAGTGAGTAATTAAGATGCAGAGTGAATTAAGGGGAAGAGAAAGGAAAAACAACACACAGAGGAAAGTTTGTTGTAATTTGCGCACACATCACTTCCATAAGGGCGTGGCACAGAGGGTTTGTGGCATTTGAGGTAAAATTGTTGATCCCTGATAGAAAGCAAAGGGAGAGGGAAAAAAAAGATGGCTTTGCAGAGTAAGTCCCATATGACGAACAAGCAGCGATTTCGCAATGCAGATGGACAGGCAGATGTAAAAGATTTTTTGAAAGATTTTACCTACTCTCTGTAGAGCTTGCCTGTCGGTGGGAGAGCGGTGGGAGCTGGGAGATATGCAGAGTGTTTTTTGGAGAGGTATGTGATGTAAAACGGTGGAAGTGGGATAGCAGCTGAGGCTGTCCAGCGTCCATGAATCAGGCTGAGGCACCGTGAAGCAGCAGCCCTCATACGAGCCAGATGGGCCCTTGGCTCGACACTGGCAGGGATGAAGGAACACACACACAGGATGGGAACAAACAGGCTCTTATGTGCACTGCAGATACAAACCTGGAAATGCAAACGAAAGGGAAAACACGCATGTAGGCCTACACAAGATTTTACATAACTGTTAAGATTTATATGCATGAAGTGCACATAAAACATGCAATGTGATTGTAACACAGTACTCACACAGCCACACTACCTTGACCTTTACTTTTTTAACGGTAAAGAAATCACATACTATTAAGCCCCCAAACTAGCAAAATCCGGTACAAGGTTATCTGATAAGTCAAAAATATAAATAAATACTACTATTAGTCAATTAATTAAAATGGATGATAATATAAAGCTTCTTAGTTATGCTGTATGTGTTATTTTACCTCAGTTGTTTTTTTGATAAGTTGATCAAATACATAAAAACTTTTTCAATACTATTGTACTATTTATTTGTGACTGGTACATTCTTGATTTTTGGTCTTGGCAATATTAGTCAATTATTCCTTATTTTCCACACATAAAATGTATCCTTTTAATAATTGCAATTACAATTAGATGGGTGTGACTATATGTGTCCAGGGCAACGATTGGTCCAGTGCTAGCTAGCTAGGTAGCCAGGCTGTAACTAGGTAGCCAACTTTTTCAGCTATCTATCTAGTTACAGCTAACCTTTGTCATAGAACTACACCGGCCAGCACAGGTATTGTTAATCATCCATTCTGTATGTATAAACTCTGCTACAGAATTTGACCTGGCAAGCTAACCTAACTAACTAAGTTAGCAAACCAACTAACTTCCTACTAGCTAACACAGCTACAGCTCAGAAGTATTTAGTTTATTTGACATTGTGAGGAACAAAGATTTAAAATACAAACGTCTAGCCTACAAAATGTCAAGGATAAAACAATAACTTTCAAGACTTATTTCCATTGTGGAAGACAAGAGACACACATTTTGTATTAAGTTAAATATTACAGCAGGGCGGACATTTTCCAACATTTGTGGAAAAAATATGTTTTGAACAGCAATATGTTGATATGTTGGTTCACATGAAACAAAAAAGTAGGGGAAAACGAGGGAGCAGTGAGGTAACTGCAACAGATACTCTGCCCCCAGATCATTTGAGCAGGTCAGTGTTTCAATGGGGCTTGAAAAGTGTATGTTTGCTGCAATGAATGGTTTCCTAAAGCCCATCATCCCTGTCTGCTTGACTTAAGTTAGACAGACTGTGACTGATTTCAACCCATAGTGAACCCAGATGATCCAAGTTTACAGTCCACAAAAGAGATGGGCCGAGGAAAAAGAGCCGCCTTTTGTCCTTTTATGGACTGAGATAATTATCAAGCGTTATGTGATGGTTTTGCAGTTATTTCTAGAAAAAATATACATTTTCGTGGTAATTTATTTACAGATTTTTACTGTCTTATTTTTAATCTCTATAAAAACTTTCAAAACTTTAAAAAGTTTGAACTTTGCAAATATGTATAGCTCTAATATATAAAGAAATAAATTATTTGAATGGCTATTATGATATAATATTTTTGTTGTTATTTGGAAGGTGTTAGTAAAAGCCCTTTTCTGGGAGGTCTTTACGATTCCATATATCCATACACTTTTATTATTTAGCTGAAAATAAACAGGCAAACTGCACTGACCACAGTTTGTATGTAAAAAACTAATCTCTCCATAAACAACTGTGGCTGCTTGTGATCATGTTCATAAACATTTCCATGATTTTATCCACTGGCTGGGCCTCATAAAAATCTGTGGGCCTGTCAGAGCCCTGTGCCACAGTTACATACACGGTGACTGGCCGCTAATTATAGTCTCCCAGAAGATAATCTGCTTTGAAATATGGCCATATTGGGCATCTATCAAATTGCTGCGGCAGGATTAGATTTTTATGGCGTTATATTTCCAATAAATCCAATCCTCGTGAAAACAGAATAAGGAGCGGTTATTATTATGAAAAGAACAAATCTTTTGAGATGCAAGAGGCTCAGTCACACTGAACAGATACTACTAGCAAACAAATTTAAATCCCACTGCTTCAACAACTCTGCTTCAAAATGTAAAAGTTTCTAAGAAGGTTGACATAATTAATTTAATACATAGAAACTAAACCATTCACACTACTCCCTCACTGAAGTTTATTCAATTTACATCCAAATGTAAAGTTTTTCTCCAGCCTGTCTTTTCTTTAGTTTCAAAAGGAATCTCCATATTGTGCGGCCTTCAACTGCAGTTGGAAACATTACAGTTTGAAGTTCAGTTCATAGCGTTATTGAAGTTTGATGTAGAGGCCAGAAACCATGTAAAAAACTAAAGGTGACAGTGAAGCATGCAGGACATTCTTTTTCATTACAGTATCAATACTGTATTTAAAATATGGTTTGAAATTATTTACAAACTTCCATTTTTACTCTTTATATTATAATAATAGCAATATGCAGTAAACTACAATACCAACAACAAGTGTTTCTTTTTATGCAAACTACTAATATGAACAGTTTCATCTTTTTTAGTGTGTACTATATGTTACATACACATACGTATGTGTCAGTGGCATCATGCAAGATAAGAGGAATAAAGGGTTCCATTCATTCATTATACTTTTGGCAGATAAATAAATGCAGTTTTGTACTTAAACTGAAGTCTGATGTTGCCCTTGTGCCGGTTGAAATATAAATAAAACAACAGACATTTAAATAACAAAAAAACAACATTTATGACATTTTCCTGTAAAGCACCTGAACATGCAAGATATCATAGTCCCTTTAAAACTAAAAACAACACATGGAGACCTTGAAGACAGCTTTATCCACAGCCTGTTTCCTGCTACAGTGGCTTTTCTGCTCTCAAGGACATACACTGCTGAACACGGACCTCTGCTGGCTGCTTGTTGTAAGCAACCTTCTAGTTCTCTTAATACAACATCCAACTCATAGCTGTTCCCCAAAGATTCCCAATAGACACAATTTGTTAAACCCATAACCTGAATTAGGTTATCCAATATACATCAGTTTTGGTCGTTATTAATATTGCGCGGAAATTTAATTCTATCTATGAGGTGGTGAAACACTTAAACTGCCGAGTTGTAGGGTTTCTCATACCCAAGTAAATTCCTTTAGTGACTGACATGCCATCTGATGTACTCCACAGATTTAGGATTGCACTTTCATAATGGTGGGGGACTCATGCAAGACAGACACAAACAAATTCAAAATTGAGGCAGCAGATACCCTGACCTTTAGTCCTTATGGGTCAAGCTCCTAAAGCACTTTTTAATCCTACAATTCCCACAATGCAACTCAGTGTCTTTCATTAGGCATTAGGCTAATGAGCACCCACATATTTGAAATGATATGCCTAGTCCAGCAGAGCTTCTGTTATAAGTTTGACATCTCAAGCCCAAGCTGATGACATTATCGGGTTTATCATATATAATATAATATAAAATTAAAAAATATAATATAATATAATATAATATAATCCTCATTATCTTTTATAGCAGGGTATTATAATATTATATAGGTCTTTATATAAGCCCACCAGGTGGCAGTGGTAGCTTGCTGGTGACTGGAGCTGATGAACTGATTAACCCCACTTTCTGCCCCAGAGGGAGAGAATCCTCAGCCTCCCAGCACTGTAACAGATATTTCAGCCTGTCTTCTGATGACATTGTATGCTGCCTGACTGTGCTATGGGATGATTATGGATCTACTGTATGTGTGAGTGGATATGTGAATATGTCTGTAAGTTAAAGTAAGTTGTCAAGAGCCTGTCTTGGTTTGGCATTTCCCCTACTCACTAGTTAAAGCATGCATACGCACACATAGAGACTCTCTCTCTCTCTCTCTCTCTCTCTCTCTCTCTCTCACACACACACACACGCCTCCTCTTTGCATATTGCTGGTTAGAGCCGCATGCATGTGTGTGTTGCTGCGGTCTCCAGGGCACTGCCACCCTGCCCAGACTGCTAATGCCCTACCTGCTTCTCATTAGGAGGTCCCGTTTGAGTCCGGCCATCTGCACCAGCTGGTTGGCAAACCCTCTGCCAACCGTTTGATGTTGCCGAGGAGCTCAACAACGTGCTCGCGACGGCGTCCTGGCGCCAGACTTAAAAAGATCATCTTGCTTTATAGTATTTTTTTTTTTTGAAAAGAATGAAAAGTCCTGATGTTTTAGTCTGGGCTGGCAGGCTGAAAGGGACCTAGGTGGGTTTGGATGGCATCAGGCAAAGGTACTTCACCACAGACTGCACATGTTTCAGCTGCCTTAGATGTGCTGGATTTGTCTTGGCAGATGCTTAAACGGAAAGTAGAAGAGGTGATGTAGTGGTAAACAGAGAGGAGGGGAAACTAGACTGAATGTACAAAATGTCTTCTTGTCACTGGATTGCAGCCTATTTTGTTCATCAACATCTTAAAATCTTCCCATAACTTGTCATCATCTCCCATTGAGGTTTAAAATCAATGAATAATTTATTTGAACCTAGAATTATCTCAGCACATACACCAAGGAGGTATTCATGATTTTGTATTCTACAGTTAAAAAGGGTTTGCTCAAATTGGACTAATATATGCCAACAAGATCTAAATGAATAGGGCTGTCGATAATGGTGCCTCATCCTTTGGAAATCTAAAACAATTTTGAGATTACTTATTTATTCTTCTCCCCGGTGTATATGTGGGCTTGTGTGCTGTTCCGTATGTGTATGTTGTCAGTAGCGCTTAACTATTAGTTAAGAGCAGCTGTGGGATTAATAAAGCATGTACAACATGTAGAAAGTCATTCCAATAAAAAACAGCTCAAAGTGAAGTGAGTGGATTTTTCAGAATAAACTTTTTTTGGGTGAACTAACAAAATATGCATTTTTTCCCCCTCTTTCTTAGTTCAATGGTGACCGCTACTCCTCTAGTAAAATGGTGAGTGAAGTAAGAGACATGAGGGCATGGCTTGTTCACGAACAAACAACTGAGCAAACCATGTCCTCGTGGGGTTTTTTTCATCACCTGTGCTTGTATCAGCGACTGCTCTGCCTGGAAGAAGAACCAGCCAGTGACTACTTTGGCCCGCTCTGATGTCACTCTGGACCGTGGGGCATGCTGAGCCGTCAGAAGGAAATATGACGAGGTTGCCTTAGGATGTCTGCGAGGTGGGTAAACATGTGTTCAGAGATACTTGATACAGATAAATACACCCACAGGCGCAGGCTGACACATGGCCGAGCTTATCCTGCCCTCAATCTCTTCATCTAGCCCTCTCTCTCTCTCTCTCTCTCCCTCTCCACCTTCATTGCTTCGTCTCCCACACTCCCACAACAAAACTGCATAAACCAGAGGACCTAAATGAGGAACGAGTGAGAGGGGATGGGAGGACGAAGAGAAGAGTGTTTTGGATGGCAACTCTTTAAACATGTAATGGCCGACTCTCCATCATGTGGAGCCTCTTAGGGCCTCCAGCCGCCAGAACCACACTGCTAGTGGCCCACCGAAACATAAAGATGAATTAATCTTTGCCTTTTCATCCATGCTCCTTTTCATTCCCCATCCCTGCTCTTTCTCAGCCGCCTACAAACACTTCCTTCTACCTCTCCGTTTGCATTTCATTCTCGATGTGTCAATGTTATACTTCTCTCTCTGCAGCACCTTTTTCTTTTAGCACTCTCTCTTACTTCTTTCCCATCTTCACCATTTATCTCTCAGCTTAAATCCTCCCCTTCCTCCCCTCCAGTGTGTTGTACTGATGTGTAATGCTGACCCACTTTATCTGATAGGAAGCAGTGAAGAAGGAAGCAACGACTGAGGGAGAGGAAAGATGGAAGGAAAGAAAGAAGAACATCACAGCTCTCCTCCTCCTCTCCTTTTGCGCCCTCCCTCCCTTGCAGCTCATGTCCTACAGTGCTGTGTTTAAGGTAAATATTTTTACAGCACCACTCATCACAAGGACTTCTGGGATGAACCTCCCCACCTCGCCTTCTCACCGCAAGATAAAATATTCATACGCCGTCCCATCGTGTCCCTCCTCATCTCTCCATTACCTGTGTGTTTAACCCCCACATCATGTCATTTTTAGTTCTGTCACTCCCACTCATACTTTTTCTCCCCCTCACATTTCACATCTCCGTACGTCACCTCCTGTATCTCTCTGTCTCATCGTGCGGCACACTGTCTGTACCAGTGTTATGTGTGTCATGTATGGGTCACACTTCACATACAGTTAACACATCAGGGGGGAGTGATATGCACAGACTTTTCTTACATGTGTACTTCAGTAGGTTCCTGGCTAAAATAATAAAGGAACAGTGCAGCACTCTTTCCAACATGATGTGCACATGACGACAAAACAAAACATTTTAAGTGAAGCTGAAAGCAGAGAAAAATAATATAGCATGCTGTGTTCATGCCTTACATAATGAGTACAAACTGCATTTACAGTTTACAATAAATAATAAGTGGTTGGTGTTTTTTTGCCCAGAACATAATGGAATATTATAGGTCAAACTACACAGAATATAGAGGAGTTAAAATCCACTCCACCGAGCTACAACATTGTTACACTGATTACATATTTATGTATCAGTAATATTAATCTAATAATATAAGTAATAATAAAACATCATTAAAGGGCATTTCAACATAATCCATATTTTAAAGCTGCACCAAACAATATTTTTACATTAACAATGGTCTATGTGCAATGGAGGGAGGCAGCTCAAAACCAGGTAGGCCGTCCAATTCAAAAAAGGGCACAGGAAATAATCCAAAATCCTAAACGAGTCCAACAGAACAGGAACTGAATATCCGAAGAACACAGGGAAACACGAAAAGGTTGGAACGCTTGATACAAAGACAAGGATGAACTGGAAACAGTTCACACAAGTGAGGGGAGGAAAACTAGACCCAGGTGAAACTTATTAGGGCAATCAAACAGGTGGGAAAACACACAGAGGTAGGAATCAATGTAACACAGGACACATGAGGAAGGATGCTTTCGAAATAAAACAGAAAACAATAGAACTTAATGCCATGACAAAAAAAACACAGAAGTGAATTGCATCACCTGACTGCAGATCCCCTCAGCTCTATGGAGCATTTTAGTGTCTCCCAGGTTATTGTTTTGGTTTAACTGCCCACGACTTTACTTTTTGGTTCAGTCGCACAGCTCTTATCGACCTTGTTTCTAGCTACAGCTGTTTTCAGTGAAACACTCTGCTAAACCCACTGTATACTACCTGCGCAGCACCATTTGTTTGTTTAAATAATATAATACATATTCCTAGCTGAGTGAAAGTATACTCTTCAGATGTTATGTATAGTCATTTCTTTATATAGTCTGCACCATTTTTGATGATATTGGTTAGAGGTTAAAGAGAGTTTATATTTAACTTACGTTTGTCATGTTGGCAGAAACACCATCACCATAACAAATGTATGTAGTGATAATGTGACAGTAGCCATGTTTCCATCTAATTGTCATGCGAATTTTAAGCGGACTTATGAAATGTTGCAACAACAACAACAAAAAAAAAAAAAAGTGAAATAGGTGCGTTTCCATCAGCTGGTTTGGAGCGAATAAACCAGGCACACGTTACACATGGCTGTAATAAACAAGACGTATGGATTCCAAACCAGAAACAAAACCAGTCACATGAACCTGATGGCCACTGATCTTAGAAAAATGGAGAGAGGTCCTCAGGAATGTGTTTCAAGTGGGCAAATAAGTTAATTGTACTTCACTGTCAACTAACTATCTAAATACTTCTCCCAGCACTGCCAGAACCCAGGTATAAATATCATATAAATATTTTAGTAGCTCTAACAAAACTACACTCAAAATTGTGTATCACAGACACATTTTAAGTGTCTATATGAATATCATAAGAATGGTGTGGTTTCTTTCTGGGAAGGACAAAGAGGTGAGGGAGAGGGAGAAAGAGATTTTAAGGTGCATCTGAAGAGAGGGATGAAAGTCAGACGGATGGAGGACAGAAGAGCACGTGGCAAACCTGCCTCTCCTGTCTCTCCCTCTATGAATATTTGATGCAAGGGACTAAAACCAGCACCGTGAACTCTGAAAAAGTGTGACAGCTGAAAATGCTCGGAGGGGAGCGGCTTACAACAACCATCTAAACGGAAAACGCAAGGAGAGCTGCAACTTCGAGAGATGTCTGAGAGAGGGAGGCAGAAGAGGAGAGACAGGACGTGAGAGTGTAGAAGCATGGCGGGGTCGGGAGCAAACACGCATCTCGATTATGAGGGATATGCTAGAATAGAATCAGCTGCATGAAGGAGTTATAAAAGTGCAGGCCTACATGAATCCTTTTTCTGAAAATAAAATAACATTTTTATGTTTATTGATGGCAGAATGTAAAACAAACTTGGCCAGTTTACCCATTTCTGTTAACAGTGTTTTACTACTCCCCAGTCTTGTCTTAAATCTTATCTGAATTCAAAAAATTGAATCCATGCTTAAGTGAGAACTGCCACATTTTCCGTACATTGGAGAATTTTTTCTATCCTTGTGAGGACATTTGGTCATTATAAAATGTAGTGGAACACACACACATGCTGGCTTGCACACACTGACACACAGTGGGAAGGCAGGGCCATTGAAATATTGATGGGGGCTCTCTCCTTGCCTTAATGAAAAATCGTCCTCCGATAAATGTTTCATCCCTCCAGATGCATCACTCACCCATTTTTAACAGATGAGGCAATTCGCTGTAGCAACACAAACACTGGAGAAATGGGTCTGTGTAATTTGTTCCCCTCAGCATACAACTGGAGGAGACTTTAAAACAGAAAGAGAGGGGGAACAGGGGAGGAAGGAGCGCCGTTTTACAGTCTCTCACACACTGATTTCCCGCAGACTCTTGACATAAAATAATGGTTTAATAGCCAAATTCACAAGGCTTTGACTGTCATTTGGAGAAACTCCTCATTTACCCTTTTCTAGATTCAGCTCCTCAGATAACCATAATTACCTGAGGATAAAGATAAGATTCAAATTCTGACACTTGAGAAGCTGGCAAACTTTTGGCATAAATTACTTAAATGAGTAATATATTATCAAAACACCTGCTGATTGATTTTCCTGGCTATCAATTAATCGCTAGCTCTAGCTGAGGCTGATGTGAATCTTTTGTCTTGTGTCAAAAACCAAAATATAGGACAAATTGAAATTAAGACCACATGATGGTGCTACATGGAAAGTTAAGGGATAACCAAAGATTTTACAATCCCTCTTGAGGGGAACATGAATTGTCTGTGCCATATTTTAGCACAATCCATCCAAAAGTTATTGTAAAATATAATAATATAATTAATAAATTTCCCTCCAAACCACAAAAGTGAACCTTACGGTGGTGCTAGATGAAAATTCAGGATATCACCAAAGTAATTTCTTACCAGACCAATGAGATATTTCATTAGATAAGTGGAAACGTTTGCCTGCTGGTGGCACCAGGTGAAGAGTCAGAAGTTCATCAAACTAAGTAGGATTCATCCTCTGGGCACCATAGATGCATATCTGTACCAAAATAATATAAAAATAAAATATATATTTCTTGAAATTTACCACTTTGCACAGGTGTTCAGCAGTCGCACAGGGTAAAACTCAATTGCATTGATATCATTGTTTCCAACAAGCTCTATAAACCAGCTCTCAGTGTAGCCACAGACATGGGAGGTTTGCAAACAAGAAACTGAAGTTAAAGTAGCAAGAACTGGCAAAAAAAAGTAAATGACTGTATATAACATAACTAATAATATGCATTTAACGTTGTAAGCTGTTCATTTCTAAGAGAGTAAGAATGTGTTTTTTAGGGAAGATACAAACTTTTCTTGGGTCTCAATTGAGCGTCACACTTCGATGATGCATAGGAAGCTCCAGCTTACCGTCCATCCTTGCTGACGAGGCATCAACACAATGTGCTTGTCTGATGATTTGCCTGTGTGAGTGAGTCAGCAAGAACCTCTCCCCTTAAAAACCATCACTGCATCAGGGGGAGGTAAACGTCTTATATATCTTGTATAGCAAAACATAAATCATTTACTAAGGTGCAATATGTGTGTGATAACTTATGTCCCTCTTTTGATTTTACTTTGTTATACCCTTTTATGTTACACAAGAGAAAGCACAAAAACTCTCTTTTTAGAGTTTGAATCCGGCTTGAAGACTTGTATTCTCTCCCACATTGCGTGTGAATGTTTTATTGCCGCTTGAGTGTTGTACGCTGACTCAACATCTAAAGAATGAAGATGACAAATAAAATCTAGAAAGGTATATGTTTCCTATCAGCGTGATCCTCCGACCCACTAACACACTTTATACCATATCAGCAGCCCATGGTTTGGCCATGCAATACAGCATCTGCTGTTCAGCTCACACCACCTGCTTGCCTATATTTGCACACGCTTCACATCCTATATATATGTATCTTGCATGCCACATGTCATACCCGCTGAAATGCCCTGAGTTTGCACAGAAGCTGTTTCAACTTGCGTCCAACATCAATATTGAGTGTATGATACAAAGAATGCATGAATAGTTTTACTTGAGTCACAACAGCAATAAGCACACTTCCCACTGTAAACTCTTAATTTCCGTGTTCATATATTGGACTGACTGATTGTGCAAGGCTTGATATGTCATCCACAGCATGAAAAATAACATGCACATTCGATTGTTCACGTATGGTGTAGCTGGGTGTGGCTGTCCTGGGTTAGATTACAGCAGAGACTTGTTTGGGACATATTTTCTTCCTCAGCGCCTGTAATTAGAAAAGCCTTTCTGCTCCCTTGCTCATATGCCAAACATGTACTGTAACTATAGCTCCTTTGGGCTATTTTCCCAAACTCTTGCCTGACTGTAAATGACTGCAACTTGTTTGATTGGCAGGGCATGAGAGCCTGACACAGAAAGCAGGCTTATGTGCACAACCGGTCGTATTAAAATGCAACGGTCCTTATTAAGATTCAGAAAGGACTGGCTGATTCTGTCTTTATGGTACACTCTGTCGCTTCATTGTTATTGAGCGAAAACCCATTAAAGCTGGGCTAAGACTTGGCAAGCTTGCAGGATGCCGCCAATACAACTCCACTGACATTGTCTGTACCCTTGATACCTCTGCCGTTTGCCGGCCTCATACAGAATGATAGAAATATTGGAATTCAACTGATTTCCCCTGGCAAAGCTGAGGCACTTTCCCAGCTGCAGTTAAACACAATACAAGAGGTGAAACGGCTAAATTGAAATGATAAAACAGCGTCAGCCGGCGTTTTTAGAGACAATAGAGCCAATCAGGAAGGGTCCTAAAGGCATGAATAAGGAAAGAGCAATGTCAATGAATTCTCTCACAATATCCTTCTATGTCAGGAGGCTGGGAGGAGCATAATAACAGCAAAATGGCTTAACAATGTTCCTTTTAGCACTGCAGCCATGCTTATCCTGATAATCTCTGTCACTGTTGGAAGGTCAATATGACTTGCGGTCCATGGAAGAACACGTGGGTTTTTGCCTGGCTCAGAGGCCTAACTCTCTGTCCTATGCTGTATTAGTGCTGTCTTATCAACCATATTTTTAATAGTTAATTCAGTCACCTGGTCTTTGGGTGACCTCTGTGGTGGGGTTCCAACCCAAATGCAGGTGTTGTAGTTCATTTAGGCCAGTGCTTGGCTTGCCACCAAGACAAATACACTAATTAATGGTGGCAATGGTCCACTATCAGCAAGGCTAATTGTCTGCAACCTTGATTTGATTTTTGTGTTGAAATACAAAGAGAGGTGTCTGTGGCACATAACCCCACCACATCTGTCAGTGCAGTGGCTTTCTTTACATTTTAGAATTGGTTTTAAAATTCTGTTACTTACTTTTACAGCACAACTCAAACCGGCCTCAGAGTATGCAATAGATCTCTTAACACGCTCTAAGTATGATTGTGGTTTTCGATCCTCTAAATTGTTACTTCTTGCTGTTACTAACTCTAAGAAAAAAAATAAACGTGTATACAATCACTCGATGGACATAAAAATTATCTGCTAAACTATATAAACTATGCTGGAAACTTGACAACCTTTCCCTAGTTTTCAGTATAGTCTTAAATTCTAGTAAATTGAATATATTTGAAATTTAAGACTAAACAAGCAACTAGACATCATCTTGGTCTTTAGGAATTTATGATGGGCATCTTTCGTTTCATTGTATTTTGTAGCTAACTAAAATATAAACCAGGGCTTGGTGATGTGGGGCTTGGGGCCAATTCATGATTGTAACCTTTTTTCCCCCTACAAACTACAAAATGCAAAAAGACAAAAACATGCTTGAAACATCATATTTTTAGGACATCATGGCAACATACAATGTATTCAACGCAGATAATGATACATTTTAACACATAAGATAAGGGGGGGTGTCAACGGTAACAAACACATTTGGATGGTAATGTATTCAGTGTTGGGCAAGCTACTTGGAAAATGTAGTGAGCTAAGCTACTAGCTACTCTACAATAAATGAAGCTTCACTACACAGAAGCTACCCCCCAGTGAAATGTAGCAAGCTAAGCTACAGCAACGTGGCAAAAGTAGCTTAGTTACATCAAAGCTGCTTCTAATTTTTAATATTTTATAGTCATATATATATATGACCTAACTATAAATATATATAGGCTATATATAGACACACACACACACACACACACACACACACACACACACACACACACAGTATAGGCCTTGTTTATATTGAACTAACTTCATTCCACAGTAGCAATTGAAGAAAGACTAAAAACCTGCTCCAAACAGTGTGTGTGCGAGAGAGCTAAATCAGACACACAGAAACTCTCCTACTTAGTGCCATATCATTACAGCTAAATGTATTTCCTCATGCAACAAACATAGAACCATTGTTGTTTCTATAAAGTAACTTAATTATCACATCTTTAATTAATTATATATTTTTTATTGTTATTTGTGAATATGTGCTCTGGCAACATTGCAACCTAAACAACCTAAACATTCATGGCAATGGCCGAGAAAGAGAGAGAGAGATCTCATCTCATGGAAACAAGTTTCTGGCACTACATATCAAAGTTTCCTCCTCACTAGAGGAAGCGGTGTCCAGGACTCACAAGAGGTGTTACAATAACTATCACAGTAGAAAGTAAACTCCATCGCATGTGTCTTTATTCCACTGCAGCAAAGTCGCAGACATGAGCCGAAGGATCAGTACGTGATGTCACCATCACAGGAAGCGCTTCTGCCGGGTGCACGTCCAGAAGGATAATATAAAAACCTTGCAGAATGGGTGCAGCAAGCTGAGCATAATTAAGTTGAGCATAATGAATAGCAAAAAATAATAAAAGAGCTGCAACAACTAACTAAGTAGGGAACAGATATTAACTTTAATAATCAGTTTGAGCACAGATAGAACAGAAAAGTATTTGTATTTCTAGACAAGACAAGCCTGATATCTGACAGTTGGCTAACTAGCATTAGCTACCTATCAGGCATAGACAGACTGAAGTAGAACTCGCACTGATCAGTTGATTCCTGTGGTTTCACCTCCCGTGCCCAGAGATTAACAACACAAAGACAAACTGTAAGGTCATATCAGCGTGAAGTGTATTTTTCTGTTCCTCTCAGATATGACCTTTAAATTCGCTACGAGATAGCCAAAGCCAGCTAGCCACTTGAAGACGGGATTAGACGCCAGGAGCCGCTGTACAGGCCCAAACTGCAGTGGGTGTGATTATGTAACTAATCACAGCAGGACTCAACACAGCTACTGTAGCAGCTATTATCCACGCTTGACTGAACTGTTGGAATAAAAGGAAACTTTTAGTGCTCATTTAAAAAACGTGGTTTTCACGATGTACACATTTTACACATCATGCACACAATGTGTGTATGTGTGTGTGTAAAATAAACAAACAAATAAATATATATATATATATATATATATATATATATATATATATAAAGGGTGTCTTTTTACATGTGCATATTTAAGTTGCTGAAAATCCCTTGTTTAATTTGTTTTTCCTATTTCAGTACTATCTTTTCTTTTCTATATCTTTTAATCTTTTTTCTCATATCGCTGCTTTGTTTTAATAGTGCTAATTTTGCTTATGTAATTTATCTTTTTAATGCTTTGTGAAGATCTTCATAACAACTGTTTACCAAGTGCAATATAAATACAAAAAGGATATACATTAGGTGATGAGCCTGTCAATTATGTAAATCATACTGTATGCAGTGGTCTTCACAGTCACCATATCTTAACTAAACTAAACCTTTTGGAAATTTTGGAGCACTCATCAAAACACCAGATTCTTCCATATTTGTATAATCTATAACAAGGAGCACCGAAGCTGTTCTGAAGTCTCGTGGTGGCCCAACACCTTACACCTCCTTTATTTCGTCACCTAACTATATCTGCTTTGCTATTTTTTACCAATTTAGGGATAGCTATTTCATTTTAATGAAGCCTTCAGGTTATCAGTAGCTCCAAGGATGTGTGATTGCCTTGAGTGTAAGACGAAAGTGTTCCAATAACCCTCTTAAGCTTATTGTGTTTCCTCTCCTAAGGGGGGGATTTACAGATATGTGTTGACAGATGACCAGTCAGTGTGTGAGGTGACCTAATGTGGCCTACAGGGGGTGACAAGCTACAGGTGATCAAAGCAGAGAAGAAAAGGAAGAAGAATTGGACAGCTGGCCCTGGGTAGGGAGAGCTGGAAGATGATGAACTTTAGAAAGAACAGAAGAATGTGAGTCAGACTTGACCTCATTTCCCGTGGTTGGAGGCTGAAATGGAAAAAAGTACAACACTTTAATGGGGAGAAAAGGAAATGGCAGTAATAGTAACTGTGTTAATGGGATTGTATGTATTGATTGTAGTGGTTATAGCTTTTAAGGGAATTTTTGTCAGCCTTTTTAGGTTTCCCCATTGCTCTTAAACACCCAAATGCATTGTTGGATTCTTTCCTATTTCAATTAAATTGTTGTCATTAAGGTACACCATTGACTCTACTGTAATAAACCGTTCTAGGTAAAAGCTATTGAGATATTGCATTAGAATACTGTACATTCTGTATGCTGTCCATTTTCCATTTTTAAGCCTTGTCTGTCCAAAACTGTGAACAAACTGAGAGAGTTCGGTCCTGTACACGTTGTTCAAACAGATAAATTGTACACCGATCCAATAGTTCAGAGCACATGAAAGGGTGTGCCTTTAGATTCGGTAATAGCTTTATGCTTTTAGACACCTCATTAAACCTACTGCAGCTTTAAGTGAAATTTAGAAGGATAGGAAATGTCCTTCTCAGTTGCCATATTTCCCTGAATCATGTACATTACTGATAATGACCTTATTTAAATACAAACTGTGCCACAAATTGTCCATTACTGGACAAAGACATTAATCTGATACATGTGATAAAGCCTCTCTCAACAGATGGTGTGACTATTTGTCTTTGGATTTTCTGGTGATGTGTTTTTTACTTTATCAATTCTTTCCTTACTCTACCAGTAAGGAAGTGTTCCTTAGTTTTCTTCCTGTTCCTGTAAGTGCTACATTGCTATATTGTTTTGTTCATAGTGTGTGTATATTAATGTTGTCTACTCTGTAGTTTGTGTCTGATTTTATTTTTTTATATTATTATTTTATTATTGTATAAGTAAGCACATTGTGAGCAATGTACAATCCTGAGTCAAATTCCTCGTCTGTGTACACATACCTGGCAATAAAACTGATTCTGATTCTGATGTATTTCCTGTTGTCACAATACCGTACATGTGGACATTTTCAGTAGTTAGGGATAATGTAAAAAAATCCCTCTTGTGAGCAAAGCCAGTAAAATGACTGTTTTATACAGCCTTGTCTCTCATCTTATCAAGAGAACCTTTAGCCTAATTATTTTAATAATACAATCTGGACCTAGGTCACTCACCGCTTAGTTGCTACAATAGCTAATTAACGTTAGCATCAATTATGCTGGGCTACAAAAACTGACTGCCTGAGTAAGCAGTAGCTGATTATGATAGTGTTACAATTATGTTATCTTATCTTATTGTTGTCGTCGGCATACGGCATCGTCATCATGACAGGGCACACACACACACTACATCCCTGCACCCTCCCTGAGAGTCCCTATTTTCCTGTATGTTCCTTACTTCAACTACACTCTTGTTCTGTTCCTCAGCTTCCCCGTCACACACCTGCTCCTTTTCCAGCTCTTCTGACAGTTAAAAGTTAAAAGGCACAGAACCCCCTTATTCTGGATATTATGGTGTCTGATGTCTATTGAACTTAAGAAGGCAACGTTCCAGTGCCAAGTTCCAGACAGAAAACCCTGCTGCCGTCTGGCAAGGGATAGAGCAGTTGTATGATGGTACTGTTGTCTGGTGTCTGGTGGTACAACAGCAGATACTTGTATCTTTAGAACAGCTTCTTCCCTCATGCCATGACACTCCTCAATTCATCCTCAGTACACCACGATGTAGTGTTTGATTTTTATTACTCGTTATTTATCCATCCATCTACTTTTTGTATATAACATTTGTTTAGCATAAAGGGAACCACAATTTCGTTATACATCCGAGTTGTGAAAAAAACTAAAACTACCTTATACCCATAAAATCACCAGATGCTAATTATATATTTATAATATTTATTCACTCTGAGCTGAAAGAGAGATTTCCTCCTTTCCCACCTTTTACGTTTGTGATGTGTGCAGTTTACGACATAAAGCAAAACAACTTGTCATGTCAAAAGCTCTCATTCATTCCGGTTTGCTTTCCATGTGTCCACACATTTCATGATGATGTCCCTTGGAAACCCGTCTCTCTAAGCATAAACTACATGCATTACATAAAATGCAACACTTCTGTGCACCTCAACGAATGCAAAGTCATAAATTAACTGGCTCTAGCAATCAGCAACACACATGGCAAGACATTAATTTACATGAAATTGCTGTGGATCATGTCTTGTAATTATACATTAAATCAGTCTACAGAGTATACTCACTGTTATCAAATAGAAAGAGGGGTCTTTACAAAGGTCATCACTAGGCAGAGTGTGCTTCCTAAATACAGCTGTGTGAGGTTTACGCAGGTCCAAATGTTCTGGGATTTGCCTTTTGGTCCTCTCCTTCATCTCACACCCTTCCGGCACTCCCCTCTGTCCATCAGCCCCCTTCCTCTGGACACCATTCAGGTCATTACTAGCAAAGAAGGAGGAGGTTAATTGGTGTGATGTGTGCCTAGCACTTTCTTGAAATGCTTCTTGAAACAACTACAGCCAGTGGAGAAAAAGCAGCAAAAGAAGTTTTAGTGTTTTTAAGTTTGCTTGTAAAGCAAATGCCTCTTTGAAAACCACCACTGTGGAAAGCATGTGGCTGAGACAAGCCTATGTAGATGAATCCTGGTGTTGGAACCTGCTTTTACTTTTGAATTGTAAAACCTTCTGAATAAAAACGCCAATCATGCAAATCTGACAGTACCCCATCATTCCATTGTGCATTTCTCCATTCATGTAAATGAGCATGAATAATCACAGGTGGTTGGAACAGACATTGGCATCACCAGAAGGCTCTTACAGCCTGAGAGCATTGTTGTGTGCCACTGCCTTGCAGCATCAGACAGAACCCATGCATCATAACAATACATCATTGGCACACTCAGGCCATATTGACACAGCAGTATAGCCAGGTTGGCGAAGTGACAATCATGCTCACAAACTGGTAGGCCTGGCAGAAACATGATCTGGAAGAGCTGCCGACTGGGGCCTTGGGCATGGCTGTTGGCACGCCTTGGCATTTACAGTGCTGGTGTAATGAGTGTGTGATTGATTGGGACCACAATAGGGGCTCATGTACTCAGAGCGGTATACAGCACACAGCAGGCGACTGGCACTCCTGGATTAGAAGCCCCCTGGGCTCCCACCCAGATTAAAGGGTTACATTAAACAGCATGAATAAAAGATTGAAATTATTCTCTTTGGAGTGTACCCAAAGGAGAAAGGACTGGAATGTGTTTACATTTGTGCCTGCTGGGAAGGATGCTTTGGATGAGGTTTTTACCATTTCCTGTTTCCTCTTAAAACACACTCACACTTGCAGCAAATGTCTCTATCTGTGGCTTCATGCATCCAAGGGCAAGCAGAATTTAAATATGTAATTACCACCTGCAAATTGTACAAATGGGACACCGAAACACGATTATACCAATGTTAAAGGTTACCTCAGTCATTTGGATAATTACATTTACATGCTTGGGGCCAGGCTCTCCTTGAGGAGGAGAGGGCACGGAGGGAATGGTCGCGCCACCTGAACTGTTTCGGAGGAGATATCCAGGAACTTAATGTTATCATGCTTTAATGAGGACATTTGCGCCCGTGGTCAACATCATTTTGCTTAAACCTTAAAAAGAAGGATTGCTGCGGGCGCTTTTATGATTTTCATTTTTCTAATTGGCCCTATAGTTCATGAGCTAATGTAATGAAGGAGGATGGGATGTTTTAATCAACTACGTGAATTGTGGGTAAACCAGTTGGCAGCACGGGCCCCTGGCAGGGTCTGACTCCCACCCCCAGCCACATTATTTCATCTTCAACTCACCAATCACTTAACCAAATGAATAGGCTGCTCGCATGTCGCTGTGGTGATATTTCACATGTTTTTACCAGCATCATAAATATTACAGCCATTTCCTCCACTCTTCCTCTCTGTGCTTTGCTAATTATTTATTTATAAACATTACAGCTTAAGCAGTGTTTTACAGGTTTTTTTTAATAGCGGTTCATACCAAGGCTTGCCAAGACTGAAGTGATGTTGCAGGATGTAAAAAAAAAAGCCTATAAAAAAGTTAGATTTACCACTACATCAAGGGGAATTAGGAAATAAAATCCAGATTCTGTGCCATCCCGATTGGGGATTCATCAAACTGTTTCTATTGATTGGTAATTTATCATTCAATCCAGGGCAATGGGCTAACGCAAGCGGAACAAGAGTTGGCTCGGGCCTCAGATGATGACTCGCACATAATCAATGGCTGATAATACAGAGGCTGCCCTAATTATTGACGACCTGAGCAATTCTCCCCTGTTCTCCTCTTCTTTTACAGATGGGTCAATTAAATAGTCGTCTCGGCCTCAGACTCTGCTGCCCAGTTGGTTAGAGCGGGCTGCAGTCCCATGGGAGCAAAGGTGAAAGGGTGACAGAGCCAGGGACTTAGGGACTTGGGGCCTAAAGGCGCAATGAGTACACAGTTGGTCTTTCTAACTAAGGGAGGATAAGATGCAGAAAAGATTTACTTATCAGTTAACAGCTACAGCATCACAGGTGCAGCTTGGCATGATATCGGCTTAGAGGAAAGGTTCAGGGAAGGTTCCAGCCTTCTGCTCTTACTCATTACTCTTTTTTCAGTCTCTGCTTGAGGCTTGTGTGTGAATGTAAGTGTGTGTGTGTGTGTGTGTGTGTGTGAACCCTTGTTAAAGTGCAGAATGCTTAGTGGCGTGGGGTTAGAAAAAGATTTCCAGTATTTTGCACTTTGCTGACAAAAGTCTTTCATGACAAGCATTCTAGACATTTCACTTTCTCACTTGTGAACGTGAACTGGAAGAGCACATATCTTCAGCTCTCTCTGTTTCTCTCTCCCACATCTAGTGGGCCAGTAGGTGATGCTTGGTGGTAAGTCAGGAAATTATAGGTCTGGTGAGAGAGGGCGGTCTGAGACAAATGTTGGGGGGAAATGAATTTAACCAACGACAGCTACCAACCTTCAACCCAACCTTTACTCAGTCACTATTAAAATAAGATATAAATGGACACGTTTGTTGAATTAAACATTCTGAAATTCATTTTATCTCTTTTTTTTCATTTGCACATTCAACTTAGTGCACATACTAAATTGAATCTGTTAGAAAACACTTGAATTGCTGTTTTGGTCTCCACCAACCTCTAAGAAAAATAGAGTGTAGTGTGCAGAGGGTTTTTACAGCTTTTTCACTGCTGCCTGCTGCCGCTGGAAATAAGGTTGATGAGCATTGAGAGTGAATCAAAAAAAAAAACCAATTAGTTAGTTAAAAGATCAGGTCGGATGATAATGCTCTTTGAGTTTGTGACACCTTTCACCATACACATTTAATTTAATCCACTGTCGATGTAAAAATATTGATTAGTGGATTATTTGAGACCCCGTTTTTAAAAAAGAAATATATAGTTTAAATTTAAACCTTTACATCACAAATATATTAATTGTGCAACCTTATAATTTTGAGACATTTCTATCTTTTCTTTAATCTATTTTTGTGTATATTACTTTTATAACTACAATTTGAATTGCTGTACGTTTATTGCATTGTTAATATTGCCCATATGCTTTTGATCTTTTCTTTTTCTGTACCCTCTCACTATTTGCTGCTGTGATAACCCAAGTTTACTTCACGATGATTATGAGAATTTGTATCAAATTAAACTGAATCCTGTCAAATTTAATTACAAGGTGCCATCATTGACTCTGATTTTATGTTTCCAGGGATATTGTATCTGTATATGTCAGTGAAATTAGGGGCTTGTCAGCAATATAATCATTCTTTCTGATGCGATGCATTTCAATACAATTTCAATGATTTATGCCAACCTGAGCTGTAATGTCACCTCTCTCATCTGACATCATGTCAAGCTCTAATTAACTCTCTGTGATAAGAAGTGCAGAGTGCAGGCAGAATAGCAGTGATCAATCTCTCCTCTGTAGTCAGAAGTGTAAATGTTTAGATGTACAGCCGTGTTACTTCCCATGTTAACACACGCATCCATTAGACAGAGCCAGCAGGTCTATCTAGGCTCCCTCAGACCTGCTGGGCCTTTATCAGTGGGAGACTCTGCACCTGGACGTTTATGTGCATGTGTGTGTGTAGGTGCATGTGGGAGGGAATCAGTGCTGAAGAATAAATGTCAGGGTGTATGTGTGTGAGGCAAAGTGTGTGGGTTTGCGTGTATTACAGTGTGTAGGAGCGTACACATAAGTGTCAGAGACTCTGTGAATGTGTGCACACGTGTGACTTCCTGAGCACAAGTTTGTGTTTTTATGTCACAGGTCAGACTGGGAGAGACTGGGAGGTAGATGGGATCATCACATAACAACCACCACCACCACACACACACACACACACACACACATAGACTTCTCTCTCCCAAAAGGAATGCCATTTTTCAGCCCTAGTCTGACTTTCCTGTTTGAATTAGAGGTGCAAACATCAGCTTGCCTTGATAAATGGTGTTTATCCAGGGCCAAAGGATCAAGGCAACTGTAATGTAGTGTAAATTGATGAAGAAACAAAGAGAGAGAGGACAAAAGCGAGTGAGGAAAAACGATAAAGTCAACACTAGTCACTGTGTGTGTGCGTTTGTTGGGGGCTGGAGGGATGCGACGAGAGGCTGAATGTGGAGCAGAAATAAAGGGATAGATGGATTTTAAGTTGGGAGAGCAAGGCAGGGGGGCGTCAAGAATGTCTGGAGGCCACTCTTATCTCTCTGAATGAAAGGAATGCACACACACACACACACACACACACACACACAGAACAGCTAAATTAAGATGTGCACTGAAGGAGAAGCCAGAACAAATCAATGGGCAGTTTAACACCGATCTTCCAGGGGATGTAAGGATACCTTTAGGGTAAGACACAAATATGTGTGTGTGTGTGTGTGTGTGTGTGTGTGTGTGTGTGACTGTGTTCATGTGGCTCTTTGTGTACATGTGCATTGTAGGGACTGCTCATAGAGAATTAGCCTATGTACTTTTAGCTGCAGGGGACTTACACCCACACACAACCTCAATCAACATCCCCCTTCCTCCTACTACTCCTGCATCCCAGCAGGCCTGTCCACCCAACTGCCTGGAACCCCTTTTAGTGGGGTGAAAAGAGTGTGTGTATGTGTTCAGTGGTGGTGGTGGGGGTTTAATGATGGAGCGGCAGGGTGTCTCTAAGCCACCCGTGGGTGTACCTGAAAGAACACCAACCCCCCAAATGGGGATTGAACTTTTGTGGCTCTGTTGTCAGCTTTGGCTTGGTGAACTGAGGGGGTGGGGAAGAATTAGCATTATTTGATGTGTTGTAGGACAAAATTGTTACACCAAGCTTCATTCAAAATTCTGTCCCTTTAAAGCAACATTATTCATTATGTAAGATTTGTTTGTCTGTGATTTGGCTCTCCCACCTGATTCACCCCTTTCATCAATAAGGACACAGTTGTAAACGTGCAGTTGTTATGATTATACTACTTCTGATCAAAAACTAGTGTGTCGACAATTATGTTGCCCGCTTGCCTGGCTCTGGAACGACACTGGCGCCGCTCTCCATCAACAGCAGCATAATGTTGCAGTTTGAAACTGGCAAACTGCTTTCCAACAAAGCTACCTATGCTACCTATGTCCGAATGTGTTATCCAGTAAGTTTGCTATAACTAGTGGCTAAAACGTATGTGAAAACTCTGCAAACAGCAAGTGAGCACAACAACACAAGACCTAGCGAGCTAGCTAATAAGTTATTACTTACTCACCAGCAAGAAGGCCCAGCACGTTGTCAGTTTTTAGACTCACATTATTCACCACTGAATAGAGTTTATTTTGTTGGAGCATGATGGTACAGATAACACTAAAAAGTTTTTTTTAAGTACATTTCATTGCAGCTATGTATCTTTGCCAGTTATTAAGCTTCAAATGGAGTTGGCCAATAGATTATGTCACTGTGGTGAGTCTCCTGGGAAATACTGCTAAAAACAGGCAATAAGGAGAGTAAATTAAGCTCAGTTACTGAGTTGTGATTGACAGAGTTAGTGTTTGAAACTCCTGTTCCAAATTAAAAAACTTTTCTGCGTTATTTTCAAGCCAGTTTCTCTATTGAGGATGATTCAAGTTTCAGCTTTAGATGTTCTAAAAGCCAGATTTCAAACATTTCTTTCTTTTTATTCACCTAAAAGTAGTTTTTACAAACAAATGAGCCAGCTGGCTAGGTCAGAAGGAATAAGGAATGCAGAACATAGTGTCTGGTTTCATAGATTTGGGTTGTTCGAATCTCGATTCACTGACATGTGGGAAGACAGTTAAACAGTACATCATCCACTTTCTTCTCACTTTCTTTTTTCCCTCTCTCACACTCTCACACACACCCACACACACGCCCTGGCTGACCCTGGCGTTTTTCATCGTCCATTAGTAATTAAGAGCTGTTTCCTGAGTGTGTATCCAGAGGCTTTCTGGATAAAGGCAAATAATAATAAATAATAATCAGACCGAACCAATTAAGACGTATTACCCTCTGCATGATGTTGGATGCTACACACTGCTCTGTGTGTGCTGAAATGTGAATATTTATGTGCGGTCCCACTTGTACACACACACGCTGCTGGGTTTCTTCCTAAACAGAAGCAATTCCATGCTCCAATTCATAATGTTGCAGTAATTGGGAATCCCCTGAACATTTTACTCCTCACGGGAGCGCCGTCTGACTCCTAGATACCTGGACTCGGCCTCTCCGGAAGGCTCTAAGCCCCTTTAAGCCTCAGTCTTAGCAGAAGACAAAAGCGGTGTGGCTTGGGGAGGATTAGTAATATTGGTGGAGAGGGTTGACATCCCAAAACGTGATTAAGTGTTTGGTAAGTGACTCAGGAGGATTTGTGAGATTTAAAGCAACGCACTGAAGACACCAGGTCCTTTCTGATGTTAAATAAGGCTGGGAGATGCAACTCGGTGGGGGAAGCAGGGTGACAGGAGGGAGGAAGATGCAGAAGATGTCAATAAGGAACGCTTGGCCTCTGACAAGGAAGATGTGGCAGCTTTTGTTTCTCTGCTGTCCTAAGGGCGGACCATAAGGAGCTGTGATCACACACACACACACACACACACACACACACGTCCATGCACATTTTTCACACAGATTTTCTCCCGTCTTTGAAATAAATCTATACATTATTCATTAGGAAATGAGAATGCTTTCTCTGACCAGAGCAACCCTTCATGTTGGCCTAACACTTTTACATTGTCCGTCTGTGAGATAGTGCATCCCATTACCCTAACCGAAGGAACCACAAGGAACTCTTATTTTCTTTATGTATACACAAATACTTAACACACTTTAGTATTGTCTGTTTATACACCACAGTGCACACATTCCTCCAAATATTCCCTAGAACATTAAATATTCATTCTGCTACCTCTCTCTCTTTCTGTCTCTGTCAAAGGGTTTTAATGGCAGGTAATTGTCATCTGTCAATGGCCTGTGGGCTCGTCCCCAACGGCTGGTCTATGACTGACACCCACAGCCACTCTTCTAAGAAATGCCATATGGCTACAGTTAACACTGACATATAGGACTGTAACCCAGCCTCATGGGAAGAGAGTGACAGGACTCTTGGATACAGTGTAATGTGTGCCTAAAAGAGTGAGAGCAAACACACAGTACCAGTTTGACAGACATCAGGGTCTGCATTAAAAAATTAAGGGATGGGCCTAATTTGTGAAGTAAATCAGAATAAATAAACTAGTGTGTTTTTTTTATATTCTGGTGATACTTTAAATCTGTGTTAGTGGAGTGTGGTTGGATGTAATAATGATTGGATAACAGTATGAGTGAACCTGTGGAATTACTGAGAAATACCTAATAATGACGCATACGTGAAAGAAGTAGGAGAATTCTCTGATAAAAAAAAAACGAACATCAAGGATCTCAAACTCCATGCTTCCTTTTGCAGATGATTAGTAGTTGTAGGCAAAATGTTTCTTTGTACATGGTCCCTAAAAAATAAATCTGATAAAAGCAAAAAGCCTTAAATGCTAATGTCAGCATGCTACCAAGCACACCATGGAAATGCTAACATGCTGATGTTAAGCAGGTAAAATATTTATTAATATTTTATATAAGCTTGTTTGAGGTAGGATTCATCCTCTGGGAACCATGAATATTCCCAGAGGATCACCAAACGTCCAACCAAACTGGTGAACCAAACGTCTGAGCATTATTGCCATCCCTTAAGTAACGACGTTTGCATGGCTAAAATGTAAGGTCAGTGTTTGCGGCATAGACAGGTGTTGGGATGAAGTGTTGTGTTCCATTTTATAGTAACATGTAGTAGTTTTAATTGCCCCTTTTTTTTAGTTGGGACAGTAGTACACAAGTAGAAGTACAGCAAAAGAATATGACACACATTATGGTTTATTCAGTTTATGTTAACCTGTGTCATGTTATAAGGAGAATATCAGTAGAAGAAGCAGAAGACACGTTACACTGGGGACTGGTGGGATGTCAAAATATCCAACTAAAAGGTCAGCAAAGTCACTTTGCTCAACGTTCATCTCAAGCAGCCTTTATGTAAAATTAAATTTAAAAATACTTTGATAATTTGGGAGAATATGTTATACCCACAGTCATTTGAAAAGATTGTTTTCACTCAGCCTTGTTTAGCAAGCCAGTCAATTTCTGACACATCAGACATGTTTATGCTAGAATATCATTAATGCTGGCTACATTCAATTAAGGTGTACCCATGCCAGTATTGTGCTGGATCACTTGCATGGGTTAATGACACATCATATTGGAACAAAGTCATTATTAATGTTTCGGCTTTGTTTTTACTTTTGAAAGAACTAGGCTAACCATTTCCCCCCTTCTTCCAGTCTTTGTGCTTAGCTAGACTAAACATACCCGAACGTTCTCTATAATAGATGCCAGGAGATTAAATTGATATCAAAGTTGAATAAAATAAAAAAAAGATAAGAACAGGTCAACCACTAAGAGATACCATGGCTAATTGTAGCAGCTGGATGTAAAGTACAATGTTGTAAAGACCAACATATGTGTGAGACCTGTTAGCAGTATGCTTCTATTGCATGCTACTATTACTCTTTCAGTAATAAAACTAGCAGCTTTTTCAGAGGTCCAAATTATTGCAATAGTAAGAAAAAAACTCTGCACTGCACACAGTGTCAGCCATTCTAATGTTTTACATTTTACAAGTGCTACTCCTGCATTCACTGATCATGTACTGGAAGTACAGAGAGAGTGTTCTGGCCTGAGTCATTTACCATTGGCTTAGTGTGATAAATATGACCTGTCTCTGCTGCTCTCGGTTATGTGCCATTGAGGGATAGTGGCTGTGTTTTGCTACTGAGGAATGAGGCCGGAGAACAGGCCTAGTAAATGACTCTAACCCTGAGAGAGAGTTGGGTCATCATTAACAGAGGCGCAACACCACTGCGCTGCAGTCAGACCTCTAACCCATGACACAGACGTGACAAGGACATGAGATGTTGCACTACAGTTTTGACCTTGTATCATTTTAGGGGGGGCTGATTGTCTGGTTTTCTTATTTTTGTACTTTTTAGATTTATGTACCTTGCGTGTCCATGAGATTTCAGAATGTCCATGAATGTGAGTGTGGAAAGCATGCTGACACACAACCACATAAACACACATACACACACACACACACACACACACACACACACACAAACAACCACACACGTTTCCTCTGTGACTGTCAGTTTTAGTTATTGGCTTCTAATAACTATCCTTTATAAAAGGCTCTCATGTCATATCAGATAATTGGTTTACAGGTATTTGCCAAAGCCTTGTTTAGTGCCATGAAAACCCTTTAAGTAAATTGGTCTTTGTACACTGATGATTTCACTGATTTCAGTTCAGACTGATGTATCTCCTCTAGGGGTGTACTGACCAAGTTACTCTGGGCCCTGAATAGGTATCTGCTGATACAGATTGTGATCCAATACTTATATTTACCTAAATGACACACAACGCACACCTAATTTTTCACGACCTACTTAGTACAAATACTGAAGGTGCTCATTCAGAAATATTCCATTTATCATCTTAAATAATTGATATGAATGAAAGTTTATGTAGGAGGTTCCAACTCCGGCAAATCAAGTTACTTATGGAATTAAAATGAATTAGCGACAGCTGATATGATGCAGATGTCATTTTAACCAGTGATTAAGATGGTCAGCTAAAAATGAGAAGCTGCTAGCTGAATGTTTTGAACGCTGTTCTATGACAATAAGACAGAGAAGGGAGAGATAACAGATATAGCATGTCTGTGTGTTTGGTCAACCTCTGTGTCAGTACTTGGATTGCCAAGTTTGTATTGACATTCAATTTCCCTAATGGATAAATCCTACTGACTGTGGAAATTAGATAATATTACCATGCTAAACTAAGATGGTTAACATGATAAACATTATGTCTGTTAAACATCAGCATCTTAGCATTGTCATTTAGCTCAAAGCACCACTGTATCAATCATGGACTGTATACAAGAAGTAGACGTAATCATCTTGACGTCACCCGTTGGTTTGTGGACTGCCATTTTGAAGCCTCGAGTTTGGCCAATAGGGCGCTGCCATGTTGAGTTTTTGCAACCAGTGGCACCGGATGTGACCATATTTGGACGAGACGGTGGAGCTAACGGTCGTGTGTCACTCCAGCCTGATTGACAGGTCGCCATGGTAATGACTTGTCAATCATAGATAATCCAGCCCTGAAGCATACTCTGCTTTATGGTCTATTTTCCTCTAAATGGGACCATAATTTACTTAACATCATGTTGCATTGAAGAAGACATGAAACTGGTGACCGAGACCATAAACTCATCTGGAAAGTGTTTACTGAGGTAAAAAATCAGGTGAGAAGTAGGCTCATTTTACCATTATTTCTAATGGAGCAACCAGAAGAGTCGCCCCCTGCTGGCTGTTCGATAGTATGCAGGTTTAAGAGACTTCCGTATTGGCTTTGTGTATCACACTGGAAGTTTCCCGCTTGGTCCAAACACAGCTTCACAGAGCCGCTATTGTTGTTGTAGACTATTAGTCTTGTTTAAACAAATTGCACGTTTCTTTCTGTCATTACATTGTTATAGAACTCCTGTCTTCATCAAAGAAGCACTGCATAACCTTCCTTTGTCTTTGTATAACCCACCTGTCTTCATTTCACATAAACCTCTGTCATCGCAGCTGTCTTCTCTTCTCTTCCTCCCATTCCGGTCTCTCTGTCCCTTTCCCCAATCGGTTTGTCAGTCCATCAATGTCTAAATAGGCTAAGGCAGTGCAGCATTGTTGTTGATTTCATACATGTCATACGACACAATTACGTTAATGGCTCGATGAATGGATTTCATGGAGAGTCGGTCGGATTTGTTTGGGAGGCAGTTTAGAGACACAAAGAGCCTGTCATCTATGTTTGGTCATCAGCTCCAAAGCGCTTATTAGCAGATGGGAGATTTGACAGTTCTGCTGCAAATGAAGTGATAATTTCTTTTTGTTGAAGATTAGTTCACAGGCTTTTTTCCTTCCTTTCTTTCTTTTAGATGCTAAGATGTTCATTTACAGCTTTAAAACCACAACAGGTTTTGACATTTTTTACAGTAACTGATGGTTATGGGTATGTTAGACCTTAGTGGTCTCTGTGTAGGAGTTGGAATGACCCTGAACTCCACCCTCTCCATCACACAATCAACACACCCTTTGCAATTAGCCGTTCTTTTATGTTGATACTGAAGAAGCTCACTTTCTTTCCTTCACTACTGCTGCTCCTGCTTCAGTGTAAACATTGTTTAGCATTTAAATCAACCTCACCTCAACCACAGCTTCCACCTATAGGATCTGATTCTAGTCTTCAGAAGGGAAAATATGTCTTTGCCCCTCGTTGATGTCTTTTTTGTTGTTGTCATTGTTGCAGATTGTATGTGCAGACTGCTTATATTTGGCAGGTGGATGGTGGAAGGATGTCATAGAAAAAGGCTGAGGCACTTGCAACACACTCTGTGTCTGCAGTTATTGGTCATTGCTATATTTAGATAAGGTGCTACTATCTACATCCTTAGGGCTAAATAGTGGTATTGGACACATGACAAGTATTAAGTAGTAATTATGTGCAGCATGACATCAGGCTGTCATGCTGCTGCTCTTGCTGCTTGGAATTTCAAAAAAATGGATATGCTTTTATGTTCTAAAAGCAGGATTGTGTGCTCCTAAAGATCTGATGATTGAAGCAGCAGGCCAATAAAACAAATTTTCTAAAATCATTCGTACAGCTGTAACACAACATGAGGAACGCTTGATTTTTGTAGTTAGAAAGATAACTAAGAAATACAGGTAGGGTTTGGGTTAAATCAGTTGCATTTCTTTCTCTCACTCTCTCACTACAACTCAGCCTGCTGTTAAGAGCTAAGAACTGCATTTCTAATCAACTTGCCAATGAACATGCACAGTCAACAGAAGAGATTGCTCCATGTTATAAAAAGCAGCACTGAGTTAATGTAGCTAAGACAGAGGCAGAGGCCCCTTGTGTGGCTGACTGGCTAGAAGCCACCACAGCAGACACCCTGCTAGTAAGGATGTTGCCGACAGGGAGCCTGGAGTACTTGTGCTTTCAATGCCCACTATGCCAACCAAAACTGAGTCACTGTGATGCAGGGAGTTCCCCAGTGGACTGTTAGACTGTTGCTTGTTGCTTTGTTGGATACAGTTGCTGACGCCAGTGCTGAGGAACTTCTAGTGTGCGGCAGTACCGGACGCAAAACCACATTTTTCAAAGATAAAGAAACAACAGCTGATGGGCAGCTGATTTATGTAACCTAATGCTATTACCGTGTCTGCAATCCCTCCATCATTCACTCTCTAGTTCCTAAACGATAAGCACTCACCACATGAGTAGAAAATTGTGAATTGGTATCGTTTTGTGCCACACCTGTTTGGTGTAACGTAAGTATGAGAACCACATCTGAACAGGTATTCAACAGAACACATGCTTTTGGATTTTGCTTATTGGTTTTTGAAAGCAAAATACCTACCGTGTTTATTTTCTAGTGTTTCAAGTGTTTAAGTGAATGGGAATAGTACTTAAAAGATCATTGAAGTGGTTATAGAGTTAATGTATTATATATAGACTACCAGTGGAGACGTCTACATAATTAGCTGCAAAATGTTTCTTTAATGGCTTTGAGCCTGAGGTTATATGTGAATGTTCTCTCTCTCCCTCTTTTTTTCTCTCTCTGTCTAAAAGTACATTTCCAATATTTCTGCCTAACAAAATCTGTACTTTATAATTTTTTTATAATAGAGCTGGTTCAAAGACAAAGTTTGTCTATTGAATCTGACAGATGTACCTTTTCTGTATGTTTAATGTGGCTTAGTGGCATTACTCGTATATGTACAAACTTACCAGTCACTAAAACCAGTTCTGGGTCTGTGGTAGGTGACTGTTGTGGTTTGCAAATGTGTGTGAGTGTGTGTGTGTCTGCAGCAGACAGGGTTTAGGGTCCTTCCTGCTTTGAGATCCTCTGTAATTACTCTTTTGTCTCAGAGGCCAGATGCCCAAAGAGCCTTTCACCTCTCAGCCTTAACTCTGCTGGACCCAGCTGGGACAGTGAACAGGAGAACACTGCACTGAATGAGTGTGCCAGCATGTGTGTGTTAACCTACAGCATGGTGGTCACGGGTGTAGTGGAGAGCAAAGCATCTTTTCAAGCTGTCAGAAAGCCTTCCCACGTAATACATAGTGCAGAGTGTATGCAAATATACGCAGTGCACCACTTTGTTTTCAGTGTGCACTATAGTCAAATCTCTAGTGTCACTGATGCATATACCAGCTCCAACACAACATTTACCACTTTTTTCACTTTCCATGGTGCAACATCCAAGTAAGCTGTAGACTGATGTTGTGAAAGGGCAGGATATTTTAGAAAGAAAACACTGTATTTTGTATTTTTCTTAATGCCAACCGTTCACAGAGGGTTACGCTAACACACTTCAATCTTTTGCAACATGTCACATGTAGTATGTCGAACACAGTAATTTTACATTTTACATGTAATGAACAGCATGCAATATATATCTTTGTCTTAGACAGAGTCCTTGCTTTGTTTTCATTATATTTAACTTAAAGTAGCTATTAGCAATATTTTTTATATTAACAACTGACTACATGATAGTGTGGTTAATGGTGATGAACGCATTTATACTGAATTTCCCTTTCATCTGTGGTGGAGCACAGTGGAGCATTTAGCAGCTAAAGAGCCTTCTATATTTTTCACAGAATTGTAATGGAGAGCAAAACAGAGCTAAAGGAGAGTGAACATTGGACTTACATTCCTCAGGCGGATAGAAACATGACTCTGTGAATGCTAATGTTGCTCCACATCAACCTGCAGTGTAAATAGGAAGCTGTTTGCTAACATGTTTGCTGTATTAATTGAAAGGTTCACTGAGATGTTATTTAGCTTAGTAGACAAATGGTAGTGAAGCTACTTTCCCTCCTATGAAAGTGTCCAAACTATTATCATCCAAAAAGATAGCAACAGAAATATTCATTACTCTTTTGTGTCAATGTTTATATCAATGTGATTGAAAATATATAACATAAAAGGTAGTGTAATAAATGACTTCCATTAAGTAATTACCAAATAGTAGTGTAACCTTTCCATATTAAAACCATGGTAATCTTGTCTGTACTCATCATAAGCACCAACACATGGCATGTGAAAAGAAGCATTCTGTGTCAATAAAGGAAGACGTCAGAAAAATAATTTCCCCATATCTTTAAATTTAAAGCCTTTCCCATGAATACTGATCATTTACATTCAAAGTGAGCGCTGACAAAAAAGAAATAAAATTTCCTTCTGACAAACTCAAGACTTTAACATTCTGCCTTTGAAACTGAGTTGCATTAAACTGAGAGAGAAGATAAAGCGTATGAATGAGCAGAAAGGAGAAATGAAAAATGAATTAGATTGGCTTAGACTTCAACTGTGTGTGCGTGTGTGCGTGTGCTGGTCAGAGGTGGCTAGATGAAATGCTTGCCTCTCTGGTGACCCCACTCCCATCCGTCATGGTAGGTAAACAGCCCGGTGTCACCCGCTGACACTCCACCGGGACCCTGATCACCTCATAGTGCCAAGTTACGGGTGGGCTTCTGTGGATAGGAAGATTACTGATACACACACACACACACACACACACACAGACAAATTCCACTTTAATATCTTTATTTCTATTACTTATTTCTGTCTCTTTCACAAACACACACAGAGCAGTAAAACAAACCTTCAGTTCTCTGTATCATATACACACACGCACGCACACACACACACACACACACACACACACACACACACACACACACACACACACACACACACACACATTTCCTCCTAGTTGTGGGGTCAGTGTAGGGTGTGAGATGCCTGGCAGTTTGTTGTCACATTCGTGACAACAGTGATGGGGTCTTCCACCACCTGGCTTAGATTAGCACCCGATGCCAGATGTATCTTTTCTGTAACGCACACCCACACACACCATGTAAGGACTGACGCCGACAGCCAGAGAGAGTACATGCTACAGGAAGAGGGGTGGCAGTAGAGAGGTTGATCTCCACAGCCAGAGAGCAGTCCGGGGCGTGACATACATGATTGAATGAGCGAAGCATCTGCTCTCCTTCCCGGCCTCCTGCAATAACAAAGCCTGATTTGAAAATCTGCTGCCTGAGGCTCTGGTTCATGCTTCATATGTGGCTCGATGTGCAGGAGCCCTATACCTTGTTCATGCTGCCAGTGCCTGGCTCCAAACTCTTGCTCCCTCTGCTTGGCGGAAGACCTTGACAAGTCAGTGATAAATGTAGGGAAATTGAACTTTCAAGATGCTACATTGAGAAATAAAATCCTAGTTTCAGCTCCTTTTTCCAGTTTGTTTATTTAAAACCCTTTTCTAGAACACTAACAAAACAAACTCAAATTAGGGTCTTCAACAACAGATTGAATTTGCTCAGTTGTCATGGAAATGTAATTATTTTATCCCCTGAGCACTTCAATACTTCTTGTTCAGAGTTCTTGTCCATGTACTGTAAACCAGTCTAGCTGCATCTAAGTGGACATTTTACAATCCTGTTGTAATATGACAAATAAAGTTACCTTGTGCCTTGATGTGATACTGTTTTGCTGCTTTTTCCAGTTAAAAATACACTTTGACATTACCTTTCAAATACTGCGTTTACAGTAAGAGTATTCAAATTCAATCCTAAAGAACTACTTTCTGGTGTTGAAAACTATCTTAGCAAAAGTAATCAAACTAAAAATTATGCAAAAGCTGGGGGAAACGGATGGGAGAGGTCACTTGTATATCGACCTACAAACATAAAATGTCCAAAAGGCTATTCTAATAGGTTTTCTTTCGTACTATTTCTTGGCCATGACTAAGGTTTGCATGGATTAAACACATTGGCTTTAATGTGTTCATTAGTGAGCTTTAGAGGTGCTGGTACTTTACCTTTAGACAGGCTAGCTGTTTCCAGTCTTTCTTCTAAAGCCTAGTTAACACTACGCAAGTTTTAGCCCGATTTGTCTGACGGTGAGCTCGGCGACATTCGGGCTGTGATCAGGGGTAAATCAGCGATTGATCGGCAGTTGCCAGTCGTTATGTGTGAACTACTTAACGATGTATCAAAACGGCTAACAAGACGCAGCTGACACATCAGACGCCTGCCAGATATCTAGCATGTCAAATATCTAGAGGAGTCGGCAGACTCGACATCCATATCCAGCCAATGACAACAGGCAGAGCTGGCAGAGCAGGCAGCTACTTTTTCTTTGAAAAACACTCTTTTCTCACCTCCAGCTCTCTCTGCAACTCAGCAGTGTGCTACCTGCGTGTGTCATGACACATGACACATAACCGCAATGTCCATGGTTTGATTCCAGCTGTGGACCTTCATTTCATACCCTCCTGTTTCCTGCCTGTCTAATAAAGGTAAAAATTGACCAAAGAATAATTATTTTAAAAATGTCAAACTATTCCTTTAAAGGTGTACAATATATGGATTTAATATCTAGCATTCTCCTGTTGTCCTTGTCAGTTTATCAGTGGAACAGATTTCTGCATTTAAAGTAGTGTGTCACACACATTGATCAAACAAACCAATCATGTTTCAGGCAAATCGTCAACATTTGCATGTGCTTTTGACTGAGGTCATGTAGTCAAATAATAGTAAGAAACAAAGATTTAAAGGAGATGACATGCCTGTGTGCGAGTGTGTTTGTGTGTGTGTTCTCCCCCTGACATCTTTCAGCCAGCCTGAATCTGTGTGTGTACTGACACCACAGTGAGGACACCATCTTCAAATGATCGACTCTCACCTGACAAATGCATGAATAAATAGAAAGACAATGAGAAAGGGACGTGTAATGTAGGAAATAGGAAACAACTAATTCAACAAAGGTTACTGTGGGACTACACAGTTAATCTAGAATCATGTTTTTACTGGAGTGCTCATATAGATTATTTAAAAGTCAAGCTGTTTTTTTGGGTTTCCGCATGTGCTTTTACTCATTCCAAAGTAAAGACAAATGGCAATGATGTCATGCTGCTTAATATCTTCATAGTGGAAACAGAAACAGAAAGGACCAACACACCTATTGTGTAACATTATTGTGTCACTTGACTGTACATAACTCAGAAGAAAAGCTGATATCATACACTATTCTCTGCAGAAAAGATTGAGTGTAATCTCATCTTTGGAAATTAATGAGATATATATTATGCTTTCAAAGCAACTTTTCCAACAGTTAAGATGAGATAAAACTTTAATGATACCTCAAGGGAAAGTGGGTCATTGCAGCAACAAAGAGAAGGTTATACTCTCCACCAGGAGAAATACAAATACATATTCCCATTGTTCCTACAACACTTTGCGCTACTTTAGTGAAATTCTAAATAGAGTAGCTATTGTAATAGTTACAGGAATGTTGACTTTGTCCCTTCTCCTGTGCCTGGTGCATTGTCTCGGGGGTGGTGGGTACCAGGCTCACACCAGGACGACTTTACCCCAGAAACAGTGTCACTGCAGCTGGTTCCCGAACGACTCAACGCCCCCCACTGCTGTTCTCACACCAGCTCCAATGCTCGCCTCGTTATCAAGCCGTTAGTCCTCACTGATCTCCAAGAGCTTCTGTCTAAACCCACCCACTGTCTCCATTCACCCTCCAATAAACACTCCACTGACAGCAAGTGGCCGTCTGAGCCAGGATCAGGTTAGCTTTACTTTAGGTCTGTCTAGGTTAGGTTTCAGCACTTTTTAATTTGACCATGTGATGTCATCTGTTAGGGAGCGAGTGGAGAAAGACATATTGTACAGTAATGGTGGAAGAAATTTCCAGAGCTTTAATTAAGTAAAAGTGCCAGTACAACAATCCAAAAATTACTGCATTCAAAACTTACTCAAGCGAAAGTATCATGATAAAGACAAGAAAAAAAAGGAAACTATAAGTGTTAAGTAAAAAGGTCCCTTTCATTTTTTTTTTTTTTTTTAAATATTTGCTGAAATTATATTCTGTCACAAGTCTGTAACAAGCCCAGCCAATCATTTCCTTTGGCCCAAATGAAAAGACTGACTGGCTTGGGGGGTATTGTTTTGGTTGGATTTGAGTTTCTTCCATCCTGCCTACCCCAGCTTTATTATGTAACTTGGCTGAGGTGGAGCACATTTTTATGTGTTTGGCAGTTCTGCAAAACTGTCAAAACAAACATTTCTGTCTACACTTCAGTCCTGAAAACCTTTGCAGTGCAGTAAGAATATTTCAATCTTATAAAACTGTTTATGTTTTATGTTATGTTTATGAAAATTAAAAATGAATGAGACAGGATAAGGCACATTTAAAAAAGTTATTTTTAGAAAGTAATTTATAATGCATAATCATGAAATATATATATACTCAAGCAAAGTACCTAATTTTGCTAGAAGTACAGTGAGTACATAATTACTACATAATTACTTTCCACTACTTTTTTAAAAGAAAATGAAACTCAATTCCACACTTTTGTCACTGAACAATGCACACCATTTTAGAAGCCAAACTGTAAAATGTAAAATTAGAAAATGCAAAAATAGTAACTACAGGTATCAGATAAAGTAGCATGAAATGGAAACACTCAAGTAAAGTATTTAAATACTGTAAATTTATGTATGTTTAAATGTAATTAATTACATTCCACCCTTGCTGATATATCAGTATGGGGTTCAGTAAAGTGGGGAAGGAACAACTGCTCTGATGTCAGTTTTATAGCCTCATTTCACTCAATAAACATCCTCCAATTAGTCAAGTGTAGTTGTTTGGATCGTAACCCTGGGAGATGCTACCAGAGTCTATGTGTATCAAAGGAAGACTATAGAGCAGATAACACTGCCTGTCTAAAACAAGAAGGACTGTCAAAGAGAGTGAAAAGTAGCAGGACGGACCAACAGGCTCGCTCTCTTCTACACTCCCCCATACGAACACACTGCACTGCTGCCGTTATCAGCGAATGAAGAGGGGATGGGAGGTCTGGGAAAGGGAGAAGGGTGATAAAGCCCTGAGATCATGTTGACAGGCAGTTGCCCGATTGACCAGACCCTGTCCAACAAGCCTGCCAAAGAACTAGTGTTGATGTGTCTTGTTCTTTGAAGAGACAGCCGGGTTCCCGTGTCGTGGTGATCGGAGTAGGAAGTAAATGATACCACAGTTGTGTTACAGGAAGTTCTTGACACGTTGTGATACATCACATTGTCTTCTTTTCGACCAATTCAGCAATACAGCACTCAGAGCAAGGAAATAACATGACATGTAATTTCCTGATTGTCAAAAGGGGACAAACGTGGGATACATGTCATAGAAAAACATAACCATATGGAGCTCAGGATCGAAACATCTGCTGTGAAACCTTTTGTGGTGTAATCATTCAAGTCAGGGACGAGGCAAGTAGAATTAACCCATGAGCTAAAACATCGAGTTCTTACGTCTTAACGTATTTTTTAATGGCATTATTTCTTCAACAGGGCTGCCACTTCGCAGAAACATTACTCTATCACTTAGCTATTTCTGCACTGCTGCACACAATCTCACATTTTTATAAATGAACTGACTCGTTTATTTGCTGTGTCTCAGCGCAGAGCGACCTTGGGTGTACGGTTGGTTGGTTTCTGCACCGGCGATGACGGTTGGAGGAGCTCTGTGGGCCGTGGCACTGAAACCAAATAGGGGCTGCATATTAGCGGGCACTGAGTGAAACAGTCAACAGCAGTGTTTCAGGGAAGCAGTGGAGCTTTAACACCTACTGTAACGCCCTGCCCTGCTTCCTGCTCTGGATTACATCTAGGCTTATAGTGTATAGGACACATACACACACACAGATGCTGAGACTTTTCCTCAATGTGCACCCGCCCTTCACCTTTCCCACCCACTCGCATTCATACTGAGGATATCCAAACTATGTATTGCTCACACTCATGCTCACCTACTCTCTCTCTCTCTCTTTCTCTCTCTCACACACACACACACACACATATATGCAATGACTTCCAAGCTATTTCCTATCCCACTTTATACGTGCTTGTCATAATCTGTTTGTGAGTGTTTTGTTAATGGACAAACAGCAAAACATTGCAGGCACTGAGCATTAATGACACTAAACACACCAGTCAGCTATGATAGGCCGTCATACACATTTGTGCACACACACATAACACGCACCCTTTTCTTACATATTAGGGAACTGGTAATGGAAAGCCTCCCTCCTATGAGTGCTGGCCTCATTTTAGTAATTACCATGTGGAAGGTGTAATGGAAGCCCACCCCCTTGAGCAACACACAATGACGTTCGGGCACACGAACATTCAAACAGTCATACAGTCACATTTAAGTACATTCTGTAGTTACAGTGTGGTTGGTAAAAATTCTTCCTCCATCTGTCAAACACACACGCACACACACACATATACCATCTATCGAATGGCCAGTCCTATCTGTTATCAGCATGTCTCGGCCTGTCATACCTGCCTGTCGTCTGCAGCCTGTGTCCCAGAATGCTGACAGATAAGCCTGTGTGTGTGCGTATGCCAGTTCAGCATCAGTGTGTGCTTTCTGGATCCCACGCTCGTCTACTTTTAAGGGGTTTCCCGTGTTCTGCTGGGTTAATCTCAGTCCCACCAGTTGTAATTCAGCAAACTGGTCAGCTATTTGAGCAACCAGACACACTCTTTAAGGATTGGACAAATGAAGTTTGTGATAGGCTCAAACAAATCCACGAACATCCACATCACCACGCGCCACTAAATACAAATACAAAGACACACTGGACGAACTAGTAACAGTTGTAGCAGTAAGACAAGACGTTCACTAAACCGTGACATCAATTCAGTGCAGTGTTTGATGGCATAACTGAGCATGAAATAAGGCCCAACATTTCAAACAGCTACTTCTTATACAGCACGATAGACTGATTTTTTTGATGTCAGGTTTATTTCACTGAAACACATTGAGGAGACTGTTTTAAATGAGCAGACAGCGTGTAAGGTCATATAGTGTCATGATTTGGCTCGCTGCTTCCTCAGTCCTAGTGTGTTCTGTCTATTTTCCATCTCCTTTATATTTTTCTTTTGTCATCTGTCTGTCCTGTGTGTTGTGTGACCGTAGCGCTCCTGGTTCTCTCTCTCCTCATCAGGTCACCTGTGGCTTCCTACTGACCTGAAGTAGATTCTGCAATCACCTCTCCTGTCTTAAATCTTGGCTTTCCAACCAGTCTCCAAATCGTCCGTTCACCCAAGTGGTAACACTCGCTACAGCCAGCCTTAGAGTTTGTTTAGCCTAGTTTGCCATTTGAATCTCTTGTTTTGATCTTTGTCTGACTTTGCATATTTTTTGCTCCTGCTCCAGAGACCTGCTTCGGTTCTGGAATCCCTGCCTGTCTGCCTGAGACCAGTTGTTTTTTGGACCAGCCTCTCGCCTATCTGCCCGCACTCAGCCCCAGTCTCACAAAGGATTTCAAAGCACCATTCCTACCCGTTGTTCAATAAAACCCCTGCACCTGTTTCCAACTGTGCCTCCGTGTCTGCTTCTAGACAGCCCAGCCTAACATATAGCAATGTAGACTTATACAGCAATGAACTGAGGTTGGCAAACAGTGCCAGGAACTCAGGAGCCCAAAGAACACAGGAACAATATCAGGAATACTGAGACTAGTAAAGGATTAAAGAGCAACAACTTTGATTGGGACACAGTTTTTACATGAGACAAGGCAACAAAACGCTCACTATTTTGTTCTTTCTCTTCACTGTAATTTACTGTTTTGCAAATATGTTATTTGAATGAAACAGAATTTAAGTTTTAGTTTTATCTTGTATCGGACCGAATAAAATGATTAGCTGGATCTATGACAGTCCTGCGACTGGGTCTTTTCATATTTGTGTCACTTTTCATGTGAACAACCGAGTGCAACGCTACTGGAATTTCAGGATCGACTGTCTGAAAAAGACTCTGAACGAGCATAACCCAACTCTTTCAGTACCGAATATCACTCACTGGTGAAACACGAATGTGACTGCTGCAACTTATGTGCAGTTAAACACAGGTTGCCATGTCTGTGTGCCAAAACCAGCCCGACAGCCAATAAAGGCAAGGCAAGTTTATTTGTATAACACAATTCAACAACAAGGCAATTGAAAGTGCTTTACATAAACCATAAAAGAAACACAGGGCAATATAAAAAGACATTTATAATATTTTATAATACAATTAAAAAAAGTTAAAAAGAAAATAAAAACAAGATAAAACAGCAGAAAGCAGAACTCAATATATGCCCTTGCCAAACCTACCGCTGCTTTTAAAGTCCAATAGCATTGCTATTAATGCCAAATGTATTGTGACATCTACAAAGTAACACCATAAATGCTTAGTGTGCCAGCATTCAAAGCAACTTTCCCTAAAGAGTTCTTTCACCTAGGTCCTAAAAAGGCCTTGTGTAATTTGATTCAGCATATTATTAACATCTGTAAACATGACAATACCAAAACGCACTAACCACTGTCTTTCCGCTTTCTCTTCCCTTTTCCCTCTTCTCCCCTGCCTGGACAACATGGGTGTACTGTATTTAATTGATATGCATTTACTGTAGTTAATGCAAAACCTTATTTCAACTGAAACACCCTTACGTGTTGCTTCACTATATTTTAATCATTCTAATACATGTGTAAATAGGCATGTGTATTAACTGTTAATACTTTTCTTCTCCTTTGATAATGATTTTAAAAAAATGGGTTCCTTTATTGACCCTAAATATAAAATTACTTCTACATAATACTGAACTATGGTACACACACACACACACACACACACACACACACACACACACACACATTCACAGTTCTATTTATTATTTTATTGATTAAATGAACTGTATGAATAGAATTGTTCTTTTGTATTAACCTTGAAGCTTTGGCAATATTGTTCTTTTGACATTCATCCCAATAAAGCAAACTGAAGCTTTGCAAACTAGCAGAGTTTGGGATGGAGAGGCAGGCAGTGACGGGCAGAAAGCATTATGGCACATCTTGTCAGCGTGTGTGTGTGTGTGTGTGTGTGTGTGTGTGTGTGTGTGTGAGGGACGTGTCCCATGTGTGTACATGCTGATCTGGTGACAGGATTTGGGTATAAATAAATTATTTTATAGATATTATTCATGTAATTTGCATGAAAAATGGGTTTGCCTAGGGTGCCACTGGTATTGATATTAGAATGAGGGGTGGACATTTCTTGTAATGAATAGCATTAAAAACAAATTCATCCTGTAGTATAACTTCCTAATGATTCGAAAAAGCAAGATTAAGAAAAGTGTGTGTGAATGAGGGCGAGCATTAGCAAACAAGACAGAGGGAATGGTGATCAAGAGAGCTAGCGAGTGAATTATTTGCTCTCTGATTCAATGTGATTCCGTATAAATTAAGAAATAAAAAAACATCAAACACTCTAGAGAACTTTGCTACTTTAGAGACAGGCTCTCCGGAGATTTCGGTCTCCTTTCCATCTCATCACCATTTAAACGTTAGTGTTGCCTAACATTAAATACAAAGAACTATGTGATGACTGTGTTGTCATGTCATGTGTGAAAATTGTCGCTGCAGATCTTCTTTGCAACCATTGTTTTCATCCATTCAAACATGATTACTTCTGCGTGTTGTTTGAAAATTGAGTCTCAAACAACACAGTTGTTTTTAATCCATAATTGGATGCAGTAAGATACAAACAGTAATGCACAATAGGGATTTTTTGTGAGCTTAGTTCCTGAGCTTAGATCATATTACTATTTGGTCAAAAAGGGACGCATTATCCAGAAGTGCAACATAAAAAGTAGCCAACAGGCAATGGTCTAATCATGCACAATCTACACAATCACAATTGTATGTGGAGAACTGTCCAATTTTGTTTTTTGAACATACTATATTGTCTTTTGCATTGAATTCCATGTGTCATGAATATAATGCACAGCACAGCTTGCATTTTCAATGGACTCCTCTCTCTCTAACCCAAGCAGTAATACATACAGACACACACACACACACACACACACACACACACATACATTCAGAGTAACTAGAAGACATAGTGGTGCTTAGAGGTGGGTGGCACTCCTCAGCGACTCTCAGTAATAAAAGTCGAGCACGATTTGAAAAGGCCCTATTGTGGCTTCATTCTGTTTTTCCACGAGGGTAGCATTCCTCCCAAATTGGACAAAAGAATTTTAATGGGGCGGCTAATGGACTGTGATTAGATAGGAGGAGAGGGAGAGAGAGAAGGAGAGAGAGAGAGAGAGAAATAGGTGGGCCTTTTTGGGAGTAGGCAGGATGGGAGGCTGAATGCAGCAATGGGGGGGCTTGAGTTTCATCCATCCAGAGAGAGGGGGCGATGGGCCAGGAGATTACCCCATTTACCTGCAACCTTTGAGGGGGAACTGGAGAGGAGGACAGGGGGTTTTATTGCGGAGGTTAGGTTGCCAGGGGGACACAGGGGACTACACTCCAAAGGTATATCCGTACATATAGTGGAGGGATGGATGGAAGCCCACCTGCTTTTAGCTGTAAGTGGATTCAGTGTGGCTCAAGTGGCTTAATGCAGGGCTCACTCAAAGAGAGACTGCAGGTTTGTGCAGCAGGCGATGCAAGATGCTAAAAATAGCAATGGGTTGATACACATTGTTGCCAAAATATTACTATAAATTTTAATGTCGACAGACAGATAACCAGGATGTAACAGAAAATTAGATTCATTTATTGAACTTTATTGTAAAATGCTGTTGCTTCCACCATCACAGCTTCAGCTATTGCTCTTGTATGTTAATTTGAACTTGTACTGTACAGTACAAGTGTGTTATTGATATTATATAGAATATGCAACATTTTTATAACATCGGATATTGTGCTGTTTGTAAGGTGGATGAGTATCTTTGTTGTTGTTTTTTTAGCAATATTAATAGGCTCCAAAGACAACAATGTCCGTTGATTGGGCGGACCAACACTTTGGTGCAGTCAGAAATGTCTCGTTCACTGTTAGGATGAATTGGCATGACATTTTGTACATTGACATTCATGCTCCCAAAAGGATGAATCTTACTGACTTTGGTGATCTCCTGATGTTTACTCTGGCACCACCAGAAGGTTTACATTTATGGTTTTGAGAGGAATACCAACTATTAGATGAAAATTGTAATAATTTTGGTGATCCCTCATTTTTCATCCATCGCATTCATCAGAAAGAATACTTTAGTCCCATACTTTGGTTTATGACCAAATACCAGAAGAGCCAAAGACATTCAAGCTCAGCTGCACTTGGTGTGCAGTGCTACTTAGTGAATGTTAAATGGTAGCTCAATAAACTAAGAAGTGGAATTGGCTAAATAGACTCAAAGTCTTGTCATACTGCATCATTTCCACAACCTTCTGCCATTAGTCAAGGTTTTGTCCCAAAGCATGGAATCTGTAATCATCTGGCATCATTTAGTTCTGCTTTAATATCGCACTTTCTTCATTTTATAACCAAAGCTGTAACAAGGTTTTGCACACCTGAAAGTCTCATAGGTGCATTGGATCAAAACATTTAACATATACCATTCATGACCACAAAAGGTATCACTGTGACAATACAAAATACAAAACAGTGAGCCTCTGACACAGAAGACACATGTTAATCCCAACACTGGATAGTATAACAGTAGGAAACGCATATAGAGGACTCAGCAGCCATTATTTCAGTTTTAATGGAGTAACAGAATGGGTGTGTCCTTCAAATGTAGCATTTGCTTCATTCATATCTACATAAAGCATCTTCATAATGCTATGGTAAACAGAACAAGCTACAGTACCAAAAAGTCCTAGGCTATGCTCATACTATATGGTACCTGGGCTGTTGGTGATCGTCAGCGTGTGGGAATTTTTTTGTTCTTTCACAACTGCTTTTTTCAAATGATAACTATCATCTTGAAATATAATCTCTCCTCTCAAAAGCAAAACCAATACCTGACAGTGTCATTTCAGAATGATTTTGTTTCAATGACAAAACCATTTCTATTCTAAAGGTATGGATCTCTCTTCCATGATCTCCGTCATCTCATCTTTCTGCCTCCCAATGTCACTAGACTGAAATGACTTGAAATACCTTCTGTCTTCACAAGTGCGCACACAGCACACACCCTCTACTCTTACCTTCATGCCTATGCAGATGAAACTCCCCGGCACACAGACACACACACAGACACACATACATGCTGTCATTCTTTTCCAAATTGGATAGAGACACTGCCATACGATATTTACATAAGTAATAACAGGCGGCTGCTCCAGGGGCCAGAGGCTTCTATCTCACAGCACAGGATAGGTAATTGTTATTTTGGCACAGAGGTGCTACCTGTGTGCGTGCTTAAGCTTGACTGTGTGTGTGTGTGTGTGTTTGTGTGTGTGCAAGGAGGGATCATCTGAATAAGAATCAAAGAGTGGTGAATTTATTAGGGATTTGTGTGCGCATGCGTGCAAGTGTGCATGTTAGGATTCTGGCAAAATAAACCTCTTCTTCTTCTTCTTCTTCTTCTTTTCCTCGTTATATTTGCAGCACATGTCTCAATGACTATTTGTGTTAGCTTGGGTCCATTGGGAGACAGCAGGCTGCATCTGTAGCCCACAGCTCCTCAGCTTGGTATTTTGTGCCAGGCTGACGCAGTTTGTTATCAGCACATATTGTCCCGGACTGCAAGTGTGCTGCTGTGTGTCTTAGATGGTTGGTGTGACTGGACCCTGCTCCCTCCCTCGCTTGATCAGTCTCTCTCTCCCCATCTGTGTGTGTGTGTGTGTTTGAATATGGTTATTTCAAGCAAATATGTGGGCAGCTGCCAGTTGCCCTGGATGACTCTGTTTCTCGGTGAATATGTTTATTTTGAATGAGTTTGTTTTCGTCTTTGCATGTGTTTCTGAACATTGACTGTGCAAGTTGCGTGTCTACGTGGCTATTAGTGTGCCCATGCTCAGTGTGTGCATGTGTGTGTTCTTGTACTTCTAACAGTAATAGACATTTTTAAGAAGAGACACATATTGCAAGGTAATTTTTCTGTCCCTCTGTTTCTTTCAAGGGACTAATTTAAGGTTTCGATTTAGGGTTAGGAGTCATGTCAGAGGACTAATGCAGCTAATAGGTCTTCACAGGTATAGTAAGTCAGACTGTGTTGTGTGTATGTGTGTGTAATCCTCAGTGCTCTCGACAGCTCGACAGCTCTCTCCTCCTCTGTGCAACTCAATAAGCTCTCGCTGCTGTCACTGTGCAGCGGCGGGACGCCATAGCAACCAGCCCACCTTTAGGTGATTACCATGCTCAGCCCTACCTCCCCCATCAACACCCATGGTGCAAAAACAGCCCGCCCCCGGGAGAAGGAGATGGAGGAGGAGGAGGGGGAGAGAGAAGGAGAGGAAAGGAATCGCTGGTCTGACCAAAATGTTTTAGCATAGCATCTCTGCGTCTCTGTAAAAGATTAGATAAACCTCAACACTGTGTTTTTTCTCTTGTCACATTGTCAGATTTAGTGATTCTTCTGCTTTCACTGGAGACTGCAAATGATGTTCTACATATGTATATGTTTGCAGCCTCACTGAGCCTACGAACTATGTGAATGAGTTTGGAGTGAACCGATCGATGAAGTCAATTTGGCTCGTATAGGGGAATAACAGACAGAGGTTATCATGTTGACTCACACTGAGTTTCAAGATTTTATGCGTTATACAAATTTTAAATCTGCATACCTCATTGCATGGAACCCATCGGGATAATTTTAACATAAGGCAAAATGAGACGAGTGGCCTACCATGAATGGATAATTACATTAATTTAGAAACTGTATTCAATGTGGATCAGTCACGTCTGGCTGATACTCAATCCTCTTCATAAAGTCAGTATCCAGCGGATTGGATTGATGCATCCCAACCAGGGACTGAATTAGCAAATACAACAATTATAAGCAGCTTGGGTGGAGATTTTGTCTGTGCAAATGTATCAACGCTGAAGTCTGTTAACTTTCCACCCTGTGTCACCCTTTGCAGCAGCAACAGGTTGATGGAAAAGATGTGTGTGAAAGACATCTGTGACTTCATCTGAATCATCATTCGCAAAAAATCCCCCACTTGGTAAAATGTGATACTACTCGGCTTATGCTTGATTTGTTGCGTTAATACAGATAACGGTGTGAAATCCATCTTTTAGGTGTTGGCTCTGCTTTGAGCAGGTTTTACCTCCAAACACACCTCAACAAGACAAAGGGAGGTTTTCTTTTCTCCATATAATTGGGAAAACAATTATTTATTGCAACCAAAAATCTGTTTTAAAATCATATACTGGGCTTCATAATGCATTCTGTCCTGTTGTAACTGTCCTTTTGTCTGATTGTCTCAGGCTGTTACTACCCCTCACATTTACGTCGTCTTTATTTTTTTTTAGCATCATCGGCATCAATTTATGTAATGAATAAGCAGATGAATTCATTCAGTTAAAGACAGCACCGTATGTGTAGCCACTAAACATCAATAAATCATTACCACATAAATTTGCTGGCCTCTTGCCAGTTATGCATGTTACTTGTTGTGACACTGGGCTCTCTTTGGCAGTAAAGTTTGATTGTTTTATGGCTGAAAACAGGAAGAGGGGGCTTTTTTGAAATGGAACTGAAGCTTTTTTTATCTGGAAAATGTGTTTTTTTTGGTAAACCTCCATTTAAACTTCAGTAATACCACTGAAATGAGATGGCGTACTAATTGACCATGATTTGGTTACAGCTATGATATTGAGGAACCACAGTTCTTCACATCACACCTTTCATTTGTACCAGTTTGTCTGTGAGTTACAGCTGAAGGACCAAACGCTCATTGTGCGCTTATAAACTCCCACTACCTTCTGTGCCTCCTCTTGATTCTCACTAAGTTAGGAGATGACATCAGTTGGAACACAAACTCCTTCAGCAAGTCACACCGTCAAGCTCGTTGGTTCAGCCAAGTGTCAGTTTGTGTGTGACTGTGATGCTTGCGTCTGCATCTGTGCTCTGAGTCCTAAACTCACAATCAAAACAATATCTCAGAGTGAGAGAGAGATGGTCTGTACATGACTTTAACTGATGCAATATGACTGAAATGTATGCATGTTTAAGTGCACAAATAATCCATGTGTACATTCACACATGTGCACATGCACACACACCGTTGCTATCACACCAAGACTTAGGGTAATGTCCTTTATGGAGGCATCCACATACAAACGCTGGCCGTCACTGCACCACCTCCTTGTCTTTCTCTAAGTATGATGATTAGGAGGTGCACCGAAGTGTCTGACACCACACCATAAAATAACTTTGAGACACCTTAAATCATCTCCCCTGGAGTGCTTATTCCGTTTTGCGGCTGCCAAATGTCTATTGCGTGTAATCTTTCACATAAAAATTCTAAAGCTGCCTAGAGTTGGAGCTGATTTGTAGCTTGTGTTGATGCTTTAAGCGTTGAGTGACTGTGCCGCCACAGACATCTAAATGCATCTAACGGCAGCAGCTTAATCTGGCAGCCAGATGAGGGTTTGCTGGATCATTACCCAGCCCCCTAACATCCAAAAATGATGCCTCTATAACAAAACAGTACGATAAGCAGATTGTCATGGGGTTACAAAGAGTAATTTGTGACTTTGATACAACGTCGCTACCTTTACGCCCCATAAAGCAAGACACAGCAACTTGTAAATCATGCACCTTAGTCACAGTCTTAGAAATAAAGGTTTCCATTAAATGCACATTTCAGTTGCACTTTCTATTTTTTCCTTTCAGACTTGCCAGAGAAAGGCGTGTAACCTCGATATGTCTTGATCTGGGAAGTTATATTGCAGTGTGGCATTAGAGAACCTCTCTGTGTGAGCACATACCTCCTGCTGTCGATTCTCAAACCAGTGGCATTTCCCAGAACAACAACTCAAGACTGGAAAATGAAGGGTGGTAAACAACAGGGTAGACACAACAACGGCCCGCTTTGAAAACCCTCAGGTAATTCTGATATGACACAAAGGATCTCTTGCCGCTCGGCTGTTTTTCCACAACCACAGAGCGAGCTTGCGCCTGCTGGGCTCGACTGCCGGACCTGCCGTGATGCTTATTGACTGACACACTGCCGTCAGGGGGTAGAGCTGGGTGGCAGGGGCACGAATAGGTCAGATAACAGCCAGCGACGTGGCATGGGGCATGGGGATGGAAGCTGCATGGTGGACGGCTGATGGAGGGTTTCAGAGTGAACTTCCCACACCATGCTGAAGAATTTTTTTTGGCGACCCTTTAACCACATTTAACGTCACATAACTTACGTCACGTATTTAAGGTCCGTTACGCCTGTCACTGGAGCATTAATTTCCAACAGTCATTTATATTGTTTAGGGAAATGGTCGTATATGTCATTTTTAGAGGCTTTGACAAACAAAATATTTTGACGTTTGGGTACGAGGACATGTTGCTGTGACAGCCCCAGATTTGGGCCCTCTCTTGTTCTTTGTATCTTGCTGTGTTTTGTCCCTTTAATCCAGGTAATTGGTGGGTGGAGTTGATACCTGGTGTGAGATGCAACACACCTGAGCAGGCGGGGCTCAGCTGGCTATAAAGGAGCCTGCATGATGATTTGACTTCCGCTCTTCTCCTGGCTTGCCGAGTGATTCTGTTCTGTTTTGTTCTTTGTGTTCTACACCCATACACTCCACTCACACATACACTGCATACATACTGATCTGACAGACACCTACAATTGTATATTTTGCTTAATTTACTTAGAAATATATAATAATTATAAATATCTATTATTATTTTCAGACTGTGTGGTTTCCCGGTTTTGTCACTTACTGTTGAGCCAGGTTACGACCTTTTCGTTTAAAAAAAAAATCAGCTAATTTAGCATTGGCTTAAGTTAGGTACAGCTGAAAAAATCTGGCAGCGACAGTTGTGCTTTCAGCTGACAAGAAACAGGACCCATTGTTTCAAAGTGAACAGCAAATTTTTTGTGGTAAAATTGCCAACATTATTGTATAATCATGTGCCTGAAAACGGAAGGCTTGACAGGTAGCAACAGTAACTAGGGGGTGAAGGTGTGTGTGGGGGAGGGGGCTTAGCGAGTGGTCTATTGTGGTCCACTTGCTTGGACAGCCATGCCTACATCCGATTAAAAATGTCACAGGAACAGACTTCAGACTGGAAGTGCTGCAAAAGAAAAACTGAGACACACTGAATATTTTTGTTATCTCTAAACACTGCTGGGAATATAAGAAGAGCAGTACATCTGATTGCCACCAGTCAAACTGCTGGTGCTTTATTAATGCTGAATACTGGGCAGGTTTGTAAATTGCTCTGGATGTCAGCGGCAGCCAAATGCTTTACATTTAAATGTAAAAAAGAAAGTGACTGGCCAAGTCACAGTTTGATAGATAAAGACAGGCATGACGTGAGTCAGACATTTGTTTCGTTAACATTTCCAAACGCTGTCCTGATAAGATATAAACAGGAGACAGGCAAAAAGAAATGCTGAAAAAAGAAGGTATGTATTAAAGCGGAGACTTCCATAAAGGATATCCAATGGCACAAAGTTAATAGAGAATGCTGGAGATAATATACTGTAGTAACACTGATGACAGATTCATACGTTTTCAATTGATCATCAGCAATTCACTTGATGGACTTAAAATGAGTTAGAAGAATTAACAGGAGATTTATGTGACTTCAAAATGTCCTCTGGAGATTTGGATGATTAAAGGCAAAGATTAAAACATGTCCCATCGTGTTGAAATACATAAAAAATAACTATATATAGCTCATGCGCATGTGTGCATCAGTGTGTTTGTGTGAGCAATATTTCCAGTCCAGTGGATTTTATCTCATCTCTGACATTCCGGTTCAGAGCTGCTCTCCTGCTGCTCCTTTGATCTCCTCTTCCCTTTCTGCTCTGGTCTCCTCAGACTCCCACTCGCTCTGACCTCCGGGGACTGTCTTCCTGACTGCGGGCCCGAGGAACACTGCGTGAAGCTGGAGATCCGAAGGCGGTGGGCAGGGCCTGTAGCCTGGGGTCACAGGACAGCAGGAGGGACTTTAGGGGCTTTAGTTGAAACAATGGCCCAAACTGTATGAAGGGAGGTGGGAGAAGATTAGATGGTGGAGGGGGGCTGGAGGTTTTTGCTTCGTTGACAATAAATGTGTGGTACACTTCCTGAAGAGATGCGAAAGACTGGGCACTTTCACAGACCAGTAGGTGCAAAGTTATTAGAGATCAGCATGAAGGAAGCAGTAACGCCTGACTCCAAACCACAAAATGATTTATTTAAGTAGACAACGTTTCAATCCCAGTAGGATTTTCATCAGGTCAAAATGTTTTTAAATGGTTACTAGATAAATATTTATACCAGTAGGTTGATGATGGCTCTATGATGAGAGGTGTGGTTAATCTTCAACCAGACACAATTACATCAAAAACTGAGGACGTGCGGTTACAATGAACACATCAAATCATCAGTAAATCCAGAATAGTTGTAAGTTACAAGAAGTGTTGCACATAATTAAAAGCACTAAATAGTATATTTAAAAAGAAAAACTTCATGCAAATCCATCATATTTTTCTATTAATGTACACTAACCCTGTATTGCAATCAACCAGAGGTTATATCCACAATATGGCTAAATTTACAAATTCAGTGTTTACAATAAATGTTTTATTTCATATTCCTGGGGTGGTTGTGGCTCAGGTGGTTGGTTGTCGACTGATTGCAGGGTTGGCGGTTCGATCCCCACCTCCTCCTTACCACATGTCAAAATGCCCTTGGGCAAGACACTGAACCCTGGGTTGATCCCCGGCCACTGGGGATGCACAAGCCAGTGCATTGCTGTGCCGGTGCCGGTCCCAAACCCGGATAAATGGGGATGGTTGCATCAGGAAGGGCATCTGGCGAGATAAAAACAGATGATCTGCTGTGGCGACCACCTCAGGGATCAGAAGAAGAAGACTCTGTTTTTCATATTCTTGAATTAGTCCACTTGGTGTCATAATCTGAAGTGAAGAGGTGTGAAAACTCTCCCTTTGGACAAGGAGGGTGTTAATGTCACCTCCTCTTATTGGGGTTCTAACATGCCCAATGTCGCTTAGGGACGCTTTGCTACATTTGGCTACGTTGATCCTGTGTGCGGATACAGCCTGTGTTCAGATATTCAGGTTTTCAAAACTGTGTTTTCCATCAACCGCTGTTATGATATCTAGTGGTAATATACAGTCAGGTAGTATTTATGATACATGTATTTAAAATACTTATTTGAAATACAAAATAGGATTTTGTCATTTAACATTAGCTTGCTACTTTCAGTTAAGATTTCATTGGTTGTGCATGAAAAAAATAACAAAGCTTTTCAGTTTGAGCAAACTGTTACTTAAACATTAAACTGTTGGTTATTTTAAAAATAACCTTCATCTGGGTGATCACAGGGATATGTGAATATTTAATCTGTCAACTGGTTGCATATGTCAGATTTATCGCATGACTCATTAGGTAGAGGAAAGCTGTTGCTCTCAAACATTGGTCACTTAATCAACTGAGTGGTGAAGGGATAGATCAAATAGGCCAGTCGATTTTGCATAGTGATTTCATGGTACCTTGGAAAAGTATTTTTAGTATTTCTGCAATGCAAAACTAGAGTAGTTTATTTTGACACATCAGTGCTGTATTTTGAAATGCATTATGATTCACTTAAAATTAAGGTATTTGGCATCATATTTTGAAATACATTGTGATGTATTTTACCCATCCTTGTATACAGTATATGCACATATGAAAAACACAAATACTAGCACATTCTGACCAGTCATCATGATTATTATTTATAGCACAATGACTGTATGTATGTTCAAGAGAACTGACCTAATTAGCGCAGATAGCAGCTGATGTTTGTAAGGCTGCTATGGAAGAAAGTCTCTCATTTTCCTCCAGCCATGGCAGTCCTCCACGCTATGCATTATATTGTAAAAGTGGTCAAATAATTGCTAAAATGCAGGCACAGGTTGTTAAAAGCAGCCAAGTCAATGACACACACCCTCAGATCCGGTGTAGACAGGAAGTTAAAAGACAAACTGTTGCAGCTGAGTGGTTCCTTCTTGTTGGACAACATAAAGTGTAGTTTTTTAGCATGGGTTATTTCAGTTTTTTCTAAACAGATTTTTCCTAATTATGTTAAAAAAATTTCAGATATGATTTCACAGACCAATATCCTGAGTCAAAGATTTTTTAATGTCCGCTATGTTGGGACATAACTGACTAAAATCTATATTGGTTCTATAACACAAGTTTGTGTGAGTTTATTTGAGTAGTGAGCTTGTGCGTGTGTGTGTCTGCTCAAACAAAGGCTTTGGAGTCGGTGTGCATGATTGGCACACAATGCAGATGTGTGGGCAGCAGATGCCATCTGGAGAAAGTGGAGTGGGCTTGGAGAGGAAAGGAATGGCGGGGGGGGGGCTGCTCCGCCACTTCCCCTGAAAAAAAGCCGTTGGTTTGACAGGAAGATAAAGGAAACGATGGGAGTGTAATCAATCAAAAACACCGTGACACAATAAAGAAAGACAAGAGACACAACCCGCCCACTCGCACCCGGTCCCGGCCACCATCAGTCTTGGTCCACTAAACTTTTCAACTGGTCAAAAAGATCAAAAGGGGACCTGGAGGACTTTTTAAGGTTGCCAGGCTTGTCGTCAGGGGAGAATACAGGGGAAAGTGCCCTTCATCTGGTTTGGACAATCAATGTTCGGGGGTAAAGTGGCCAATGTGGGTAGAGCACCAGGTGCTTTATATTCTTCATCACGCCGATCGAGATACTTCCGCAGGAGAGACCATAACCCCACAAAGGCAGTATCATGTCCCAGGAGGCTCCTATAAACCCCGACAAACACCTCTCCATCTTTTCCTAAATCAGCCTCATTCTTCTTGACCTAACATAATTTCCTTGAGCAATCCAAGATCAGGACTGCACGGGACACATAGTTGCCCTCTCAGAACAATCATACATAAAAACACTACACTCTTTCTTTGAGTGGCATCTGCGAGGGGAAAACAAAGCCACACTATGCCTGTAGAAGTATTTGAGACAAAGGCAGGTCTATTCACAGTGAGATCACCCCTGTGAGAAAACTCCTAGATGTTTCCTTGTATGGGCAGCAATAAATATATTGTAGCATTGGCGTCTTGGAAGCCTGAGGTTGGTGTGACATCTACAAAACCGGCATGGGAACTAGAGCGCTTGGGATCTGCCAAACGTGTGTGCTAGAGGCTACAGACAATATTTTCACACAAAGACACATTCATATATGTATGACACTGTGTTGAGGAAGGGCATTGAGATACCTGCTGAGAATGAGGAGCTCTTCTTACAGGCTGCACTGTCTCACAATCACAAACAGGATTTTGAAGCCAACTGAAGTGAAAGTTGTTCATATTTACACATGAACCCAACAGAAATAGCAACACTGAGATACTCTTTGATTCATGTGATGGAACTCTGTTTTGACTCCCCACCCTTGAAAATGATCAGCAGCCCTACAGCTGATAGGGATCCAATGACTTGCCCAAGGACACTTCAGCAGGGTGCATGTTTTCCAGCTCTATAATCTGTGGAAGGCCACATTCCACTCTGAAGGAGACACAATATTATAAAGGTGCTGGTTGTGGTTGTGGAAACCTATCTGTAGTCACTGGCAGCAATGTGTGGTGATGCAGAACGCCCTAACCTGCTGTGGATATACAACACAACCCTACAGTGATATTGCATGATATGATTCTCTTATGAACGCACACACACTTTTACAGCCCTTAAGGCGCACTAGAACATGCTACATAAACTGACTTCACCATGTATGGATATCTATACAAGACACAGCAGGGGTGCGGTCTCCTAAATATATACTCAGGCTTAGCGGAAGAACAGCAGATTTGCTGTTAGGCCGTTGTGCTGTGCATGTCTCCAGATATATCTGTTTGCATTTCAATAATAAATATTTGGTATTGAACGGACTTCTCAGACTCCTCTCAGTTCTTTCCTCATCAACCAACTCTGGGAAGTCGGCGCACTTCAACACTGCCCAAATAGTGACAATCTCCTCTGCAGATCATTGAAAGGTTGCTTGCCTGCCGCGGCAACGGTCACATCTCATGGGAGCAATAGAAGACCTGTGTAGGAGGGCATAAAAGAGATAGAGCACCCTCAAACCTGGACACAGCTGGCTTTTCTCAAACATGGACAATGCAGCCTTTGTTTGAAGAAGTAACATCAATTCCTGCACATCACTCACCTTTGCAGTGTTTAACCCGTGCTGATGTATGAATCTATGTGCACATTTCATCATAAATACCCTTAAAGCCTTGATAATATTAGAATAACAGCAAGTGACAATAATCCAATACAAGCTCAACAGCTATCACAAAACGGACATTGTCAATTTCACAAAGTGCAATACCATGTAATGTTAGGGAGGTCATGCTCATGCTTGTTCTTTAATCCAATTTTTGAGGCAGAACAGGCGTCAATATCTCCGCTAGGTGGCGACCTTGGTCTGATGCCGCTCACCTTGGACAGCGCTGCGCTTGACTGGAGCCAGACTACATGCAGGATCAAGCACAGTGTGATTCCTGAGGAACACAGAGGACAAAAACCGATGCATTGCATTTTAAGCATATAAATATATAGTTGAGGAGCAGTTTCTATGTTTCATGTAAGCAATTTAAGTTAGGGAAGTAACGATACGGAGACTTCATTTCCTATTCAAACTCAGTGCTCTCATTCTAAGCAGCACTCACACACTTCTCGTTCGTTTTCACTGTTGACTAACAGGACATGTCCCCGCCGCAGTTTATTGGTGTAATGTCAATCGGTGACTCACAGTCATGGTGAGTTTTGCTTTGACTTTGCACCTGCATAGCTAATGTGGAGAAATGCCACCTCACACTATCACTATCATGTCTGTCTGTGACTATTGCGTCCACTGTTAAATGAGAAAATGAGTTGTTTGGGATGTGCAGGGGGGGAGTTAATGATTATATTAGCCCCCCAACTCTCCACCACACACTATGTTTCCTATATGGATTGACGGGGTCCGCGTCAGAGCGCACAGAGTAGACCCGCCCCCTGGCATGGTGCGCTCCTTGCGTCTCTCTCCCTCTGTCCGCTTTAAATCCATATTCCACTGGGAAAGAGAGAGAGAGAGTGAGAGAGAGTGAGAGAGGGAGAGAGAGAGAAAAGGACCTGAGAGAAGAGCAACGAAAGAAAAAGAGGAGAGAAAAACAGAACACCGACACAAATGGCACTCATGGCAGGGATTTTGTTCACGGCCACCTTTCTTCTTTTTGGGATTTCTACATTTGTTTCGCCGGCACGGATATACCCCCCAAATGAAGGTAAGGTTGTTTGGAGAAAATAACTGCCGCGGACTTCTGACTTCATCCCCGCTCCGTGTCTGTGTGCGTTTGCGCTGCGGAGCTTTACTTCGTGGCCCCTAGTTACGACAGTGTGGAACCACGATGAGTTTAATGGCGAAAAACAGAGACGGTCACCTTTACGCAGCGACTTTTGCAGGGGTTTATGTGAACGGAACTGGAATGAGAAGTGGCTGCCCAAATTGCGCATCGGCTGTTGGTCTCGTCCGGGGACTTAGATCGTGCCAGCTGCCGAAAGCCTGAGAGTAGGAATACTTGTAGCACCCATACGCGCTGATCTCTCTGTTAAGGGAGAAGGTCAAGCCGACGTCTGCTCAAATAGAAGTTTAATGTTGCGTGGCATCCACCGAAACAGACGCGTCTTGTGGGCTACAACAGAAATTAAGTACCTTTACGAGTCAGGGGAGACTGGCAAATCCCACGGCACACATCGGACTGGCCAAGCAGCTCTTTATTTATCAGTTTCAGAATTGTTCAGAGTGATTGCTCCTGCTGTCGCAGTGTGATTTTGGTGGATTGTGGGAAAACCAAATTCTAAAAGTGAAATTACACGCCGGATTAAACAATGGTTAACACTCATTAATAAAATGTCTTCCCTGATGCTCTACACGTTTACTGAAAAGCAATCAGTCATTAAACTGCAGGATGTTTAAATTGAGCACCGTGTGTCCTACACTAAAAACAAGAACTCAGAAGGTTGCGGGACGACAGTTGCCTGCTCGGGGTCCCGGGGTGCGGTGTATCCAGTTTCAAAATGTTAGGCCCAATACAGGCTATAGCCTACTTTCCAGTGCAGTACTTTCACATACTTTATTGTATTTAAAACAACCCAATCGGATGCATGGAATCTGCCTCCTGCAAAATAATGTGTCTATTTCTGTCCGCCTCGACAATGATGCATCACGGTCACACTTAATACATATTAAACAAATGTTTCAGATTTAAAATGGATCAATCTGTATACCTAATTATTTATACAGTGGACTTACATAACGGGCTTATTTTATTAATTTATACTGAGCAGCAGATGAAGCATTTGCGCACACCCAATTCAAAACAACCCTAAAATAGATAGATAGATAAATAGATAGATAAATAGATAAATATAGACTTTTACATTTTTATATATTGTGTAAGACAGCCTGTCTTTCTGTCAGTGTTTTGTTCTTCATCGTTCATGCAGACAGCTCCCTAATAGATTCCAGTCACATCAAACATGCTTAAAGCCGTTGCTGAGCTAAATTATTGAATGCAATATTAAAGACACTGTTACTTGTCACTTTTAGAAAATCTTTTTCTTGACGAAAATCAATTAACACGGCGTGCATTAACACAGCAGGGAATTACGCATAGCAAAACATTTACAGGTTTTCCATTTATAAGTCTCATTGGCCTACAGTCTATATTTTCTCTCTTTACTGACATTCATCCTGGGGTCATTTTTCAAGCTGATAAATCGCTTTAACAGGTGTTTCTATTCAATAAGCCTCTTTCTGAAAACCGAATCAATTTTTCTTCCTCAGTGGATTATAGATGCCAATGCTGATGTTGTATGGATGGACTGAGACTGCATGCTCACTTCTCCCATTCTTGTTTTCTAGTCACGTTATTGGACTCCAGATCTGTACAGGGGGAGCTGGGATGGGTCGCCAACCCGACAGAAGGAGGGGTAAGTTCAGAAAAGAAGTGTCCCCTTGTTAGGACGCATGGTCCCCTATTGAGCAAAAATAGAGAGATAATATCCATTATTGGCAGGGGCTCTGGAGTGGACGCCAAACAGATACACAGCCCTCTTTGATAAGATTTTGTCCTGGTGAGCCCTTTACGGGAATATCTTTGTTGATGATTTATTGAGCAGCTGTCTGCACTGTATGGATATTTGGCTCAGGGTGAGATCAAGGTATAATTTCCTGTATCTTACACAAAAATATGGGTAAATTAGAATTTGCCATTTTGTTGTATACAGAGACCCTCTGGAAAGACTCTCTGGAACACCCTCCAGGGCCCCATGGGGTCCCCAGAATCTACTTTGAGAACCATCAGTCTATAAGCACCCCCCTCACCCCCCAACCCCTTTCTCCTCGCTTCCCTTCTCTTGAACCACTCTGTAATGGTCAGATGCAGGGGCCGATACTGCAGCGGGCGTCAGGTTTCCTGAATAGACGTTGGATTGAATCGGTCTTTGTGGGGAAACTTTATATCCCTTTCCACCATTGAGTCGAAGGGAGGGAGAGAGAGAGGGACTTGGCAGCTGAGAGAGGGTCTTCTGGAATGGATGAATAAGGGGGAAAGTGCAGTGGGGTTCAGCTCTTGCCGCAGGACGACTGGATCTCACTATAAAGCAACGGGGAATAGGGCTGACCAAATGCAGGATCCCTCAGTCTAATTGGGATGTCTACAGTGGCTCTGATAAGAGAAAGAATAGGGGCTACACATGGGCCCACAGTGACATGCCATGCCTTAACCAAGTCTAAATTTGATCATGTAAAAAAGGCATTTAAACACTTTCTGTTTAAAAGTGAGTGGTGACCTAGATATAATTGTTTTATATAATAAAATAATTTATAATTGTTTACATTAAACAAATGACAGTGTTTTGTCAGTCAGCAGTCACTCCTCTATTTGTTCTACTTACAGACATTTGATGATGAGCACAAGTGGGCCTTTTAGTGTTTTATGAAAATTAATACAAATTAGAAACAGTCATGTTAACTAATGAATACAAACCCAGGGGAACAGAATTTCACCTCGTGCAGCTGTTACCGGCTCTGCTCACCAGCTTTTCTCAATGAACTTGGCCGGTCCTGCTCAGGTCCTCTTCTCAGCCATTTTACCACAAAAAAAGTGATTGACAGGGTCCTGGCAGCCCCGGCAAGCCTGCATTCACCCTCTCATTACGACCAATTGGCCTTATTCTCCCTCTTCCCTGCTATCGGGGGAAAGGTGCGGCCTTATCTCAGCGCCGCTTGATTTCCACAACAAAAGGGGGGCTCCAGGAAGAGAGCAGAGTGAAATGGAACAGCAGGGAATGATAGACAATTTCTCAAATCATACAGCCGCAGCTACAGTATGTTTAGCATTATCCCACCCTCCTGCAGGGATATAAGGCTTTAAACCAGATTGTTTATGATAAGGCGTCAAATCAAATCTGGCTGCATAACCCATATCTTCCACTGTCCCATTATGACTATTTTTTGTGTCATTTTATAAATGGTTGGAATTACGGCAGCCAAAGGCCTGTCTGCTCTTGTTTACAGCCCAGCTCTGTCAAAGACTCTATTTAAAACGCATGGTGAAAAAGCCTCTCAAGACATGCTCGTATTTGCTCAACAGTGATCTTTCGAGAGGGGAACTTTATCATAAGTAAAACAAACATTCCCTCCCGGCAAAAAAAAAAGCCAGTCCATGAAGGATAACGTAATCCATGCACTTCACGTCAGCGTCTCCCACTCTCTCCTGTGAGTTCATATTAACAACAGCGGAGAACATGTGTGCCTGCGTCTCCCAGTCCCCAACATGTTCGCAGATGTAAAGCAGGCACACATTTGATCATTAGCGTTGATTCAGAAACCTTTTTTTGTATCCACGTATTTCCCCTGCTTTCGTTCTTTCCTCTTTCTTGTCTGATAACCTAAACCGTACAGGTCTCTAAGTGTGTAAGTGTGTGTGTAAAAAGGATTTTGTATACCACTCCCCAAGTAACTGAACTGTAGGCATTACTGAGGCATAGAACTAATTATAAATTTCTTCTCTCACAGATGAGGAGAAGCTATGAATATTAATATCTTTATAATTCTATATTAGGACCTAACAACTCTATTAGGTGCCATTCATAAAATATGCATTAAGTTTAGCCATCAATTAATTGCTCTGCTGAGACTCAAATATTGACTAATCTTTCTCGCGTGCTCTTTTGCACAGTTTCTCTCATTGTCGGCATAGACTGGCTGTCATGTGTGTTTACTTACGTAGGCCATTTGAATTAAGAGAGTATTTCATTGTGTTATTTTTCAGATTTTCTTAATCTTTAACAATCCTGCCCTGACATTATTAGAGCATTTTCCTACTGATTGGAATTTTCTTAAAATATGGTTTGGAATTCAGCACAAGTGATTCAGTTACAGGTTGCATATTGAGGTTTAAGGATATCGTTGTAACCTTTTTAATGTTGTGTCCTTTCCCCAGTGGGAGGAAGTGAGTATTATGGATGAAAAGAACATTCCCATCCGGACGTACCAGGTGTGTAACGTCATGGAGCCAAACCAAAACAACTGGCTCCGCACTGACTGGATCCCCCGAGGCGGCGCCCAGCGTGTCTACATTGAGATCAAGTTCACCCTCCGAGACTGCAACAGCCTCCCGGGGGTCATGGGAACCTGCAAGGAAACCTTCAATCTTTACTACTATGAGTCCAACAATGACAAGGAGCGCTACATCCGTGAGAACCAGTTCGGCAAAATCGATACCATCGCCGCAGACGAGAGCTTCACTCAGGTGGACATCGGCGATCGCATCATGAAGCTGAACACAGAGGTGCGAGATGTGGGTGCCTTGACCCGGAAGGGCTTCTATTTAGCCTTTCAGGATGTTGGAGCATGCATTGCGCTTGTGTCCGTCAGGGTCTTCTACAAGAAATGTCCTTTAGCGGTGCGTAACTTGGCACAGTTTCCCGATACCATCACTGGAGCCGATACATCCTCACTTGTGGAAGTTCGTGGCTCGTGCGTGGATAATTCAGAGGAGAAGGAGGTTCCTAAGATGTACTGCGGGGCGGATGGAGAGTGGCTGGTGCCCATTGGGAATTGCTTGTGTAACCCTGGATACGAGGAGCGCAATTCAGAATGCCAAGGTAAAGAACTGACATTGGTCTTGTGTTTTTGGAGCTGACTTTTTGTAGTACTATTTATAGATCCCTCTCTCCCATCAAATCCTGCCAGTCCCCACAGTATCCTACCTCCTTAAATTCTCCCCATCCTCTTTCTCTTTGTCTTTATCCACCATGTTTTGTTCCCTTTGTCCTTCCCCCTCTCCCTCTGTTGACTCGCACTCTGTTGGATATTTTTTTCTCCTGCTGTCCCACTCTCTACAGTCTTCTTTCCAGTGTCTGGGTGGGTGATAGAAGCAATGATGATTGTAAATGGAGTAATTAGCGGGCCCACTGGGAGGTGTTGTGCAATAGGATGTATCCCAGGAGAATTGGTGATACCAGGAGAGGAGGGTCGAGCTCCAACTGGTTCGTACTGCCGCTGTGTCTTTCTACCCTATACGCTCTTTCTCTTATTCCAAATGGAGCCCGAAGCTGGGTAAAAGAGATAGACAGCTTTAGAAGAAGTGAAGGGGAGAGAAAGAGTTTATCATTCCAAGCAGGTATGAGAAGACTGAAAATACACAGCTGTGAGATGGGGTTGAAATAGTGCTATTTGGTAGGGGGGAATAGCCCTTTGTGGATGATTATTCTAGTTTCAGCTCACCGTGATCCTATACCAGGCTGTTTGATAAGGTTTTAAGGTCAGAGCAGAGTGCCTCCTTCCAGATTAAAAAAAATCAGGAACACGATAGAGCCCATTTAGAGTTAGGACAGACCTCCCAAAAGGTTTCTGAATTTTTGGTTTAAGACATTTACTTACTACACACAATAGATTGCAAGGTGCAACAGTGGGTATTTTTTTAATGATATAAATTATCAGAATTATTGTTAGACACACTTCAGTAGTCGCTGGATATTGATGGGGGAATGTCCCAACTAAATTCTATGCTCTTGATAGATTGTAGTATGGACGGTATGCAGCACTGTATTGTGGATAGCATCAAGTAGTATTTAGCAGCTGTTTTGTGGATCACGTACAGCATTTTGCCAAGCTGATTGTCAGCTGGCCAGACGAGCGGATGCCAGTTCTGCCACTATGGTTTATTGGTGTACCCCCACCCGCCACCCACCACCATCACACACAAAACCACAGCAGTGAGGGGTCAAAGGCTGGGCACGGGTGATTAACAGGGGGACGGACCACTACACCTCACTTAATTTACGACGGAGCCTTTATCTTTAGGACTAATTGCATGACAAGCAGGTCTGGTGATTTAGGGGTACTGCAGGCAGCTTGGGGGCAGAAGGCTAAAGGGGTACAAGTGAGCTGGAGGGTTGAAGGAAGGAGGCCAGAAAGTAGTTAGTTACAGACTTTAGGTAAATCTCCCTTGGATTGGCTCTTTATCATGCAATTTACTATAATAACCTTGCTTGTTTCAAATCAGAGTAAGAACCCTGATCTCATCCCGTATTTTATAACTTTGCCTGCAACATTGAAATAGACTCCTTATCGCTCCTATTTTATTTCAGTTGAGATAAATAGCTGTTACTCTCCAAAGAAAGCAACAAAGGACTCAAATAATGCTGTCTCGTAGTGTCTGCCAGCTCTGAGCTGGCAGTATTGCATTTCAAGCCCATATATCCATTTAGTTCACATATCACTTCAACTACTTTAGTTTGTTTAATTTTACAGTGCCAACGCATCCACTCCATTCACATTTAGCTTCAATACACTGTTTAAAAAGTTTCTTAACATTTCACTTTCAATTGGGAACTGGATCACATGCATTGGGTATGACACGGAATGGCTACCCGAGGCTCCATTGTGGGTCAGCTCCAGTGTCTGAAGGGTTAAAGTGTACCAGTCGCTGTCAGTCTTCAAGTGCAGTAAGGAGCTGGTTAATATTCGCAAATGTGGCAGGCTCAATGAGAGAGGGTCTCCTCTCCTATGTGACCATGTTGACCAAGTGACATGGACTGGAGCTAGTTTTGGGGGAGGGAGGGTGGATATTACAGGAGAGTTGTGGTGTAATGTGTGTGTGTATGTTAAACATTTTTTTAATGACATTTTAAAAAGTTTTAACAAGTGTATGAGAGTGTGTCAGCCTATGCTCACACTATGTGGCTTGATTTGGTCTAAATCCTTTCCTATTAAAGTTTTTTTTTGTTGAACACAAGCCCAATTGTGTGTGTGTGTGTGTGTGTGTGTGTGTGTGCGAGTGTGTGTGTGTTCACATACTTGTGTGTCTGTGCTTGTCTTGTGTTCGTGTGGGGTTACAAGGGCACCTTGGCCCCTGGTTCCCAGCCCAGGATGAATGGGCGCTCCTCCATCATTGTTTGGGGCAGCAGCGGAGTCGACTGAGGTTCGTGATGTGTGGGGAGAAAGAGGTAGGGGGGGAGGAGGCTGACGGAGCACGCAGGAGTAGTATTCTCCACCCATGGCAGAGGTCAGGGGTCGTCCCCTTTCTGCATCCATCTTACTGCTGCATCTGACAGGGTTGTGAGTCCAGGATTGATTAAGACGTCAGGATTTTGACAGCTGTGGCAGTGGGGTGTGTATGTGTGTCGGTGCTTGAGGTGGGCCAAGGGCTGCCAGGATGTACACCCAGGTCCAAGTCAAGAGGGGCAACCAGGGCACTAAAGGCCGAGGGGCCCCTTGATCTAAGGAGAGGGGACTCTGTCTGTTTGCATTTGGGATCCTTTTCCCTGTTAACCCCCTCCCCCCACATGGGGGGAGTCCCCTCGCTCCTCATCTGGTGACGGGGTCCCCACTGTTGGAGGGTGGGAGGGAGTGATTAGTGAGAACTACGTATGTCATTATGGAGAAATGATAATTACCATAACTGTTTCTTTTGTCGAGTGAGAGAAACTTTTGAACGACAGCGTGCTCTGGCAGCAATAAAATATGCAAGTTGTGTGAGTGTACTTGCCATCAAGTTGTATTTGTTGGTGTGTGTCTTTGTTGAGGATATAGCTTGGTTGAGGCGTGAAGGTGACACTTTTGACACTGCAGAATAGTAGTTCATGGTTGAGATGCTAACCAGCACCCCACCACCTATCATCACCACCAATAAACACACACTCCCACACACACTCCTTACTGGTAGCTAACATTGTCTGAAAAACAACAATTTTTGAATGCTTTACTTGTCATGTTTTCATTCATATTTAAATTTAGATTAATTGCTAACAGACTTTTGGACATTTGATCCTTTCACCTTTGTTCTGCTCCTATTTTTTAAAAACACAAAATGTATCTCTATCTTTAGATCATTACTGCATTAAGGTAACCCTTTGTGTGTGTTCCCTCAAAACCTGTTTGAATGTGTGTGTATGGTATGATGTCAGGGTGTGATCGTAGCATTTTCTCACCTGATACTCCCCTCCTTCACCCTCTCTATTACCAGCAGTGTATGCTGAGCTGGAGACTCTCATTCACATTGGATTAAGAGTTTTTAGGGATGAAGTTTCTCTTCTGTGCTCCACTCATTGTGTGTGTGTGTGTGGATCTGGCTCTTACATTCTCTCTCTCCCTCTGTTGACAGCGTTAAATATGCGCTTGGGAGCATCATTCTAAATTCACCACGTAATTCTATTTAGCCTGCTGGTCCCCGATGGCTTTAAATACACAGACTCAGTCCCTTGCTCTTCCTCTCCCTCCCCTATTTTCCTCCTTCTCCTTCCTCTCGTCTGCATATACACAAATTAAGTATTTACATCTCGGCTGACTTGGTTGCTTGCTTGTTTTTTCTGTCTTTTGACTCTTCAGATTTCCTTTTTTCCTTTTTTCTCTTTTCATACATCTCTTTCTCCTTTTATCTCCCTCCATTTTTCTCCTGAGTTTCTGTTTTCAATTTTCACCCGTTCACACTCTGTCTTTTTTATCCTCCTCTCTTTTTGTCTCTCCCTCTGTCTGCTCTGGTCGTCGAGGTGGTTAGTGTTCGTCAGCCTGTCTCTGGTGGCGGCAGCAGGAAGTGGGCTGAATAATGAGATTACCTTCACTGTTGGGAGGGAGGCAGCTAGGAGCAGCACACAGAACACCATCACCCGTCATTGTTCCCACAAACACACGCAGACACACACAAGTGTGTGAAAGTGCACGCAATCTGAATAATAAAAATCCAGACACATGCATGGAAAGTGACAGGAACCAATATGTGCATGTACATATCCACTTGTACAGCCATGCATGAAAACTAATACAAAAATCCAAGCACACATGCGTAAAAAAACGAAATGGTAAGTAATAGACTCAAGTGAACAGATACTTTCATAAACATGCATAACAGATGCACACACACAAGCTTTAGTATGCACACACAGACACACACTCTGAGCTGAGCAGAGCACAGCAGAATGGAGGTGAATGTACTCATCACTCTCTCTGCCACCAGAGAGGCTCATTTTGTGCTGCTGAATAGAGACGAGGAATCTATTACCAACTGAGAGCAGGATAGAACAACAGATACAGAAAGAGAGGGCAAAATGTCTCATGAGCAATTCTCCGCCACCCTCGCCTTCCTGCTGGAATAATTGCTTAAAGTATTTTTTTTAATATTTTCTCCTTGTTTGGCTCCTGAAATTATGAAAAAAAGCCCCCTCAACACTCACGAATCCTGGATGTAGGAGGGAGGCGAGGGGGGCAGTGGTAATTCAGCCGTCATTAGCTGAGGTGCTGAAATGTTTTTCCTGCTTGGGCTGCCGTCCCGCCTCAGTGTTTGTTCCCTTTGCAACTCTCGACACTCATCACCCCTCTCTCTTTCTCCTGGCGGTGCCCTGTTTAGGGCAGGAAGCCACCGGTGATCGAGCATGACCCGGGGCTGATGGCTGTAGTGCTCCCACAGCGCCAGATACTCTGCAGTGTGTAGGGAGACACTGCCACGAATATCCAGCTTTAAGTCATTTATCTCCTTTTGAGTTTTAAAAGAAAGTTTCTTTTTAGAATTTTCTGGAGCAGTGTGCTTTATTTTGCATTGTTTCAAGGAACTGAGACTGATTTCAAGGAAGTGCCAGAAGCATGTCAAACGTCATTAAAAATGAGCTGAATTATTCCAGCCTCAATAATTGTGTGGAAAATAAAAATTAGTTTTTTGACAGCGGGAAACTGTCAGTGGCATGAGATCATTTCACTGGTTTAAGTTAACTGGCAACAAGTGTTATATAAATTCTTGAAATAGGCCTATATACATCATGAAATATAAATATAACTAAATTGGCATAAAATAAGCTGGCTATTGTTTTCCAAAATCCAAAGAAAGATCAGGCTGTGTGCCAGCCCTGTCTTACAAAGCAGATTTTGATTTTTAGTTTACATGAAGTTTATTGGAGAAAAACAAGACAAAAAGAAGCATACTGAAAGACTCTTGAATGCACAATGGAAATGAGAGAGTGCTGGGGAAAAAAACAACAAAACATTATTGGAACGTATAAGAGAGATATCTACAGAAACATCTTGGAGAAGAAAGTAAAAGTTAATATTAAATCTGTGAAATTCTTTTGTTCTGTTTCCAAATTCAAAACTTGTCTGTGTTCCACAGTTCCAGTCTGACTGCCATCCGTTGTTGCATGTCCTGTAATTTCATACACGTATCGGCAAAATGTCAACTTTTAATGAGCTACAGCCCTGTTTTTAGCTTTGTGATTATGCATTTTTCAGATAATCTCCTGGGTATGTAAATCATTTTCAATGCTTAAAGAAACATTTGGCCCTTATTGTGGTTTATTAATTTTTTTTTTTAAATACTAGGTTTTCAGTGGGCAGCGAGGATGCCCTAGCTTCTAATGATTAGACCAAAGTGTATATTTAGTAGTCTATTATGATTAGGTAATGTGGAGGGAGGGCTGACCATGCTACATGACCTGTTAAAATGTTTGTTGTATTAGGGCTGCTAACATGGTTGTCAGCTGGCATAAGGAACATATAGCTGTGGAAGTGTCAAAAAGGGGTTTAAAAGGATGATAAAATTTCTCTTTCGCCTCTGCTCTCCGCTCCTCTCCTCTCTCATCTTTCTAAAAAGCATCCTCTCTTTGAAGCCTGCGATGGGAAGAGGGAGCGATTAAAGCAGTCAGCAAGCAAATTAGCATGTCAAAAGGCCCTGAATCAATACCCCAGCTCTCTACCAACACAGCCCTGCAGTCCTTTCACCCCCCTCTCCCTCTTTCCGTCCCTGCCATTCCCCCATTCCTCCGGCTGTTTCCCTTCTTCTTCCTCCATTTTCTCCTGCACTCCTGCACACTCTCCCTCTTGCTCTCTTGCCCCTCTCTTTCTCTTTCGCTCGCTTGAAAATTTTTGTTCTCCCTCTTCCTCCAAACTCCTGTCTTCTCCTCCAGCCGACAGATGAAGAGAAGAGGCAGAGTTTGTAAAGAGAGATGGACGGATGTATGGGCGGAGAAAGACGGATACAGGGAGAAGTGGACAGCGATCAAGTGGGCATGGGTGGACTGTTTCAGAAAGAGAGGTTATGAAAGAGAAACAGGGCCTCTGCCACAGCCTTTGTGCTGAAAGAGAGGGAGGACAGACCTCTCTCGCCAAGGAGCGCGGAGGAGATGGAGATGAGGAGGCAGGGAGGGAGGCAGAGAGAGAAAAAGAGACAAAAAACATAGGGGGAAGTGAAGTGGAAGGAGATTTAGTTCCAGTCTGGCAACCGTGCTTTTTCTACACTTCATCCGTCGGTTCACCATTGCACCGCAATCCCTTTGATCTGGGGCAATGTGTTACTGATAGTGAGGACTGGGTGTGTGCGTGGCCAGACAGAGAGTATGTGTGTGTCTGAACCATTATCTGTCCTATATTTATTCTGTGCATCTGTTGCAGCAGGCATATCACATGCTGTATCATAAACTTCTATTAACGTTCCAATCGCGTTGCGTGATCTGAGCCCAGAGACAAAGCAGCCCAGCAGCTCTTCAAACGGACGGCCAACTCTCCCTCAGTATCTGACAATGGGAGGCTGATTGCAAACACCTTGAAAATGTTTTATCGCTCCCCCTCTCTTTCCCCAGCTGATTTCTATCTTAAGCTCCCTCCATCCTGCCGGGGCGATAGTAGGTGGTCTTATCTTCTCTTACGTCGTCATCCTTTTTTTCAGGGAGCGCAGAGTTCAGTGGCCAAATCAAAGGCTGCTCCGTGGCAATCAGTTAGGGGTTATGACAAAAAGCCTTGCAATAAAGGGCTGCTCTGCAATCTGATGTGCCCTGAGACTGGACACAGTGCCCATTTTAATGAGCTGAGATCCCCTTTTTCTAATCACAGTGGTTGAGGAAATGACACACTGGCTCATTCTCCCTGGAAGAACTCACTGTGTGATTTGTATGTAGGAAGAAGTATGATGAACACAGGCAGGTTGTTGCAAGGAAAGATAGTTTTATGGAGGTATTTTGGGTATTCAGGGTTTCGTGGTGAAAATCCTGTTCATTATCGACATAGTTTGGAGCACTTCCAAGGCTTGAATGGCCATAAAACTCTACCGGATGAATCATCACAACAATAGATGAACAGCTGCATTAGAAAATAGCTGATTCGTTGATTAAGTTGAAGGTACAAGCCTGTGCACGGAAAAACATAACCACAGTCAACTTCTAAAGTGTATTTAGGTTAGAAACATCCAATCACACAGTCTCTAATTCTGATACACGTGGCGCTAATGGTGAGCTGATTGATGGCTGTTGCCAGCTATGAGGTCACAGAGGTTGGGACCGCTGCAATTATTTGTTTAAAAAATGTAGGGAAACCTTGTTACTTTATGCGACACAATACTGTTGACTCTATTTTGTTTTCATGGTGACATAGATGTAACCAGTTGTGCACAACCTACTGTACAAAAACGCAACATTACTACAAGATCATTGGCTACTCCAAAAGTGGCCTTACACGAGGTTCGTGGTGATGAGGGAGCGAAGTCAGTCTCTTCTGGGTCATTGAAATGTGGGGTTCATAGGAAATGTACAGGAAATGAAGCACAGAGGGATAGTTGTATGTCCGGTCCTTATTACCAAAATGTTTCAGTGACACCTCATTTATTCCTTTAATCCATTAATGAAAAATACTTCTTTTTATGTGATTGTAAGTAAGAATTACATTTACAGTATTTTACTTGTTTTACATGGTGATGATGATGATGATGTTAATTAGTGAGAGCTGGAGGTGCTTTTAGGACAGAGCTTCAGAGAGCTCAGAGTTTCCCCTTGCGTCCAGTCTTTACATGAGGCTAAGCTTATCAGCTCCTGGCTCTAGCTTCATATTTAGCATACAGACATGAGAGTAGGATCAAACCTCTCATGTAACTCTCCAACCAAATAGAGAATCAGTATATTCCCCAAAATGCTAAACTCTCACACACATAAATGCACCTATCCTTGGTTTCAGCCCAGCAGTTTGAGATCAGGAGGCTGACCCCTTGCTGCGAATACATGTGTATCAAACACACCATGGGGTTGCCTATGAGGTGTAACCTCTCTGTGGGAGAGCTGAAATGTAATTTGGGGATGTGGAGGTCTTGCAGCATTGAGCTGCAGATGTCCAGCCAAAGGCAAAGGTGTGACCATGCTAGGGCACGTCTCTGGGATTAGAACCTTGATCCCCCCCTGATCCGCAGTGAGCTGTCAAATACTGCTGGAAGCGGAAGAAGAAAAAAGACGCAATCCCTTGAAGGCTCACACCTTGGAGGAATGTAAAGGGAAGAAGAAAGAGGAGAGAAAACAGAGAAAGACGGATAGGATAGAGACTGAGAGAAAGTGATTGAAATGAAATGGAAGCACATAGATATATCCAAGTAGAGCGTGAATGTGTGTGACAGAAGGAGAGTGTATAGAGTAAAGAAGAGAGAAAGATGAATTGACTCCTGTCTAGTGGCCCTGATAAATGGCTGGAGATGTGAAAGGTGAAGTGGGGGGTTATGGGTACAGACGGCGATCGCTCTTTGAACAAGCCTAGCGTGGTCGTGTCACAACCTCTGGCAGCTGCGGTTGATATTACCGTCAATTTCACTACCTGTGTGTACCGTAGGGTCGTTTCACCTGACTTTGAAGTGTTTTCATCAGAACAACTTTAAGCTGAAGAAAAAGTCTGATATAAAATGTTGATAGCACACTGTAGATTATCCAGAGGAATGGATAGTCTACAGAACTGACCTTTTAAGCTATTTAAATGGCAAAAATAGCTATGTGGATTGTTTGTGTTTGGAGTGTAAAGTTACAATATTGGCAGTGTTAAACAAGAGAATAAAGGAAGCCATGAACACATTTTTGGCAGCTCTGCAGGGCATCAGGTGCTACTCGAATCACCAACAAAGCTGCCAAGTGTGCATCACCTTAACTGGTGAAAGCAACCATACTGATAAGGAGGGATAACTATATATAAATAATAAGATAAGGCAGGAAGAGAGCAGTAGACATGAAAGAAGGCGAGAAGTCCAAGAAATACAAAACATACCCCAGAAACTCGACTCTGGCCCTCTTCCAGAGGTGCCCACACACTTACTTCAAAGTTCCCCGTGCATCTGAATCTCACGGCCCTTTGTTTGCCTCTTCCCATCATCACCATGCCTGTGTGTCTGTCCTCACATCAAAGCTAAAGGCTAAGACGTTACACGTTAGCAGAGTAACTCTGTCTAAGCAGCAGCCATTAACCCCAAGCTCCTGTTACATACCCTGCAGCCCCCCTGCAAGGCCAGGTTCAACTAGCCTGGGGTTAGGGAGGGCAACACACACACCCAACGGCAACGTTAGTGGACACACATATATGCTATTAACTTAGGAATGCACAGCCACATCATGCAAAGCCATACCGTGCGAACAGGAGCGGACACAGTTTCAAGCTGGAGGGGGTATCGCTTCCAAGACAGCAATGACCTCAATGCTGTTTTCAGAAAGAGAGGGAGAGAGAGGAAGGGAAAGTGGTCTGGAGAGAGTGAGGCCTGTGTGACACCTGGAGAGGTCAAAGGTTAAGGCAGTGACAGCCACAGTGGAGACCAACAGACCGTCATTGGGCTGACATGAGCTGTTGAAGAGCTAGTGACCCAGGAAAGTTTTTATGTACTCTGGACTGAGCGCAAACACACACGCACACACTGTGCATATGACTGCATGTATTCACACACACAATGCAGAGGCACGATGGTGTTCACAGTATTCTCAGGGACATACACCCTCACGCACACACACATGCACAATAGAAGGTGCTTTGAGGCCCCAGACAGGCTGTCGTCTCGTCTGGGAGCTACAAGTAGATTACCTAAACAAACAACCTAAAAATACCTTTCTTTTCACCCATAAGGCGAACCTTTCTAACCCCTCCTCATAACCCACCAAGCCGCTTCTGAGAAACTGACATGCAGGTCGGTGTTAAACATGCCCCCGAGAGCACAGACAACTAATGTAGGCAATTAAAGTTTTTGTATGCGTGTTTCTGCACAGTGTTGACACATGTGTGCACTCTGATTATATCACATGTGTGAGGTGTGTTTGAACGTGTTGTGCTTTTTTATTTGATTTACTACAGGGATGTAGTAGAGCTTCCAAAACTCACTTTGATCAGCTTTGAAAGTTAATGTAAATATATTGTATGTATGCCACTTAAGAGTTACATCCATCCACTAAATAAGGCATGCTCTCTAATGCAACTTTTTTTTTTTTTTTTTATTTTAAGTTCCTTGTCTTAAAAAAAATCCCCAACTTTAGGTGACTTTTTTTGTTTCCAAAGTTATCTGGATAGTGGGCTATGTTATAGGGAAGTAATGGCTTATTTTCACTCCAAGGTATATGTGATATGGGTTTGTAGTAATGACATCATACTGCAATCATTTCCTATCACCACCTGAGGTCACACACCTGTGGAAAGCAGGTCAAAAAGGGAAACATTTAGAAGCGTTTTAGAGCTGGATAATAAACTGAATTTATGAAATTAAAGGCATAATGAATCAACCCGAATTTACTTGTATCTCAATTTTCAATAAATATTGATAAACTGACACCGAGCACCCAAGATCTCAGTATGGCGTAACGTGTAAAATATATATGCATAAAAATTTATTTATAAAAATAATGTAATTGTTTGGTGGCTCTAAAAACTTAATTAGATCTCCTTGTTTGGAGCTGATTAATCAACAGACGGAAAAATTATCAGCAAATGGATGGAAAAAATGGATTCATTGTTCACATCAAGCTAATCTTGTATCACAATATCACATCTATTGATTTATTGCCCAACTCTAGAAAGTGTACATATGCTGTGCAAGCATAAATAAAAGTACAGTTAACACAAAATAATGTGACAAATCTATTGTATGCATTGCACTGTGGGGGATTTCAGTGATTTATTATGTATTGGTGCTACAGCGTGGCACGTGTTTACAAGTTTACACTTGTTTACAGAATTAGATATGAGGCCCCATTGAGACTGCTTCCCTATCGCTTCCTCTTCCTCTTCACCTATTCTTAGTGTGTGTTTATGTGTGTTTTCCTCACACATCCTCCCTTTTCCTGCCCCATTCTCCTTGACTCACTGCAAGTAGAATAGTTTAGCTCTCCCGATTGTTTAGCGTTGTGAGCGTCCCCTCGCACAACATCATTAGCATACTCCCCCACCTCCCACCCCAACTGAACTGAAATGCAGTTCTGCGTGCTAGATGCACTGCCTGCTCACACACACAAACACGCCGATGCACACACATGTCCAACATGTGACTCGAGCCTCTGTAGACCTTGGGGAGATTGGATCAAGACAATACCTTGACTGAGTTTGTTTACCTCCCATTATCCCTGCTGCACTCATGTCCCTGTGCTTACCCTGCACACACCAAGCCTGTTTGGTGGATGTGTGTGTGTCTTTGTCTGTGTTCGCATGTGTCCATGGTATTGCAAAGTGCATCTGTGTTGTCCAGAGGGCCTTTGAAGGGCTTTGTGTGCATACCTGAGAGCGTGCAGGTGTGCAGAGGTTTGTAGGCCTCTGTTTGTGTATATATCTCTGTCTTGTTTGCCTTGAATTATTGTCCATTAACCACCTGCTGTGCAAATCTTAGGTTACAAAAGGTCCTTAGTGGGTTGGCGCTAAGCCAAGCTTTGGGTGGTGCCACCCTTGCTGACCTGGCATGGGTGCAAAAGTGGAATCTGAGTAGCCCCCACCCATTGTAGCCAAGTCAAACAGTATTTCACCAAACAAAGATGGATCTGTTTGCTGACGGTACTTCTCCCTGTTCTGTCCATCCCTTTAGTTTTTTTTTAGCTTCTCATTCTTTTCCTTACATTCACCTTCAGTACCCTGGTCTCATTTTTTAAGGAGTGGTCTTGTTCAAGTGGCTGGTTGAAATGCTAGAGATTGTTGCGATATAACCATTGTACTAATATTCCTTCTTAAGGCCAGGAATTAGGTAGGAAGTTGAGGCCTACGTGTCAATAAGAACGCAGAGACCTTGGCTCACAGGAAGTCTCCAGAACAATATTTGAAGTTTTCCAGTTATGCAATCCAAACAGTAACAATATAGGTGGCACCACAGTATGCTCCTAACAAAAATGGCTCTATATTAGAGCAGAAAATGATTTGTTAGGCTTGTCTATTGAAAGAAACCTTGATATTATGCTAAAAACTGCTTCAGTAAGATTTTATACACGGTCAACACATTCATGGCAAGAAATGAATTATGAACACATATAATGCTGTGAATTAGCACATTTTAGGTGGCACTCTGGTGTTGAATTTGGTTGATCAAAAATGCAAGACATCAGCATAAAGGAACAGCTGGTTGTCCTCAAGTTTTTTGTTGGCTTTAGATTATTACTGTATGTAAGCACACTTTGCTCTCAGTGTCTACTTTTGTTGTAAATATAATTTTTACAGCATGTTTTGCTCATCTGCTTCTTTGGCTGGTGTCAGGTACAGACATTTTAATTAGGGCAGTGTCTTGGGTGGCTCCTGTGTGATGGATCGGAGCTGCTAAAAATACAGTTATAAATCATCCAGCATTTGACAGACAAACTGCTGGCAACTCTTGCACCCCCTGGCTCTGGCCACCGTCAGCAAAGCTGCAGTGATTGTCAGCAAGGTTGCCTTGTGTGTTATTAACATCGTTAGCCTCACTGGCTTTTGTTCTTAGCCTTCATTAACACCAGTAAGGATGTCAACCCAGATGTCACTACCTGACTTTTTTTCAGTTTTGCATTTTAAAGAATGGTACCACTAGTATGGGACCTTTTCCCCCTGGGTCAAGGTCAAGATGTGTGACTAGTGTATGTCATCAATCATGGTGATCAGTTTCGGTGGCCGTGTGTCCCTCATCCATCATGCTGATGGGTTTCGCTGGCCGTGTGGCTGCATGCTGCCGTCAGGGCCGGAGGTAATTAATAACCCCAGTGACGGAATTAATGAGTTAACCTGCTCCACTCTCCTGCTGTTCCAGTGACAGATGCTAATGGTCAGCAGCTAGTTATCCATGCTAAAATGCCAGTGGCTCAGGTGTATATTGATGTGGATGGTCTTTTATAATCTATATGCGTGTCTGGGTGGGAATGGAAATATATACATCCAGGACTTTTTTTTAATCCAGCCTGGGACTGTAGCCAGGGGGTAAACAAAGCACTCTTGGAATAGTAATCCTTTTTAGCAGGAGTCTCACCTGAGCAACAAACTGCTTTCCACAGGGAGAAAAAGAGAAAAAAAGAGATAGAAGAGACACAAAGGCAGAGGGATATATCAGAAAGGCAGGTTGAATAGAGATCTTTGGCTCCTCAAGGTGCAGGAGAAGGAGAGACTCTCCTTGCCCTCAGGTCCTGAAAGCTGATCGCTTCGTTTTTTGAAAGAGCGGCTTTGTGAGCATTACTGCTCCTCTGAAGAGCGCTCGCTGTCTGTTATGACTAAAAAAGAGTGACCGAGTTTTCATCACCCAAAGAAGATAAAGTGCCGCCTTGAATGGAGGGAAAATGATGCAGTTTGAACTTAATTCTCCTTTTTTGATTATAAAAAAGGCAATTGTTCTGCCTGGGCAGGCCTAGTTATTGTGTGCCGTGTGCTGGGTGTTATATTCCTGGGGTTTTTGGACGGCTATTGTAGCGCAAGTTTGCGCTCATGCTTTCAGTCCCCAGTGTATTGGAGACTTTGTTGTGTAGGCTGCAGAATAGCTTGCCTATCAGGCTTTGCATACAGGTCACTCAAGGTGGGATGCAGTGGGTGAGTGTGTGGGTAGATGTGGTTTTATTCGGCTGCAGTGTGGGGAGCGTCCATGGTTTTTCAAAGCCTGGTGTGTAGGTTGTTGCTACTCAGAGGAAAACTTATCTGGGTTTTAGTTGGCTCGCGTGTGTGTAGCTAACATTGTATCATTAGCTTTTGTGCACCTCTATTTTTTGCGCACGGCTGCGTGGACGGTTTTGTCTTGAACAGAAGTTGCCGTTTTCCCCTCCCCTCAGGCAGTACAACCAATTCAGCCAGCAGAATCTCCACCACACGGACAAAACTACTCATTAACTCCCACATCCCTCTCCCTACACCCTTGCTGCCCCCGTTCCTCCAAACGTGCTTTAGCTTAGAGACAACAGGGATGGGGATGGGGCGGGGGAAAGACTGACAAAAGGGAAAAAAGACTAAAGCCAGAGAAGAGGATTGAATGAGTGAAAGAGCTGCTGGGGGAGAAAAGGGGGAAGAATGTGATGTCCTGGTCTATGAGGGATTCCATTTTTTGCCTTTCCAGAATAGAACAGTAAGTCACCAGTCTCTTTGTCTGCCTTTGATCTCTCAGCTCAGGGATTTGGCACCTGACAAACCCCTCTCTGTCTGAAAGGAGGCCTGCCGAGAGAAAGCCTAGGAGAGTGGGAGAGCGAGATAGAGGGCGAATGAGAGTGAGGAAAAATAATATAGGAGAGTTGGAGAGCGACGGGGCGAAAAAGGAGACAGTATAAAAAAATGGTGTGGAAAAATTGGGTTAGACTTTTGAGAGCTGTATGAGAGGATATGATGAGGGCTTCTCAGCTCAAATCCCATAAAAAACTAAACGCATGTGTGTTCATGTGTGTCTGTATTTGCGCCTATGTGTGGGTTTGCCAGGGCTGGCCCGGACAGTGATAAATCCAGCGAGTCTTAAGGGAGATTCCTCTCTGAAGCCACGGTCTCTTGGACCACCCACTACTGCGGTCTCTTCCCTCACACACATACTGACACTCTTAATAGGAAGCAAATTCCCCAGCTTTACTTGGATATCGACCTCTCTTTTTTCCCTCTACTGTTCCTTTCTGCAGGGCAGTCGCTGCTATAAACAAGCCCTCATATGTTGACATCACATATTCAAACACCGTTTCTGAAATGCAGAGATTCAAACCGCATATGAAGATGCCAGAGGATGACTATGGCAAACAGAGATTTGGAGTTGGGCAAAGAATTCTGGGACAGCCTGTTCGGACTCTGGGGTCAGCCTGGGACAGCTTAATAATTGATGAGTGAAAAACTCATCAACCGTGCACAGTTTGAGGTAGCCTGCTCTTAGACTGTGTCTCTTTAAAGAGGCTCAGACCCAAAGGCTGTGAAGCATGGGACTCAATTAACTCTCCCTCCAGCTTTTAGCATAGGGGCATCATCTCAAACAGCTGGTTGACCCCACTCTCAACTCTGGACACTTTCCTGGTCAGCGCACATGTACAAACCCTAACAGCAACTTTGTGTTTTGTCACCTGAAGCGGTCACAGCCTCTTAAACAATACCCACAAATCCCAGTGTCCCTCTGTCTCTAGTGATCCGACTGGATGTTGAAAGATTGCTTTAAAGATAGAGAGATAACACAAAGCCCATCCCAACTAATCTCCCCTTTTTTTGAAGAAAAGAAACGGAGGCTTCACGCACCCCTGCAGGCTACAATCAAAGGGACCCTTAGCTTAGCGTTAGCGAGTGAAGCGGCAGGGATTTAGCCCTGATTGACTGAGTGGGAACGGGCAAAGAATGACTCAGCAGGTAGCAGCTAGCCTGGCTCGGTTAATGCCACGCCAGGCTAATCCAGCTGCTAGAGAAGTGCGGCTGCGGGGCAAAGAGCCTGACTTTATTACGCCTCCAAGAGAGGGATTTCCCTGTATTTTAGGGGGTTTGTGGATTTCTTTTTCTGTTTGTATGTGTGAGCATGTTGGGTGATTGGTGGAATGCGTGTTTTTGTTGGAGTACAGATCTTCTCTTCACTGTGGTGTGTTTGGATAGGCACTGATTTGATTTCTAGTGCGGTGAACACATGTGGGAGTTTGTTTATGTGACTGTTGTGTGTAGGATCCACTGATGGATTTATGACTATGGCATTTAATTCCCTGCATTTTAACTGTGCTTTTAGGTCTGGGTTGTGTATGTGCTTATGAAGACAGGAAGACTATATGTGTGTGTACAAGTGGGATCACTTTACCCCTTCAGACTATAAGTGTGTAATTATCTGATTTACATTGGTATGGATTTACCCATCTGTCTCCAATGGGTCTTTTAACATCATAACAAGACAGACAGACACACACACACACATTCACACACACCGCCCACTCTACCAAAACCTAAGCCACCGACCCTCCGGCCTCAATACCATTTGTTGCCCACTGCCAAGCACACAGCGGCCTTATTGATTGACAGGTTATTTGGTCCAATCGGTGTCGCGACTGTCTGCACCGCACCTCTCAGAGAATTGTTCTTTTGTCCTGCTCTTCTGGTTCAATGCTCAGAGGGTGAAATATAACCCTGCTAGGTTTCCCCGGCCATTATAGAAACGGGTAGATGAGGAAGAAACTCTTGAAACACGACCCCTCCAATCAAACTGTCACTCAAAAGAAAATCGAGCACTGTCGCCAAATGCAGGAAAAGTGTCACTTGGGTTACCACTTAAGACTGAGGTGTGGGTGTAGGTGTGGGTGTGTTAGAGAGAAAACAGCCTTGTGAGAGTGACAGAGCACCTGGAGTGCCAAGTGTGGTGGCATTTGTTTGTTAAATGGTCTGAAACGCCAATGGCTTTGGTTTCATAGTGACTCCAAGTCTTGCCAATAGAGCATAGCTTAAACTTGTGAAAAAGACAAGATGTAGTTATTTGATCTTTTCTCTTGTGTGGAAATAGCACCCTTTACTCCTGTTCTGCTGTTTTTGATAATAGAATGCAGGTTCGTGAGAAAGGAGAAAGGGGAGAATGCACTAAAGATGGAAAATTAAGACAAAGTGAGGGGGGACTGGGGAGTGAGGTAGAGGCCTCTGGGCAACATATTGTTTTGTTGATGCAAATTGGGGGAAAATGGGCAAGATCACAGTTTTCCATTTGAAAACTGCAATTTGATATCAAGTACAATGCTATTGCAACACCACCTTTGTATCAAAACCTTAGACAGACACTTACATCAACTTCATTTGTGATACTTGTGCTGGATGCTTTTATTAGAGATGGAAATGTCTATCTGACTAAAAACCTGCAAAACTAATGGCATTCCCGTCAGCCAGTGTTTTTTGTGGTAATAAGCAAATGTTAGCATGCTAACTGGCTAAACTAAGATGGTTAAAACTGTAAACATCACACCTGTTAAACATCAGCATTGTCTTTGTGAGCATGTTATCATGCTGATGTTAGCATTAAGCAAAAAGCCTACGTATAGCCTTGCAGAACCGTTAGCATAGCTGTAGACTTAGTCTTGTCTCTAGAACCTTTCTCTCTAGTTTAAAAGTCCTTTACATGATATACTTGTATGACAGGTTAAAGCAGTACCCAGCTGATGTTGGCATCACATCTAACCAAACCTATCCTCCCCTGTGTCCTTGTTGTCTTTTAGCCTGTAAGATTGGTTACTACCGTGCTTTGGCCACTGATGGCTCCTGTTCCAAGTGTCCGCTCCAAAGCTACTCCGTCAGGGAGGGATCAACCTCCTGCGTCTGCGACAAGGGATACTTCCGCTCTGAAACGGACCCGGCGTCCATGCACTGCACCCGTAAGTAGACCAACTTGCAACGCATACAGAACATTGTAATACACAATATGCAATATTTGACCAGTAAGCCATGACGGGCTGTGATTTACAATGATTTGTAAACAGCTTAAAATATCTTGCTAAGCAAGTGCTAGTAGCTCACTAATGTTGTGGAAAAGAAGACCTAACACATATACTGAGTGATTGCTTTTGCCTAAACATGGTCAGGGATTCTGTATCTCTCTCCCTCTCATGTAATGTCAGCCTGAATAACCCCCTCACACACCGAGAAAGTCTTTCTACACACACATAAAGCAGGCGGCTGCTGGTTTAATAGGTGTCTTTTGATTCCAGGTGGTACTTAGTGATCAGTCATGGTGACAGAGAACTAATGAGGGTATAAACCGCGGCATCGCAGACTCAGAGACCACAAAACAGCAGAGGAAGGCGAGGACGATAGAGAAGGACAAATAGAGATAAAATGTTAGCGGAGATGCAGGGAGGTGACGAAAACAGTGGAAAAACAAGGGCAGATGGAAAACTGGAGATGTATGCAGAGAATGGTTATGATATTGTGATAGATTAAGGGGTTAAAATGCCACAGAGAAAGAAAAGGGAACCAAATACAGGAATGCATCGAGCTGAGGTTTTTATTTCTCAGTGTGCGTCTCATATTTGGTCCACCAAGCTATGAGTCAACCACTGGTGAATGAGGTCCTTCCAATCCTCCCCCCGACTCAACATGACTGTGATAACAAATATTGTTAACAGCCCTGTTGCCTAATGACACCTCTTCCTTTTTTAGACTTCATTCCCTCTCTGACTCATAGATCTGGGAGTTCATAGTGTTAGAAATACACACAAATTAACGCACATAACACACAAAGCCTTACACTCTCATTTCCCAGGAAAATAACAGCATTCGTACTTACATATGACAGACGTTTGTATGAGGGAGCATGTGTCCTAAAACAGTTTTAACATCCAAAACATCTGTTAAGTTGCTTAGCTCATTGTTGGCTCGTCATTTGGCCCAAATGATGTGTCAAGTTCCTGTGGATTCATCACTCAGCAAAACAGTTTATTGAATCAGAGCAGCCGAACCCCTCCTGCATAACGCTTAACTGTCTAAGCAGCATCAAAACTGAACGGCTTCTAATTATTCCCCTGCCATATAGTACCTATGCAGGATCATAAACAATGCTCTATTTTGGAATAGTTTTAAGATTAAATAAAATGTGTGCTTCATCAAGATGATAATCTGCAACATCCTTGATTGTTACATTTCGGCTACACCGTTGGTGCTAAATGCTGACGTTTCTAAGTATCACTAAAAGGGTTTAAGAAAAGCTTTTATGTCTTGCGTCATAGAAACTGCCAATAGAAAGTAGTAGAATAGTTTTTTGTTTATGTGAATATGTCCCATCGCTGCAGCGATGAGTTGATTAATCGATTAGTCCGACAGAAAATTATTTGCCAACTAGTTATGATGGTGATAGCTGATTAATCATTTAAGTCAGTTTTCAAGCAAGAATGTCAAATATTTATTGGTTCTGGATTTTCATTTAGAATTTGCTGCTTTTTCTTGTCATTAAAATAATTTTAATACTTTTAGGTTTCAGACTGGTCAGACAAAGTAAGGCATTTGATGACCTCACTGTGTGTTATTTTGAGAAAATAACAGATTAATCAATCACCAAATTATTTTTAGTTGCAGCCCTATAACAATGTCTTGCTCTAAGGCAATGTGGGCAACCATTGCTTTTCTAACCACTTAATAGGGAACATCATCAGTATCAGTAAAAGTTTCGTTCATCTGTGTTGCTAATTTTATTTTCAAAACCTGTTTTTAAGGTGGATTTTTGGATTGTTTGTTCTTTAGTAAACATTTTCACCTATTTCTATTAAATAGATTTACCAAGAGTACTGCCTCACCAAGATTAAAAAACTGTTTTACAGGAGCATCCTGGCAAAGAAAGCTGCAGCACATAGAGCATGAAACAAAGAGGTTACTAAATAACATAGACACGAACAAAACATAAACATCACAAACTTTATTATTGTTATTAAACATTAATAAACAGCATTTCTACTATGTCAAAGGCCTACCCCCTTACGGTTTTGTCACGTATTGAGTTACTACCCCTCTTTTAATGAATGAGCTTGGAGCTCATCTATTGTCCTGTTAGTCAGTATGGCATTTACGTACGGCTGCTGCAAGCAACAGCTGTCAAAGCTCATTACTTGGCTCATTTTATAGGACCATGCCATGCCATCTCTACTACGTTCCTAACTCCACAGTTAAGAACCAAACATTAGCGGGACTCTCTCACCGACCTTTGCCCCCGGCTCGTCAGCCGATCAACATTTGATCTTTGAACCCTCACCCTGTCTGTCGTCTGCTGTTTTCCTTCCTCACGCATTTTTTTTTGTTTTTTTTTTTACTTCTCACCCACATGGTAGAGCTCTGTAATTACAGCTGTCACTCACACATCCTCCTCATCCACGTTTTGTTTTCAGTCTCTCTCTCTCTCTTTCTCTCGAAACCCACTCAGAGTCATGAACAGAGCAGATGAAGGAACAAAAAATCATCTTAAAATCATTTCCCTGTTTGCCTTGCTGAAGGTCAGGCTGGGAAAGAGCCAGCATCTCTGGTAATTGGGGTGCATGTCTCTGTGTGTGTGTGTGTGTGTGGGAGGGGAGGGGGAGAGTAATTGAAAACGCTTTTCCCCTCTCATAGCTCCAAGTCTAGCAATGCAAGATGATGATTAAAACTGGATGTGTAATTCCGTCATTGTGTGACTGTTTGTGTGCAGGTCTGTTACTCCTGCTGTTTTCTATCTGTCAGCGCTTTCTTGCACCTTTGCTCTGCAGCAATTGTTCTTTTGATGGGCGGTTAACGTGTGCTACACTTGATCAAAACATTCCAGATTAGAAACAAGAGACAATCCAATCGTTTGCCTCCCACACAGGATCAACCTGCCAGAGAAACCTGGCAGGATCAATGAGTTATATTATTTTTTGTGTTTCCGTGCTTGCCTCTTTGCCATTTATTTTATCGTACCTTTGTTGTTGTTTTTGATTTTGTATTTGCTTTCTATATGCATTGAAAAATGCCACAAATGTTTTTTATTTGAATTTTAATTGAATTAAAGATTGTTACCCCTCTTGCGATCCATAGGGAACTGTACAAAAATGTTCTTTTAGCATTAGAGTCCACATAGTTGATAGGCAGATATTTATATAACACACAACATTGAATCATTTTTAGTTGAGAAACCATCCCTTAGAATCCATGTTAACATCCCAACAACACACATTGCAACTCAAATCATAAACATGCAGTTTAGTTCACAATAGTAAAATAGGTTCAGGGAAATATATATTTATATATACTTTCATGAATAAATGTGGGTGTGTATAAATACACACTCAAACACCACAGGGCGGTAATGAGGACCAGGGACAGACACCCGTGGGAGCTGGTTGCTCCACTGCGTTCAGGTTATAAGGAGGGGGTGTTCCCCATTTTGGGGTTTCTGTTGGCCCTTGATGTGTTTCTCAGATTTTCCTCAGTTTTCTTAGTGGCGGTTTAGTAGAGAAAGAGGGAGGGATGGAGGGAGGAATGAACCTAGATCGGGAAGGACTCGAGGGGGCATTGAATAAATCCCAGCCGGATGGTAATAGAGGGGTCAATGTTCTGGCCAATTTAGCCTGCTCTCTACCTCGGCCCTGTGCAACACTCGGCTAACAATTACTGATAGAAAGAGACAGAAGGAGAGAGGGATGAAAGAAAGAGAAAAAGGGAGACGAGAAGGAGAGGGTGGGAGCATGCAGAGAGGAAATAAGGAGAACAGGAGTGGAGGAAAAATGAGAAAGACAGATTTAAAAAGGGGGAGGTGGAAACCAAGGTGCGTCAGGAAAGAAAGAAATAACGCTCTGAACAAATTGCGAGGCTATTAATGAAAGGAAAAGGAGAAGAGGGAAAAAGAAATCACGAACTTTCTTCAGGAGAAACTTTGTAAGTCTCCCTCTGGATTGCACCCGTAAGGAGTGAGAATTTTAAGGCTATGTTGAGCTAACGTTGTACGAAGGTTGTGTGAGCGTTGCGTCCCCGTTTCCCCCCCGCCACTCTCTCTCCCAGGATTAATTACCGGGTGTCAGTCACAGCCGACGGCTCTCCCACGCTCCCTTGCTCCCACTGGTGCATTCTGGGAGAGCAACAGGTACAGCCAAAGGTAGTTTGTATGTGCATGTGGAATGCAGGAGGGAACACTGACATATGGTGGAAAGTGTTTAAATCTTTACAGTCATAGAGTTATATAACACTGTTGCAACTCTTGCCATAGCAACAAACAAACAAAATAATCTTCCTGAGGTGATTATACACACACTTGCCGACAAACAGACTCTGATAACCAATATTTTTAAGGAAATTGCAGTCACATAAAAACTAGAAGAAGGGGGAAACAGCCTGGTCTCCAAAGGAAATAAACCACCTTCCAACTCCTCTAAAGATAATTAATTAACACATTATATTTTTGTTAAATCCATACAAAACTCAAGTGTTTACCCCCGCTTTAAGTCTTTAGGCTAAGCTAAGCTAACCGTCTCCTAGCGCCACCTTCATAGCTAGCATACAAATGCAAGAATGTTATCCATCTTCTTGCCCAATACTCAGCAAGAAAGCAAGTAAATGTAATCCCCCTAAATGTCAAACAATTGCTTGAATTCCGAAAATCTCCTTTATTTATGCCTGTAAGTGAGAAATAACACATCTCTTCATTTGGGAGGATTTTCATGTTTTTACCCCTGCCTGGACTAAAACAGAACAAGAGCACACACATTCTCTGACGCTGACTGGCAACATTAATATTACCTTTGTCCTGTTGTTCAGTTTATGACACCATAAGTCCAGATAACAGCCAAGTAATAGCTCTATAGTGAATCTCACACAGCACATTACTGAGGATTGAAAGGAGCAGAGGTTAGTTGAACCTAGCACACTGACAAAGACACTATTATAATGACGGTTGGGTGTAGACACCTTAATTTAGAAACCCCATCTGTAACGTGTTCCCATTGTCTGAGAAGCGAGCGGATAGAATGAGGTGAAAAGAGAGAGGGATGAAATGTGGGTGAGGAGGTGCAAAAGCGGGGAAAAGGGTGTGCGGTGGGGGTGGGAGGGGTGCTGCTCTATCAGATTTTTTAACGAGAATGTATTAATAGATTTTCATGGGAGACTGCAGTTCGTAAGGGGAAGTTAAATCTCGCTAATATTAACTCAGTGTGGGTATTCACTGCTTGTGTGCTACACCCCTCCTCACCTGCCATCGTACATTTGCGTCCCCTCCATCCCTCCCTCCATCTCTTCCTCCATCTATCCAGACCTGCTCCTTCCACACTAATCAGTGGCTTTCTGCTTCCTGGATGAACAGACGGTGTTTGTCTTCTCCTTCTGTCCGTCTCCATCTCCTTCCTCACAGCCTTAGCTTCCCTAGACTAGTATCTGCCAAACTAATGCTGGCATACATGAGTCCAGGCTATACAAATGCAGCATGAGCGTCTTGCGAAGACGCATGCACCATGGGTACAAATGTACTTCCACGTCTCCATTAATACGGCAACACACAGCGCACAACAGCGCACTTATTCGTCCTCGTGCGACCGTGTGCACACACTCCTACACACTGTCCCCTCTGCTGCTCTCTGCGTCTCTGCAAAATCACTCATGGCCACTCCGCTCCTCCAAAAATAACACTGATAATTAATTTCCGTTGTGAAATGATTCGTCTGTGGATGGACTAGCTTTCATATTTCACCCTGCATCGATCCCCCCAGCCCGCTCGCGTGCGCTTCATTAGTCAGAGAGAGAGCGAGCGAGACAGGGGGGAAGAGAGCAAGAGAGAGAGAGAGAGCGTTAAGTCAATTACCATCGCTTATGTTTGAAAGCAACGTAAAAAAACACATTCATTACAATAGAGCTGACATGTAAATTGGGATTTATGAGCAGGGGAGTTTGTGTCACATATCTGTGGAGCTGTTACTCGTATGAAACTACAGCGGGTAGGCCTTACATCAAAGCAGGAACTTAATAGCAGGGTCCAAAGCAAACTTTGTCTAAAGTTATTGAGTGGGTGCCTTAAAGCGGGCTCGGCGCTCTGCCACCTCCAGCTGATTCGACATGTGAATGGGAAAGAAATCTGCTGGCCTATTGGATTTCAGTTAAGGTGGCTGAATTAACTGAGGTGAAATTGGATCCTCCCTCGCTGTAATGGACAGGACATTAAAAGGGAATTCAAGAAGTCTCAACTCTCAATAAAGAGACAACCCAGTCAATTACACATTTACATCTTTGTTATATGTAAGTATGGAAAGAATTAATTACCTGACCCATTGGAGACTTTCTTTCCGGCGTTTTCTATTCACAAAAACCTTATTTTTAATATTGCGATCACTAATTTAGTGTATTCTTTTTTACTAGAACAAAAATATTTTTTTCATCATGTGGTCATGGAAATAATGTAGCTCTTTCTACTCTGTAACTATGTAGCTGCTTAGCATTTGGCTTCTAACCACTGCTGGTAATAATATCAACTCTTTCCTCTTTCTTCCTCCTCCACAGGCCCTCCGTCAGCGCCTGTCCACCTCATCTCCAACGTGAACGAGACCTCAGTAAACCTGGAGTGGAGCCCGCCCCGGATCTCAGGAGGACGCCAGGATTTGACATACAATGTGGTGTGTAAGCGCTGCGGGCCCGACGGCCGGCACTGTCAGCCCTGCGGTAACAGCATCCACTTCAGCCCCCAGCAGCTGAGCTTGAAGGGAACCAGGGTGTCCATCAACGAGCTGCAGGCCCACACCAACTACACCTTCGAGGTGTGGGCGGTGAACGGAGTCTCGCCTCAGAGCCCTGGGCCGGAGCAAGCCGTGTCTGTGACTGTCACCACCAACCAGGCCGGTAAGACAGCCAATGATGGTTTGAGTGAGTGGATGATTCGGGTATGGTTAGTGGAAAGGAAAAGGTAGTACACAGGGACAAGGGTGTGGGCTAAGTTCCAACAGCTAAAGGAAGTCATCACCAAGACAGATTTCGTGACAACCTCTCAGCACCTGATCTTGTCCCTGAAGTGCAGCTTTAGTTAGCTAATGCTTTGTGATAATCATATTGCTTGTAGGGTAAAGACTTTCTATAAGTGACCAGTGCAGCATTGATTCATTTAAGAATAAATAAGTGTTATGTCAATCTGACTGGAAGTGAGCAACACTTATTGGCCCGATATATTGACATACCAATATATTTTGAACCCCATTAAAATATGTCATGGTTGACACGACAAATTACATGTTTTTAGGCAATACGTGGATATGGCTTTGCCGGGATCTGCATACAATGCCATTAATCACTGTACAATAGAAGAGAAAACTATAAGGAAATAGGAGTCACTAAACAAAACGCTCCTTATAAAATGGATACAGAAAATAGCTTTTACAGATTGTTTATTAGGACACTTAACATATTTTTAATTAAAAGTTTACATGTGCATACGATATTTTAAACTATATGTAACCATGGTTACCTTTAGCCATAGTTATTTGTTCGTCAAATCTTAAGTAACCCTAGAGATGAATTCAAATTGGCACTGAGAGTTCATTCTTGACATTAGAAACTACAGTTGAAAAATATTATCTCCCCAGAAGTCCATTCAGTAACTATTATGGACCTTTTGATTGTACTGAATGATCGTTCTGAGTGCTTAGTCTACATTTAGGACATTTAGTTAGATTCCAGACTTGTCTCTGTGGGCATGTATAAGAAAGAGTGTATGTTGGTAGAGAGGCTTTGTAGTTGTGTGTGGGGGCTTATATTTGATGCAGAGCACAGGTTTGCTACACTGAGCGCTTGAAGTACTTTTTGGAGGGGCAAGCTGCGTGTCAAAACATGTTTATTAAAGCTGCAAATAATTTGAGTGAAGGCTGGTTGATTACTGAGGAGGATGATGGATTCTCTGCTGTGGGAAATGATTTTCTGCAATATTTCACTTGAGTTTTGCGTAATTAGGCATATGAAACCTAGGCTGAAGATAGGGGCAACGTGCTATATTTAGCTCTCAAGCTAATGAATTAGATGAGTTGTATTGATCTGTGGAGGCTTCATTACAAATGCTGTGTGTGTGTGTGTGTGTGTGTGTGATTATTCTAGTAGAATACATCCATGAAAACAGCCTCTCCTCCGGAGCTGGAGAAGAGCCCACTTGCCTGTGGGTGCGTTCAAAGACTCCTGTTGTTTTGTCATTTAGCCATTTTGTAACTGGTTGTTGTGCAAATGGATTTTACGACCCTGGCCTTTTCTCTTCATCCCTCCCTGCTCTCCTCCACTTATAGCCGATCATTACCTTGGTCTTCTTTACTGCTCTGCTCTTGGGTGGCAAGCTAAGTGCCTTTTTGTGTCTTTTTTTTTTATCACTAATTTCCGTCCCTGGGAAAAGCGAATATCTTGAATAGGCCGCGTCCTGGCAATTTAAGGGCACGGTGGCTTGATTTATCAGCTGGGGTCAGGAAGATAGAGATGAATGGATGTGCTGCCTGTGGGAGATCTGTGAGTCTTGCCAGACAGGCATGTGTGGGAGCTGTAATGGAGCACACCCTGGAGTCCAGGCTGAGGGCTCGTAATAGCATGTCAGTATGGTCACTCTGACACACAGTTGTCCAAAAAAAAGTGCACACTCTCACACATGGATTCATACAAAGACGTAGGAACATGCACAGACATACACGCGCACACATACACAGCGGTGTCCCCCTGAGGTTGCTCGAGGCTAATCTGCTGACTTCAAGTTGTAAGATATAGATGATGTTGCCTTTGGCTCGTCACTGGTGCATGTTTCACAACTGTTCCCCAGGATTAGTTATATGAAGCCTGCAGCTGGAAGCTCTATTATGGTTCGTGTGTGTTTGCACATGTGCAGAACTGACTGCATGCTTGGCTAAAAGTGAGAAAATGTGCTACACAGAATGTTTGTACACTCATGGATGTAGATGATCTACATTTGCCTCTCAAACAATGTCCTCTATGTGTCTCCGGGTGTGCGTGTCTCTATCAAATTTGTGTGCATGTGTGTGTGTGTGTTAAAGAGAATAGCTCCAGACTGATTGGATTTCTCCCTGCTAATGCTCGGTAGGGGCTTTGGAAGCTCTGGTTTCAGCCGCTGGTAATCCAGCCAGTCATCTGTGGCTGTCCCTCTCTCTGTATCGCCTCCCCTCATCCAGACATCGTGGATTACACATTTATTATGATAGATTTATTAGGATTTATAAGTGCTGTGGAAAAGGCACCGCCTTTCCATAAAAGTTCAAATTTTGGCTAGGGAGGAAGAAGTGAGGTAGGCAGGTTGGAAGGGAGGAGCACTTACGTATTTTTGCGTGAGAGGAAAACTGATAGAGGTGCAGCGGAGAAATATGCCGCAAGAAATTAGGACATGGAGTATTGTTGATTGCTTGTGTATGCATTTGTGACCAGGCATGTGTATGTGTGTGTGAGTGTGTATGTGTGCCTTAAGAGGTAAGATTCCACGTCTCGCCATGAACAATTCCTCTGTCGTAAATCAGCCAGGGTGTAACCCTTTCACCCTGACTACATGAGGAAAAGGAGGGGACAGAGGGGGGATGTCCAAGCTTTGAACTGACCCCTGGCTGTAAACTGATGTTTTTTCCCCCTTTATGGGATCCAGCACTTTTGTGTGTGTGTGTGTGTGTGTGTGTGTGTGCATGTGTGAGAACGAGGGAAAGAGAGTCAGAGAGTCAGAGAGTGAGGTGTTTATGTCTCCATACAAAATACTTGGCAAGCTTAGGTGACTAAAAGTGAATTAGTGCACGACAGAGAGTGTGTGTGGGCACGTCTGTCAGCGCACATGTGTGTGAGTTTCCATCTCTCTGGCAAAATGGACAGACGTACATGTGGAAATGTGTTCGGGGAGCTGGCTTTCCAGGCGTGGGGGAAGGATCTTGTACGCAGGAGCCATTTTCCTCGACACCCTGAAAAACGGCTCCCTCCTTGGCTATTTTTCCTCAGCGGCAGCAAAATCGAGTGACTCCAATCTGGCAACCACATGTGCACCCCGGCCCGTCTCTTTTAATGTCAAACTGTAATAGACCGCATATTCGTGCAACTGCTTGCACCGACCACAGCTGCTCCTCGCAACACAACTACTTTGTGATGAACATGCTCGCAAAGACAAACTTGCTCACTTCCCAAAGTGTGTTCCATGCAGAGACAAAACCTCACAACCGTCTGCAAAAAACTGAACCTCCACTATTGTCCGGGGAGGGTGATTTTTCAAAGCAAATCATTCCCAGAACTCTATTTGCCTCTGCCAGGTTTTTACTCATTATAATGTATGCCTAGGTAGTATGATTAAGTTTTTTGCTGTCTGTGTGAGATAATGGGAGTAGGTGTGTGTTTTTCTATGTGAATTTCTATCTTTCTATTTGTATAATGAGGTCCTTTTTTGTTGCTGGGTATGTGTGTTGCAGGCTGTGAATTTTTTTTTTTTTTCTTGGAGCACGCAATTCTAAAATGAGATCTGAATATTCATTGAATCTAACTTATTATTCCACCAGCGTTTTTAGCCCACGCATTCAGGAGGCAGTAAGAAATTACAGATCTGCCCCACATATTTAAATTCATCTACAGAGGCCGGCTTGTCTAGGATGGTCTGCCCAAGTTGCAACCTCAGGTTAAACTTTTCAGGATAGACGTGTCGGGTTTAGTCTTGCATCAGCTCTGTACACTTTGAGCACACATGGTTTTGGACAATATTTCACATTTGTTTGTGTATCAGTATGCTTTTTAGGTATTCCTCTGACAAATTAATATTTAACAAGTCATAAAACTTGGCCTTGATGGATCACCTATTTCGTGTCTGGGCTGTTTTTAACCTTGCCATCTCATGTAGATAACCTCAGAAGGGACCACTCAGAAAATCACTCATCTTTATCCTCACGTAAGTCGAGGGAAAAATAAAAACGCAACAAGAGGAGGCGAACACAATTAAATTGCCATATCTGTCATCTTTGGAGGAAAGATGGATGTGTGGGTTACCTTGGGGGAACGAAGGCCTGTGACCCCTCAGGGGTTTTCTTTCTGAGCTAGAGCGTCCTCGGTCAGCCCCAGGAGGGCCTTCAAATTGGTTCTTGCTGCCGGCTAAGATTGATCGGAGGGATACAAATGGCCGCCATCTAATTGTTTAACAGAGATGCAACACATTAGGCCAAGAGGATTACACAACCTTAGGTTAATCTATTTACCAAGAGATGTCTGCAATCCCATCCCTCTCAATCTCCATCTCAACCCCCACCAGTCACAACCCTCCGCCCCCCTCCTGCCGCTTCTTCACCACACTGAAACTCAATCCGTGGCTGGTGCTTGAATTCCAGGCCTGTTTGAACTCAATCCCCAGCTAAAAGCAGGGTTTTGTTAGCATTACCTTGAGGGCTAGGCTCCCTGGAGCCCCTGGTCAAAGTGATGAGAATGTATATAATGTCATAGATAATCCAATCATAATCGGTGGACCGCGAACCCCTCATTAATCATCCCACTGTAATTGTTTAAAAGGCAGATGGTCTGGAACGAGTAAGGTTACAGTATCACTGAGGACCAGAGGTCAAAGATTTACTCCTTGTAAGAGCAGGGGCCGCAATGAAACGCCAGTGCTAGAACCCCCAAAGTGCAGGAGATGTGTGAGTGTGTGTGTTTCTCTCTTTGGTCTTTTTTTACCTTAGTTGTGTGTTCATCCATGTAACCTTTTATTTCTCTGTCTATAACTCCACGTGTCCCACCATATATCTTCTTGTCTGCTCAAAACTCAATCTGATTGTGTACATGAGTGGATCTCTGTTTACCACACTATCTCTCCTATGCCTATGGATTTCTCTTTGTACTGTCAAGAGTGTGCATGACCCAATTTTAGTGTTGTCAGACTTCCTGAAGATAGAGGTGTGATTTGTGCAGTGGCGACACACTGGAGGGAGGAGACGGGTGTAAGCCATTATCTGTGCTTTAACCTTCACATGTTAAAGGCGTCTGAACGCAGATAGCACAGCTGCTTGAAATATGGCCTCATTATCAGCTGCAGCAGAAAGGCCTTGAGATAAGATCGCTCACTGAAGCTTTAATGAAAACCAATTGATTTGCTCTCTTGAAGACAAAAAAAAAAAGAAGAAAAAAAGGCTTTGAGCTCATTTCAAGCGTTCCGAGCCGAACTTTGAAGCAGCATAAGGTTTCCCAGGGTGACCTGGGTATTTGCAGAAAATGAAGTTTGACATTATTTTGCCAGCCTGTAGGAAAAGTGGCTGGGATGCTAGTATTAGCCTGCGGGAAATTGAATCTGTTTTATTGATGCCAATCATTAATTGAGAAATAGAGAAATGCTATATACTCTAGCTTTGGCAGTTCAGTTGTGTGGCCATACAGCTCTGTCTCAGATTTTGAATGGAAGCCAAGTTTAAAGACAAATGGGAGTGATTGCCTTGTGGCCTGGTGTAATGTTTGACTTTCTCAGCAGGACCAAATAGTGAGGGATTTAGAGAGAGCAACACAAAGAGACTTGGTATTTCCAAGGCTGAAAACAACAAGGAGGACTGGGGGAGAAAGTCGGCTAAAATTGTTATTTTTCTGTCTTTCTTTGATCATCTCACTAGCTCCCTCGCCTGTGACTTCCATCCTGGCAAAGGATATCACAAGACACACCATCTCACTGGCCTGGCAGCCACCAGATAGAGCCAATGGGGTAATCTTGGAGTATGAAGTCAAGTACTACGAGAAGGTGAGGGTCCCATGGGAGACTTAGTTTCTGTTGAAGAAATAATCTCCAAAAAAGCAATACATTTCAACAGACTGCCACACAAGAATACCACATCAGATTGTTTTATCTTTGTCTCTTTTCATGTCTCACCTCAGGACCAAAATGAAAGAAGCTACAGAATCATAAAAACCTCGGCAAGGAACACTGACATCAAGGGTCTCACCCCCCTCACTTCCTATGTGTTCCACGTGCGCGCTCGCACGGCGGCCGGCTACGGGGAATTCAGCGGCCCGTTTGAGTTTATGACCAACTCCGGTGAGTTCAGCCATGCCACTTCTGCTCAGCTTGCCTTGATATCATCAGTGCACTGCAGAGCTAGAGAAGCTCGCCAGCTCTCTCACACCTGTTTCGGCAAAATCCTGCAATGATAGCATCTTTTACGAGTTTGTCTCCTTCATTGTAGAGTCATTAATCAAAATAGCTGTCGTCTATAAAAGATGAATGATACTGGGCACCGGCACCTGACTGGCAACTTGAGTAGCTTCCATTATTCAATTGCACTGAGTCTCAGTGGATGTGCCAGCTAGCTAGGGTTCACCCTAAATGAGTTTTTGAAGAATGATACTATTTCTGATATTTCTTTGTTGGAAGCTGCTCATAGCTACTTAGTGACCTTCAATGTTATCATTTTAAAGCCAAAAATGAAGTATTCAATTCTTCCACCAGACTCTAAAACTCTAACACCCTAAGATAATAACAGTAACAGCCACCATACATTGGTGGACAAAATTTCATTCAATTAGCCTCTAAAACCCCACTGTTAAAACCTACATAACTTTTCTTGAAGTTTCCAGATATTTAAATTTGATGCAATGGAGCAGCCACAAAAAACACAGAATCCTGGGATAAGCTGATACAAAATATATTCAGTAAATATGTACTTTCAGACAGCACGGAATAACATGATGTTAACAACCTTAAAGCTAAGGGGAAATAAAAGGTGAAAAACTGAATGTTCAGCCCAGACCGATATGTAATCAAACACACCTTAGCTTAACTCTAATAAATATCATATATTTATGCTGTGTAACTGTTTATGGGAGATTATGGCATAGACAGTTACAGAGATGCACTGTAAACCCAGATGTCCCCTTTGTAATGCAGATAGATACAGAGACAGTAGCGCATGATAATGACATGGTCAAGCATGCATCCTAATGAGCTGTCATTGTCTCAGTGTTATAGGAAGAGAGACATGGGGAGGATGTGTGTGTGTGTAGGGAGGGGGGTTGTCAATGGCTTTGACAATCACAGAATGTACACTGGCTCTTTCATGTGCGGCGACCCGATCAAGCTCAATGATATTGACTTTGCTCTTTGTCTTTGTCCAACCATCCTCCCTTTCCTTTTCTTCCCCCCATCTGTCCTTCCTTTTTCCTCAGTCCCAGCTCCTATTATAGGTGACGGGGCCAACTCCACAGTGTTATTGGTGTCAGTGGTGGGCAGCGTGGTCCTCCTGATCATCCTTATCAGTGCTTTCGTCATCAGCCGAAGGTGAGTGTCATCCCTCTTCTTCTTCCCTCTGTCCCTTCTGCTTTCTGTCTCTCCCTCTTTCCTCTCAGATGGGGGATGTCTTGCTTAGCACCGGGAAAAATAACTGTCATGAGATGGACGTCACTCAAAACACACACACACTGAGCCAGGCAGCTAGTGCAACTCACTCACATCAGATGAGTGATAACTCGCCACACCGGAGATGTGATTGACAGCTCCGACAGCTGAAAAGATGCAATCAGCGACCCCTCGCTCCCTGTCCTCTGCATCCATCCCCGCTCCTCCCATCCTCCCATCCCTCTATCTCTCAGCTAGTGACTGTAATCCCGGCCGCTAGTTATTTTCTTGCTGACCGCCATGAAGAGAATGAGAGAGGAGAAAAAAAGAGAAAGAGGGCTAGGAGGGCGGACAATGAGATAAGCGGGCAATGAAAAGTAGGAGATAGAATACAGAGAGAGACAGAGAGGCATCAGGTGGATTTGCAGTGAACCAATCTCAGGGTGTTAACCAGCGAGCAGGACAAAGCACCGTCACACAGATGGGATTACATGCAGATGGGGCTGCCTCACCTCAGGGTGTTAACTACAACCTTGTGTGTGTGTGTGTTGGGGTTGTTTATGTGCGTGCACAACCCTATGTGAAAAGTATTGTTTTCATGTGTGTGGTGGCACTGGCGAGGAGGGGTGTGTTAATAGTTTGTGTGCTGATTCCTGCTAGTGTGTGTATGTACCTTTTATGGGCATGCGTTGATCCCTTTATGTGTGAGTGTGCCTCTTCATATGGAAACCAAATCATTGTTTGTATGTGTGTATTGGGGTTGAGGATGATGGGAAATGAAGGGGGCTGTTTATTATGTGTGTTTGTGTGTGTGTCGTCTCTTAGCCATGTGATTGCCTCTCTTCCCAGCCAAGCAGGTGGTTGACTCTCCCTTTTTTATATGCATGTGACGGCCACTGTCATTGTGCTGCTGCGGCCATCCTGTGATTGTGGGGAGGGACTGTAATCATGTAGCCGTTTACCATCATTACACAACCATAGAGGAGGACAATGACTCAGACATCTGGTCATTTCCACCACTGACCCAACACATCGATATAAGCACAGGTGTCAGGCTGCCAGAGGGGATTCAGGGGGATTTAAGTGCATCTTCTCTGGGATTGATTTGCTACTATATACTCAGTGCCCTTCAGAAACCTTCAGCGCTGAAGGATGCGTTTGACTTAAAGTAGGAAAACGCCAATGTAAAAATAAAAACCCCATATGATTAGCTAAATATAGTCAAACATATTCAAAGTATAAGTACTCATGCTATTTTTATATTATATCTTTGGATTATATATTATATATCTTTGGACTTTTAATGTTGAAGCTGGTCCAGAAGGAGCTATACTGTATATTTTATCTAAAAGGAATAGTTTGGCATTTTGGGAAAAACACTTTCTTTATGCTATGCTAAGATAACTCCTGCTTGTAGATTTATAATTAATAGATAGTCATGAGAGTGGTTTCAATTTTCTAATCCAGCACTGGGTTAATACCTGGCTAAAAAGCGTATTTCACAAAATGTTGAACTATTCTTTTGAAGCTTTTACCCTCATAACGAAGAGACAGAAGTGCCATCAGTGCCAACATCACATTGGGTTAGCATTCAAAAGCCGTTTCTGTCTTTGTAATGAGTTCGCTTTAATAAATAATTAACATCAAACAAGAATCTCAATGTCTCATCAGTAATGAGTGATTGTGTCGCCACTTCACATAATTTAATTCATGTATAAGTGGGCTTGGAGTCTTGGTTTAAGTTTTAATTAGGGTTTACTGAATTGACACTTGTGTTCCATTATTATTTTATATTTTTTGTTTTTACATGAGATAGAGATGCTTTGTTTTTAATTTCAATTGACATTCTCCCCAACATTTGAAACTTGAAATTCTACATGAGCTGTTGTTGCTGTGAGTGACCGTCCCGCTGTTTTTCCCCCCAGAAGGAGTAAGTACAGCAAGGCCAAGCAGGACTCTGACGAAGAGAAGCACTTACATCAAGGTAACTCATAGTTAACACTCCACCAACACACTCTATAACTGAAAAACATTAGCACTGTCAGGTGTGCTCATGTGCATGCACCCGAAACGGCAAATGAAGCACATAAAATTGGGGAAAAAGGCAAACTATTTTGAAGTTAATGGACTTGCATCCTAACACCTCATTATCAAGTCATCAGCAGTGCTATTTGTGTCCCACAAACATTTCAAGTTAATGAGCTCCATCTTCATTGGAGTCAGCCGTAGTGACATGAAAAGCAATGGAGTTAGAGTGTGAAGCGAGGTATGGAGAGAAGAAAGGAGGAGGAGAAGGAGGAGGTTCCACAGAGGAAGGCGGTGTAGCCTGCAGCATGATGGAAATAAAGAACAGATGGAGTGTATTTGCCGGAATGAATTAACCTTCACTTTTCACTCCCTTCTTTCTTTTGCTTGCTTCCTTCCTTCCTTTCTTTCCAAACCTCTTTCCTCAGGAGTGAGGATATACGTTGACCCTTTTACCTATGAGGACCCAAACCAAGCCGTCCGTGAGTTTGCCAAAGAGATTGACGCCTCCTGTATCAAGATTGAGAAAGTAATTGGCATTGGTGAGGAGCTACGTTTTTATTTTAATCCAGCGATTTCAGTTCATTCAGCCATTCTTTGGATCAATTATTATAAATGTAGTGTTATAGGGAGCGTTTGCAGTAAGGAATATTGTAACATTGGGTAAAAGCATCCGCTTAATGGTATAATTGTATATTTGGCATTCGTTTATGCAATTATTGTGCTGCCAGCATATCGTTCTCAGTTATTCATGTTTTTGTGTGGCTGTGTTTGCTCTCATGTGCTCCTTGAGAATAAATAAAAAAAACATTGTTTTCTCAGACAATAACATTTGGTCTGTCTCTAGAGAGGCCAAAGAGTAAAAAAATCTGTGGAGGCTAAATATGTTGTCCGTGCTATTCCTGTGGCCAGAGAAAAGTCATCCAATGACAAAATAATAAAGAGAAAGAATCAATATCCATTTCCCCTCTCTCTCTGCTCCAGTGGCTGAGCGGAGGAGGGGAGTGAAGGATTAGGGACCCTGATCAATGTTTAATGTGGACCCCTTCTAACCTGCACACATACACACAAACACACACAGGCACACACCATCACCTACTCCCTTCTTGATGTGATTTATAGTCGTGCACTGTAGCATCAGAGTGCTTGTGTATCATCATTCTGCATTTTGAACCCGACTGTGTTTATTTTTTTTTTAGGGGAGTTTGGCGAGGTCTGCAGCGGCCGCCTGAAGATGCCGGGCAAGAGAGAAATATGCGTGGCCATCAAGACGCTGAAGGCCGGCTACACCGACAAGCAGAGGAGGGACTTCCTGTCCGAGGCTAGCATCATGGGCCAGTTTGACCACCCGAACATCATTCACCTAGAGGGCGTAGTCACCAAATGTACGTAAACCATGTGATTCTGTTTACTTTTTATGTAGAGAAAGATGTAGGACGAGAATTTTTCCATTTCCAAATGATGGATAGAACATAATTTGCTGCATAATTAATTTGCTTTTTGAGAAGCCTTAAACTATTTTGGAGGTATGGAATTGCTACAGGAAACTGCAATTCTACTCAGCTCACACACACACAAACCTATTTACACACACAATGACTATAATATTATAATAACACAGAAAGGACATTCATTTCTGCTGTCCCCTTTCTCCCTTAAAAAATCGTAACAATAAATCATTACAAACTACGTCTGCGGTTTTGGGTGACTTTGGAGGGTGAGTGTAGGGACAAACCAGTCTTTACTAGCCAAAGGTGTGTGTTTGTGTGGCGTTGTGTGTTTTAATGCTTGCATACCTACAGTATTTACAGATCTACGACCACTTATGTTGCATGTGTTCTAGGATATATGTTTTCGCACATATATGTGTCTGTATTTGTGCACATGTGTGTCGTCCCATCCGGGGTATCCCCAGGTGGGCTATGTCCAGATGGAAAGCGTCGAACATTGGTGGGGAAGTGGAGTGGTGGAGTTAGAGGTAGCTGGGCAGTTGGGAGGGGGTCTAATGGGTCCAGGAACAGGCCCTGTAGCACGGCACCAGGCTCATTAATCATAGTGTCAGCTGCAAATGTGTTTGGGGTTAGAGAGTGATACCCTATCCCTCCTCTATCTGCTGCTGCATGTCCACAAAACACTGGCCAAATCTCCCTCTCTCTGCCCTTGGCACTCTCTCCTCTCCATCTCTCTGTTTCTCCCTACCTTTTACACCTTCCCTCAATGCTATTTGTTAGGGTAGAGATGTATGTGTATGCATGTGCGAATGTCTTGTCAGCACATGTCGGCGTCTGTGCGCCTTTGATTGCACACATGTGTGCGTGAGTGTTACCATAGCTGATGGCCAGCCTCGGCTCGGGTTAGATGGATGAAGTGCCTTAATGTGTCGTGACACAACAGCCTGGCCCTATCTGTGCTAGATAACACTGTCTCTTTCACTCTTGTACACACTGTACACACACACACACACACACACACAGATAGATGCACACATACATGCTCAGCCCAGACGGAGCTGAAAGTGAACAGCAGCACTGGCAGAATTGCTTGTCACCTATCACACCTCTCACCGGGGGGAATGACCTTTCAGACCTCGCAGAGACCGAGTGAGAAAGACAGAGAAAAGGCGGACATATGGACGGGAGGAAGTAAAAGAAATCGGAGACAAGTGGCAGAGAGGGAAGGTGCAAATAGAGACGCGGAGAGACAGAGACAGGAAGTGGTTAGGAGCTGATAGATTAGAGGAAAGACAGAGAACAACAGCGGGGAACAACAGAGAGAGAAAGCAGAGGGTGGTGGAACTACTGAACCGAAGGCTGAAAAAGAAAGAGACGGAGCAAGACAGAGGGAGAGAGATGAAGGAGAAGTAGATGAGCTAGGCGGCAGTGACCAGGAGCTGACATGAAAGGATGGTGAGCCTGAGCAAGAAGATCATCCGATAACTCCCACTCCACCTCCTTCCACTCGTACTTTTGAGAGCTTGACACAAGGTTTGGGCAAATTAGTCCTTCACACTTGAGTGTGTAAGTGGAATCTATTAAAAATCCATTATTTGAATTGCACTCCCCTCTCTATTACAATCAAGTTAAAAGGAATTCTCAATCTGGCCTCAGTTTGCTGGCATGTCCAACCGAGCCTCATTAATTATGGAGGAACTCCAAATAGGGCCTAAAATACATAAATGTGCAAAAATCTCTCACTGAGGACTTTTGGCTGTAGTCCACCATCTTGAAGCCTGTGTATACCATTTTTTTTTTTTAAATGCTAGCGTGTAATTAAAATCTAGCCTCCATTAGAGCTCGAAATCAGACGTGATATGTTTAACAGCTGATTTAAGAGCATGCATATTTTAAAAAGACCTGCGTTTAAAAGCCACATCTTTGTTCACTGCAAACATCAGGGCCTTCGGAGAGCGTTGCCCAATGTTCCCCCAATATTGTTCCGCTGTTGCGTCTTTCCCCTTCCCCGGTTTTGTTGGCAGGTGATAATCGGCCCATTGGCGGGGCCCTTGCCCAGAGTTCATTGCCAAAGGCAGCAGGGCGTATTCAGTAAACAAGGAATTAGCATGCAAATGGGAAGGGAGGAAGAGGGCGGGGTTGGGAAGGCGAGAGTTTAAGGTCGCAGGTCAGACGCTCCTCAGACTTGATTGGGGAGCTGTCAATCACCAGCGGCCCTGGGGCAGAGGCGTGCAACAAAGGGAACAAAGATGGTTGACAAAGAAGGCCCCTGCTCCCCCCAACTTTAACTCCACTTCCTCTTTTTGGGGTAACGGCGGAGCGCCCCATAATTAATGGAGTGCCAATCACGCGGCGGGTAAGGCGTTGACTGACGGCCTCTTGGCATGGCTAGATGCCCTGCTGTGGAGTGGAGGAACTTCACCTTTGAGACCTCAGCTGCCAACCGCTTGGCTGGCTCTCTGCTGCTTTAGGCATTCTGCTGGAGTGCACAGGACATTTTATACAACCTTCTCACATGGCATTAGGCTTAAGCCAGCACTTCTGTTCAACGCAATAAGCTAAGTCCACCTTAACTGTGCCACTTGAAATGGAACGTGAAGAACGGCGCTGTTCTAGGAGGAATTTGTGGCAGAACTTTTCAGCATGTGATGTTGCCATGGCTGGTTAGGCACCAGCTTGCTGCCATTTTGGGACAAAAACAAGCCACCCTCCCTTCCTTTCCCTTTTTCCTCTCTCTCTTTCTCTCTCCTCCTCTCATCATGCCGTCTATCCCCACTCATCCTAAGGGACAAAGACAGACAGAGACCCACCAGGGAATGTCCACCCTCCCCACCGCCTGCCCTGGCTCAGATAAAGACACAGACGCTCCCCCAAGAGAGACGGCGAGAGAAAGACAGAGGGATGGGATGAAAAGGGCCAGGGAGGAGTTGGAGGGATTGGAGGGGGGAGGGTGAGAGAGAGAGAGAGAGAGAGAGAGAATATGGGACAGCAATAGAGATGAGCTAGCAGGAGAGTGACAGATGCGTCAAAAGTTGGCAGAGGAGAAAGAGGGCAAAGGGACAGTGAGTGACATAAATAGCGAGTCAGAGGGATTCTGGATGGTTGACTGTGATGAGACTTTGGATATAGCATCCAACGTCAGTTCATATTTGCATAAACACAAGATGGTGTGTGTGTGTATGAAGTGGTATTTTGTTTCAGTGGAGATGCCTTTGCATGTGCAGGGAAACAAGGGGGACGTCAGGGCAACCGTAATGCTGAGCTAATTAAATCACTACGGGACAGAGATGGATGGCTTAACACACACACATACACACATTCCCTCGAGAACCCCCCCGCTGTGTCAGGCTGTGATGTGCATCGTTTACCTCTATAATCATCTGCCTTTCATTCTCTCACTCCTTCCCTCTCTCTTTCTCTCTCTCTAGGTAAGCCAGTGATGATTATCACAGAGTACATGGAAAACGGATCTCTGGATGCATTCCTGAGGGTCAGTCATGCGTTTCTGTCTGCACACATGTGTGCATGTGTGTGAGTGTGCGATACGACTGTAGCATGCTGATCCCATCTTATCTCTGTAATGTCATCCCCCAAAATTACAAGTGTTCACAAACAGTCGCCCTAATCTTTATCCTCTCCTTGGTCGACTTAATGTTTTTTTCCGACAAGGAGGTTGACGCAGGTTTAACCTCTGTGTTTCCAGGGTTCACTACACTTTGGGTTTTGGATGATGCTTAGCTACTTTGTCTAGTGAATATACATAGAGTTAGAGCAAACATAGTGATAAATGAAAGGCAACACTAGAACTTGTAGAGGTTGTGTTGTCATGGCATAAATTTTGTTACGTAAATAAAAACTTGTTGCGCAATGGTAGTTGTAGGCAGATATAAGGATGTTTGTATATTACTGTTTTTGTCAAAAACCACAACTCCATTATGCATCCATAACTGGTATAAATACAGTTAATGGACGCTTAATAACATAATGCAATATAGATAGATTCAATATAAACAGTTATAAACATGTCTGTGAATGATTTGTACAGGTGTTTAGATGGGTAGATAGATAATAATGCTAATGATATATAACAGTGTAAGATTTGTTCATTAACAAACTCAACAATGTGTTTTTAATATGTCATCCTATTTGCTTACAGCTACATCATGTGTAGTAAAGTGTTAAAGAAATATAATAATATGCAGTTTGTATATGTCTATAAACTGGTAATGAATGCGTCATAGCACACTATAAAGTTGTGTTTATGTGTGCATTCATACAGCTATACTATACTGTGCTCCTTAACTGTTTATACAAGAGGAGTCATAATAACAGACAAATACATTAACAGACATATAAACATGTATGAAACAAAGCAAGTATATAACTTTACAAATGTCCCTATATTTTATTAAAGGTACACCAAAGTGTGTATTGTCTGTTGCAAACCGTTCAGAAAGGCTGAAAGAGATTTTACTCATCTATAGCTTAACAGTACTGGGCAACAGAAAAGTCATTATGGCCACTGGGATTCTGGATGGAATATTTGCACTCAAATTCAAAAGAATTCAACACATTTACGATGCCAGTATGATGACATGATAAACAACATTTTCCTTTTTTTGCTGCAGAAGAACGACGGTCGCTTCACAGTGATCCAGTTAGTCGGCATCCTGCGTGGAATTGCATCTGGCATGAAGTACCTGTCAGACATGAGCTACGTTCACCGTGACCTGGCGGCTCGCAACATCCTGGTCAACAGCAACCTTGTGTGCAAGGTGTCCGACTTCGGCATGTCCCGAGTGCTGGAGGATGACCCTGAGGCTGCGTACACCACCAGGGTGAGTGTGTGTGTGTGTGTGTGTGTAGGCGAGCATGTGTCTGACTGAGTCAGTGGTCTGTCTGCGTGTCACCTTACTTGTCGGCTTTGTCAGCTTTCATTAACCAGCTCGTCTCTCAATTACAGGGAGGGAAGATCCCCATCCGCTGGACAGCTCCGGAGGCCATTGCTTACAGGAAGTTCACCTCGGCCAGCGACGTGTGGAGCTATGGTATCGTCATGTGGGAGGTGATGTCATACGGCGAGCGACCATACTGGGATATGAGCAACCAAGACGTAAGTCTGGAAAAATTTAATTATATGCAGACAGTCATAAATAATATACACTCTAAATTAGGGTGGAATATTCAACAATAATTCCCAGTTGCATGTGTGCTGTCAACCAATTTTTAAAAGATACTTCATCATTTTAACTTGGTTATATAATCAAATTACCTGCTGGGGTGATAAAACACCAGCAGTAAATTCCATTTTCTCATTATACATTGAATTTACATTTCTAGTGCCACTAATGATGATAAAGAATTTAATCTATGCATAACCAAATGTGTTGCGTAGGCGCCTAAAGTAAGGTGATTCAAAATTAAGCTATGGGTATAAAATTAGAGAGGTAAAACCAGATAGCTTTAATCTACCTATAGTTTTTATGATTAACAAAGTGACTTACACATCCATTGATATACTGTCTAGGTGATCAAGGCCATTGATGAGGGCTATCGGCTGCCCCCGCCCATGGACTGCCCCGTGGCACTCCACCAGCTAATGCTAGACTGCTGGCAGAGAGAGAGGGCCGACCGGCCAAAGTTTGGACAGATCGTCAACATGCTGGACAAGCTGATCCGCAACCCCAACACTCTGAAGAGGACTGGGGGAGAGACCACTGTCAGGTGGGGCAGGAGGGCAGGACACAGACAGACGCAAAATACATATGTTAAAGGGTCAGTTCACACAAATCACAAAAAAAAAAAAAAAAAAAGTTTCTCATTTACCTCTAAACATCTAGCCATGCAGAAGGTTTTGGTTTCTATTTGCCCCATTAGAGTGCCAAGTTCCAGTCCCATCATTCACAGAACACTACAACAATCAACAATCCATGAAAAGGCACAACTTTGATTTCATAGAAACTGCTTTTTCACTGAAGGAACAGTGCCTATAAAAATTGTAAAGAGCATGGATAGATACCTCTAGAGTTTACTAAACCTAAAAATATGTTATGGAAAGTAAGCTGTGGAATTTCACATGAAGTTCACAATGGAAACCTGACAATATGTCGTGTTAAAAAGCTAATGTGACACACATATGCAGATATTTACTGCAGAATGCATTAGGTACGCAATATCCTACCTCTCACACCAACACAGACACACACACGCTATCCTTTTCTCTCACTGGTGTTTGCATTCACCATTAAACATTATCTACCAGCGACGTGTGGCTCCTTTCAGCACAAACACCCTCCGTAATGGATTTCTCTGCAAACTAGCTTTAATGGTGCTGTACACTCAGGAATGTAGCCGCTCTAACAGGGGGGAGAATTACGATGTAACACCGAGTTAAAAACAAACATGACCCTACAGCACCGACACCATTACTCTGGAGCGGCTAAATGTGTTACGAATGACCCACGTGTGTTTACAGACTCGATGCAGGCCAGTGGGAGTCTGTTTAAGTTTAACGAGTATGTGAGCGCATGCAAGCGGATTGCACGCACACACACACATACACAAACACACACACACACACACACATACCTAATGGGACACAGTAAGAGTGAGAGTAGAGTCCTCGTGGAGTAATTAGCAAAACTCAATCCTATAAATGCAGCTTTTACAATTACAAGAGGGAAGGCGAAAGTAGAATGTGTGTGTGTGTTTGAAAAGCGAGTGCTGTGCACTGTGTTTTCCACCTACTGAGTAGAGATGACTTATTAAAGGGTCTGTCATCCTGTTCTCACAGTTCGACTCAACATCCTTTTTAAGAAAGAGAGAACGATAAAGAGTGACAGAGTGAGAGAGTCACCAGAGCGGGACGAGACCGCCACCGCCACCAGACTCTGCGGCCCCATGTAAAAGTTTCATGGCCGACGGCGCTGCTGCAAAGCTCAACAGAAGGGAAGGATAGGAAAACAAGGGAGAGTAAGAAGTGAAAAAAAGAGGGAGGCAATTCTGCTGATGAATACCTGAATGTGAGGAGGAACTCCACCGTGCTGTAAAATTCACCGAAGTGTGCCCGGGTTGTGTGTTTTCTGTAAAATAAGGATTAACTAACTGTGTCAGTCACACCCAGGAGGAACCGTGTTTGACTTGGCTGTGTTTCCGGATAGGACCCGCAAAACAGCGTTTCAAAACAGAGCTGAAGACCTGCTAGGCCCATCAAGGTGGAAAAGCAAGAGAGGAATGTAGCATGGTGAATTTTACAGCTCGTGGGTAGCTCTCTGTCATCGCTCAAGGTGCATGTGTCATGCCCTCCTGTCGTGCTACAGTACGCCATCATAGTCAAGGATCAGGAAACGTTCATTCCCGTAATGCTGTCGTTGCTGTAGTGGTCATGAATCAGTGGTGTTCCAGACTGCGTAAGAAAGTGGATCATTACCTTTTAAGTCAAAAGCAGTTAAACAGAATGTAACTTTTATTGTTTATTTGCACAGACAGTTGCACACATCATGGTTGTGGGCTAAATCATCAAACACCGATTGGAAATACAGCCTGTACAACCTAAAAAACTTAACTTCATGAAATGAATTCTCTTTATTTTTCTCTCCTCCACCCACTAGGCCTAACACCACCCTGCTGGAGCCAGGGAGCCCTGAGGCGTCCCCGGCCGTGGGCACAGTGGAGGACTGGCTGCAGGCCATCGGCATGGAGAGATACAACGACAACTTCACCGCCGCCGGCTACACCACTCCGGAGGCTGTGGTCCACATGACACAAGAGTGAGTAGGCAGGATAGGAGGGGAAGAAGTAAACAGAGCAAAAGAAAGAAGGGAAAAAAAGAAGGTACAGGTTAGTTAACACAGTAATAAAACTTTTCTTAAAGCAAGTGAATTCTGTGAACGGAGTGGGACATTTTCTTATATGTACTATCATTTGACACTGTGACGGTGTCAGCAAAGGAAAGAATTAGGCAGGTTTGAGAAAACGATTGTATACACTTCCAGAAAATTTATGAATATGTCTAAAGTTAATGTATGTCACAATTTATAGGCTGAACTGTTTACTTATTTGAAGTACAATCAGATGAAGCGTAAGACAAAATTACAAGAACATTTTTATTTTTTGAAAATATTTATATTGTGACTTTTCATTATTATTTTGAAATAAATTGAAAAAAAAATTTACTCTCAGTTAAACTTGTTAAAGAAACAGGGCAATATTTTGGGAAATAAACATCGCTTTTTGCAGAGAGTTAGATACCACTCCCTCACGTCTAGGTCCTAATACGGCCGATTTTTATCTGTATTGTTTTTGTATTATTGTCTCTTGGGTATTATTGTCTTTACACTTGTTAAAGCACTTTGTAACTTGTTTTTGAAAAGTGCTCTACAAATAAAGATTATTATTATTATTATTATTATTATTATTATTATTATGAATCTATATCCAGCAGCCAGGTTAGCTTTGCTTAACATAAAACATTGTGAATCAGTAAGTGTGGCTCAGTGCAACAGTAAATAATCTGCTTAGGAAGTTTAACATGTTTTAACTCATTATTTTTAGTTCATACACAAACACAAATGGAAAAATGACACATAGTGGTTTTACATAGAGTTAAATGCTGTAAATATTCCCAGCATGTAGCTAGCAGTTTACCTTTGCTTCAAATCTTAATGCCAAGCTAAACTAAGATATTCACCTGAAAGAATTCCAGCACCTAGCTGACCATAGCGTAAAGCCATGACATTGGTAACAATCATCTCATCTAACTCTCTGCAAGAAAGAAAATAAGTGTATTCCCCAAAATGTCTAAGTTTTCCGTTATGATTAGAGCAGAATCAATTTGTGACGTCTTTTGCAAAGTATGTGTTTTAAGTGTTTGTCAGTCTTTGTCAATTGTCTGTATTTTCACATTTTCATTTTATATTTTCACCAATAAAGAATATAGGATAAGGGTTGCTGTGATGGCAAGTGAAATTCCTTATTCAGCAGTCAAACTCTCAGACCAGTTTCCAAAGGCTGTAAAATTCATCATGTGGATCAAGCCTACGTGTGTTTGTTATTGTTGTCCCGGGTCCTAAAAGGTCTCTTTTCCCTATTTGTTTCAGGGACATGGCTCGCATAGGTATCTCCTCGGCAGCACACCAGAACAAGATCCTGACCAGCGTCCAGGGAATGCTGTCCCAAATGCAACAGATGCAAGGCAGAATGGTTCCCGTCTGAGAGATTTAAACAAAGAAAAAGGAAAAGGAAGCAAATCGACTTTGTTTCTTTTGAAAAAAAATTAATAAATAACAAAAAAGAATAAATATAAAAAAAGAGACAAATAAACTATGAAGAAATAGTTTACCTCATCCATGCACTTTAAATTGGATCTAAAAGAAAAGAAGATGTTGATGAAGAAGAAAAAAGTGGTGAAAATGGCACTTTTTAAAAAAATCAGACCTTTACTTTGCCCTTTTTTTTGTTTTGGAGAATGGGACGCTTCTGTCTGCAGCATTTATGGATAGATGGAGGAAGGACGGCTGGAAAAGTGCTTCCGAGAGGCCAATCTGGAGTGCCTTTAATGGTCTGGAAGGAAAAGCGAGGAAGGCGGGGAATCGTACCTTTCTTTTTCCTCTTGGGCAGAGTATTGTTTCTGGAACTTTCTTTCTGGAATAATCCGAGGAACAGATTTTTTTGATTTCCTGTGACTTTGTTTATTGTACATGAATTGTTTCTGTGGGACTCGCAGGCTGCCCCGGCCACCATTGTTCTCTCTCAGCTGGATCTGTTTGATATCTCACAGACAAAATGGAAGATCCTTACTGTCATAAACAGTGAATTACTGAGAGGTTGAGGGTTGGATTCTGAGGGAGATTGCAATGCAGGGAGGGCTTATTTTAAGGAGCTTTTTTGTGTGTTTTATTTGCTCTGTTCTGGACCTGTTTTTCTCCCAGAACGCTGTATTTTGTTGCCCTCAGGACGTTGCTGAGAATGTCTTTGATCTTCCAGAGGATCTTTCCCACTCCCCTGTCTTCCCAAAATGCCCTCCTACACCTCTGATAAACACACAATTTAGATTCTTCCATTCATCTTACCATCTGAATCAAAGCCCAAGCCCCCCCACTACTGCAGGACCCACCTAACTCTTCCTCACCACTTTTGATGAACAGCTGTATGGACCAGTTGATTTGGCTTTGAATTTATCGGCATGTTTTATTTGGACAAAAAGATGCAACAAAGGCCATATGGATGCCGAATGAATCAGAATCACTGCCGCCACGAAAATACACAGAGGATTACTCCATCATCAAGGTGAGGCTCAATAGTATTTTGTTCTTCTAACTGTATGTGACTCAGCTCTAGAAGGCCCTATTCAAATAAAACAAATAAATATATTGGATTAAACCTTCCCTTATTATTGCAGTATGCTTCTAATATTATCTATGTCCAGCCCCAGAGTGCCTAAAAAGATTCATTAGACCCCCCCCCTCTCTCTCATCACTGGCCCCTCAGCTCCAGAAACTGTGTTAATTAACAAGCCAGTCGCACCACCTCAGGCATCCAGAACAGATCAATAGCCACTGGTCTGTGATCAGTCTGCAGGCCCAATGCTACTGGCATGTTAATGAGAAAAATTAATCAGCCGCTGTCTCCCAGTCAGCCAAACAGAGCCCACCACAGCTCGGAAACACATTCCAGGCAAGAGGAGAAGGTGCTCTGGGATGGCATTTTGTCTTGAGTCAACACACCAATATGTCATGGTGCCAGGAAGGTCTCAGATAGCTCTCATTGTGATTCACTTAAATGTATCAGATACTAAATATTGTTTTCTCTTTTTGGTTAATCCATTACCAGATTTACATTTTTGCGATTTTCTGATTGAAAGATCATAATTTATGCACACAAACACACACATCGCCTCAGGTTATTAAAGCATGGATTTAGCTTAATCAGCAAGTTCAAGACTGATATTATCCACTTACATAATTAGTTTAATTTATGTGACAGCATTGATTCATTTTACACAATTAGCCGCCAGTTAATTAGGTACTGTAAAACTAGCTTAAACTAATGCAGTCCCTGCAATAAACCCTTCCTTCATGAAGGTTATAATGCTCATATTTTGTTATTTAGAGGTTCAAATGCAATTTCATGGTCATTTTGGAGGCTGTCATTTGAGATGAGATGTTGAATAGTGCTGTAACTAACACTTGATCGAGTAATTTATAAAAGTGGAAAAACAGAATAAAAGCAGGATAGAGCGGTACATTTTTATTTCAGGTATTTCAGTTAAGTCATGTAATACAAAGAGAACAAAAATCCTGAACAAGCCTTTTTTGAACATGAAACAACACATAATGAATTGGATGTTGATGTGATATAATTAATCAACATTTCAGCTTGATAGCCCTACAAAGGATTTATTTCAGTTGGCATTATAAAAAAGCATGCTGCGGTTGCACTGGCTGTTGAATCTATACATAGAGTATTCATTTAGGAGCTAGTTAAATGTCTGCTTTTGATGTGTGCTAGTAAGTCAAGGGCATGTTTCATATATTATGTACACACAACAGCATGTGGTGCACACAAGTTAATACATCGTTGCCACGAAATCCATATTTTCTCCCTGTAGGGCGGCCGCTCGCCGTCTCCGGATGCTCTGGCTTTGGCATTCGATTTTGTTTAGCAGATGAGTCGAATGTTCCATTGGGCTGGAGCTGCAGAGCTGTATTGTTGGTCAGGACTGGATGCCAAGCAGAAATTGTTTATATTCAAAACCACCATGACTGATGCAGCCTCTCTTTTCCTTCCCCCCTTTCCTTTCTCCACAGCTGCTGCCGTCCATCATGAACAGGATCCTTGCTCCTTGCAACACAGAGCCTTGCTTGCCACGACCAGAATTCTTCCTCCTCTTCCTCTTTGTCTTCCTCCTCCTGCTTTCCCCTGCTCTCCTTGGAGTCTCCTCTGACACCGAGATGACAAATCCACCCCCGAGCGTCTGGGACGTCCACCGTCACAACAGGTCAACTTGACAAACTAGCTGCCACATGCTTGTGGCCACCCAGCAATGTACTGGAATTACTATGAATGATTTAACAGCATAAAACAGAGACAATAAGAAGAATGTAATATAATCGAGAAGCCCTGCTCCAGCGGATAATGTACTTTTGATTTGAAAGTTTCTTTTTTTGTGTGATATTTTTGTTTTGCTTTTTATTGTTTTGTTTGCATGTCCAGTAACAAACGTTTGATTTGAGCGTGCGAATGTGATGAAGAGTGTGTGTGTGTGTGTGTTTGTGTCTAGCTGTATGAGTGGCAACGTCTTTGAAGTACTATCAGTAATTGTGTCGATTTTCATGCCACTGTGGAGAAAGAAGAGATAACAGAGATGTATTGTTTTTGACATAAAAAAGAAAAACCTGGACTTTTTTGCTTATGTGTCGTCTAAAAAACGATGTAAGGTGTGTTGCTCCCGTCGTGCGGCAACAGCATTTATTACACAGCTTTCCGGAATGCAACCCCTCTCTGCTTTGGGACTGGCTTGCAGATGGACACACAGAGACACAGACAAGTGTGACTAAAAGCGTCCTGTGCAAAGAAACACACCGAAGACAGATGGGAGTTTGGACTCTCCGAGCTCATGACGAGGAGGAAATGTCGGGAGCATCTCTCTCCATATGGAAATGGGAGCAGTTTAGAATGACGCACCTGTAAACAAGAAAAGGATAAGAGAAGTGAGGACAAGGTGTTTAAAAAGGGAAAACCGGTGGTGGTTTTTATTTTTTCCAGAGCACATCATACAGCTACAGGTTTAACCCAATGGACTATATTCTTTTTGTTCTTTTATCTCTTTAAACTATACTTATGTGAATGTTTTTGAACTCGCAAGTGATGCTTCATATAATACAAAAACACCTCCGTCCTTAATACAGCTCTACTGCTCTTTCCTTTTTTGGCAATGCGTCGTTCTTTTGGGTTTTATCTATCGAAAAAGGACCTGTTTGGAAATATGCAAGACATGTTGGGAAGGAGAAGGAAACCAGAATGTACTGTAAAATACTTTTTTCCTTTAATTAAATGTTGGACAATTTGAAAAAACAAAAAAACAAAACGCAAGAGTTAATGTTTGTCATTGTATGCCTTCCGATGCCATATGATCTAGCCATGTAGATCTAACATTCTCTCAATCTTTTTTTGTACTTTTTTTTGGACATGATCATGTTTTTTTGTTTGTTTGTTTGTTTTTTGCCTTGTTTTTTGTCAAGGAGCTCTAGGTACATGTAACTTATGTCATTTATTTATGTCCTTTTATATCTAGTTTGTAAAATAATAGCCTAAAGTGAAGAAAATAAAGGGGTGCCAAAGTGCATTCTTAATAAAGTAGAAACCATATAATGATCTCCCTGCCTCTCATTCATATACACATATGCACTGGAGTGTTTGATGCACAGGCCATCAGCATTTTCATCAGTTATTGCAGTCATTATGTCTGTAGGAGAGCTGATTACCTAACTATCATGCACTGATTACTGCATTATATGATTGCATATAATGGAGGGCTTATGTAACAGAAGGAAGAGGCCAAGGTAGCACATCAAGCAGTTCTTTGGCCTAATTTTTGCTTTATATTTTTCACTGTCGCTCTATGTGACACAGAAATAAATGGCCAGTCTGTTGGCAGTTTGTCCCGTCTGCAGCACATGCTCAGGAGATATCATGACTCCGGACTCCAAGACTTGGCCCTCAACTCTTGTCAGACCTTGAAGCAGCAGCAAGCACCACTCACTTGGCATGTGTGTGTGTGTTTAATCAGAGCAACATCTGCTTCCTGCACTCATTTCCAGCAGCGATAAACCGCTGATTGTCCTGAGTCTTTGATAAGGGCCCGGGAGAGGAGGGGGAAGAAAGGACAGTTTTAGAAATGGAGCTCAGGCGAACGTTGAGCCAAATGGCGTTTTACACATTTCCAGCACAAGGCATGCATGCATTTAAGCTCTGAAGTTTGCAGTGGGAGATGTTTATCAGCCTCGGAGGGAAAGTGTGCCTCTTTCACAAATTGTTGGCAAGTATAGAGGGGAAGACGAAAGAAGATTAGCGAGGTTGAGTTTGATAAATTTGCCCCAGTTGTTTACAACTTGGCAAGGTATTTGAATGTTCAGAAAGTGTATGTCTGTATACACAATGGTTGTTGTTTTTTTTAACCCTATAAACAGTAGTTTGACCAAACCAAAATCTTGTCTGGGAACCATGTTTGTACAAAATGTTGTGCACCAAGGAACCTTGACCTCTGTAGGAAGCAATAGGTGACTGAAGCAAGGAAAAACTTCCTTTTAAGAGGCAGAAACCTCGAGCAGAACCATGGCTCAGGGTGGGCGGCTATCTGCCTCCACCGATCCATTCAAAGGTTGTCAAGATATTTCACTCTGAATCCCAAATGTCATCCTCATGGTGGTGCTAAACGAAAAATCTGGGGATCACCAAAGTCGTAAGGATTCATCATCTGGGGACCATGAATGGCTGTACCAAATTCCATACTGCTTGCCTGGCTGAAAGGAAGAATAGGGTGTGTTGTTGAAGGAGACAAGGGGAGCAGGATAAAGAAAAACCTTGAATGCAAGCAAAAATGAGGACAGAAAAAGACAAAGTGAGAGGAATGAACCCTGACAGGCAGAGTTTGGGAGTGCAGGTCACATGGAAAGGAGCAGGAAAAAGCCTAGTCATGTTGAAAGTTCAGGTAGTGGCCATTAATCGGCTGGAATGCTGCCTCTCACTTAACAATATTAGCACAATCCAACGCTCCTGACAGTAAAGCCTCTCTTTTTACCTCGACTTCTCAGGAAGACGGACCAAGAAAATGATCTCCCAGGTTCATGATCCTTACAGGTAGAAATACAGCATAGATGGTGGAAAAAAGACCACCAATCTGCCACTAATGTGAAGCTGTGCACAATAAGAAAACAAGAAATTTATGTTATATAGCTTATGGTAGCCTGGTATTGTACAAATGACATGCAAATTGGACAATTGCACAGCTGACGCTTTACTTTCAGTGCCAACATTCAGAGTCAGTGCTGACAGCCCTTTAAATACAGGGTATCTACACTCAAATGTATTTTGATACGTTTGACATCAATCATGATATAGATATGGATATTTTTCTAGTGTTGATAGGCATGCAAAACCACATTTGAAATGATCAAAAAATGACAAATAAAATATTTAATGCAAATGTAAATAGTGTTCCACTGTTGTGCATTACATGGAAAATACAGCCACACATCTAAAACAAAATCTTAAATAAAACATGTTGTTAACTTTTTCGGTTGATGTGCTTAATTTGGACTTCAGAATTATGTAAAACAATAAGCAATTACTTGCAGAATAATTCCTTCAAGAATGAATTAAGTTCTATCTGATCTCATTTTCAGGTAGTAGGTTTTGGTCAACTGGGTCATTTGTGTAAATCTTAGTTGGGGTCGGTATTGGCAGATATCAAAGGACTCAGATCGGGATCAGGGCTGCCCCTACGCACCCCTACTTTAACCATAGTTTATTTGCCGAAGTCTCAAACTTTCCCTAGCCTTAAACATTCCCCAGTGACCATGTACAAGTAGAAAGCTTGAATTTGAATCATCCAATATCGATGTTCTTGGGAATAGGGCTGCTTTATACACATTAATGATAGAAATTAACTGACTTGCATTTCTGGGCTCCTTACCTTAAAACATTGTCAGCTGTTATATCTCAATCAAGGCTCAATTCAGTGAACCCTCTCACACTTAATACCGACACAAAGGCAGAAGAGACAACAATCCTACCACTTCAGATCCTCTTTTACACACACACACACACACACACACACACACACACACTGCTGGGAGCCTCAATGCCTTTGTCGACCAATCTAATTAAGAAACCTTTAGGTGAAGTGCTTCAAATCTGCTTAACCCCGGCAGCTCCATACTGTCACTGCAACCCTTTTTATTGGGTCATTTTCTTTCATAATTCAATTTCCTGATTCGAAAGATAAAACCCCTCATGGCCCGTCCTTTAAGCCAATCACAATGGGGCGCAACTATTCACACTGACACTATGATTACTCTGTCCTTTGTGTTGTCATTCTTAAGTACGTCCTTATATCCGCACAATATTATAATCCATAATCCAAACGATTCAATCTTAATCCCCAGATGCTTCAACCAATTCTGATTCAAGAGTTCTCTTTTCTCCAGGTGAATGGTTGGCATTTTTGTTGTGGTGAAGGACAGTTTAAGAGGAAAACTGAGTGCTGTTATGACGTACAGGGAAATATCTGACTGGCGAAAAAAAGAGAAAAACTGGGGGAAGAAAACAACGAGAGCTGAAAGCTTCAGTGGGAAAATAGCCAGGCAGAGCCTCTCAAACGTCTGGGCATATTGATCGAGAGGCATCAAGCATAGAGTTGACCTTGTGTCTGGTCTGAGAGGTATTACTTCTGAGGACTTTTGATGGACAACACATATGCAGCAGTACCCATAAAGGAACTGAAACATACCTGTGTTGGAACAAAATAGGAGCAAATTCTGGCAGCATGACAGCATGTGTCTTAATTTAGCTGCGTCTGAAATCTCTCAGATCACATACGCTGTCTGTGTAGCCGTCAAATGCAGCTTTGGTTCAGCAAACACCAGAGGCAGAAACTATCTCAGACAAACACCCGACAACATGAAAAAGCACTTACTGTGGGGAGCACCCTCTCTTGGTAGCAACCCGGCCTAAAGGCAACTTTCTTTCCCCCCATAGTCTCCTGTGAGTAATGGAAATGAACGGGAGACGAATGAGAATCAGAGAACAAAACAAACACGGGAAAATAGAGCTCTGAGTTGGCGCGACAAAGACAGAGTGAACGGGGAGACAAAGGAGTGAGGAAAGTGAGTGAAGATGGATGGGCGACAGCTTCAGAGACAAAGCTGAGAACATCTTTGAGTCGAGAAATGTACAATTAATTGGCAGTAGATCTGAGAATATTTAGTCAAGGATGCTTGAAAATAATAAAAATACTTTTCTAAGAGATGTCGATTGTGAGAAGGTTCACTGAATATGTAATATTGAAAGAAAGCAGAGGAGATATCTGCCTTCTTTTGCAAGGGAAAAAACACACACACACCGTATCAAAACACCATGGTACTTAGGTACAGCCTCACGGAGCTGCAACCATGGATGTAGACACTTAGCCTTGTTCTGTAATGGCTGGGAGTCCAAACTGGGAGTTGGACAAAAAGGGATGATAAAGGGATTTCGGGAGAGATGGGGATGAAATGGTATAGGTTAACTCTGTTTATGAACACCCTATTTCAGCACCTCATAAAACATGACTGTTTTCAAATATGTCATGGCCCTGAACATCTGTCTAAAGGTTAGGAGGACAAAACTGAAAGCCAAACTATGTGCTGGTCGAACACTCAACCAGTCAACGCATTCTGCAGCTGCTTTTCTGGGAAAACATAATCTACTGTTTGACAGTGACGACTGAAGTAAACCTAAATTGTTATGTTTTCTTTCAAGGCTACAGTCACCAAACCAACAACAAGAAGAGCCTTTAAGTAAGCGGCCTTTGCAGCTCTCCCCACCTGCTTTGTGTGGGAAAGCTCCAGGAGCATAATCCTCAGTGACTGTTGGTCTGTTGGGAGAACGTGAAGCTTTATCAGCCCCACCAGACTAATCTCACCTCCGGGCCAAAGGGTACCGGCCTGTTCCCAAATGAAGGCGAAGGGAGGTCGACTACTTGACCACTCAATTGCTCCTTATCCAGGTCCACTGGCCACACTGCTGGTCCCACCTGATAGGCTGATCTTTGACCTTACTGAACACACACATGCACACCACAGCGAAATCCACACACACACAAACATGCTAATCTCTGGAGCAAACCCCTCTCCCTTCTCTTTCTGGGGAAATTGCATGTGCAACTGGGTGATGTGTATGAGCAAGATGAAGGTTAATCAACTCAACCCCAGCCCTCCTCTTCCTCCTCCCCCTCTCTGTCTGGACGGCAGCCTGATGAAAGTACAGCAGGCTATCAGCTCAAGCAGAAACCTGGTTATCACAGTGAAAGCAATGTTCAAAATCCCCTTGATAACAGCCTGATAGACTGAGATGGACAGACAGCTATGCATATATAGAAAGACAGAGGGAGAAAAGTAGAAAAGAGAGACGAAAAGAAACCTGTGGATAAAAGGAGACGTTGAGAGACAACCAAGTGATTTAATTCAAATTCTTTGCAACTGCGCCGAAGTCCATTTTCTAACCTTATTTTATTTTAAAGTTGGAACACAAAAGTAAAAAGAGGGAATGAAAGAAAGAAAAGGCCCCTTGTGACATGACAGCCATCCATCATCTGCTGGTTTGAGCCCAATGGTGAGAAAAAGGAGCATAGATTAAAGGAGGCAGAGAGCGCCGGCTCGGGGATTTTCTCTGTTCAGCGCAGCGTTGGCCTTTGGACCGTTGACAGCAATAAGATTCCTATCACTGCTCACATGCGGGCTACAACACATGCAAGCCAGCATACACATGCACACACACACACACACACACAAATATGTGGACATGTACACACGATCCACACTGTCTTAATCCTCGGTTTTCAGCAGGTTGGAGAACGGAATTAAAATAGCACCCATGCCGGGGGAATATAGTACAACATTTTGTGATAAGATCATAGATAGAGAAAAACAGCCCAGCTCGTCTGTATGTAAGTCTTCTTACATGCCTGGCAATGGTTTACGAGGGATGTGTGTGTGTGTGTGTGTGTGTGTGTGTGTGTGTGTGTGTGTGTGTGTGTGTGTGTGTGTGTGTGTGTGTGTGTGTGTGTGTGTGTGCGCGTGCGTGCGTGTGTGTGCGTGTGTGTGAGATATAAGATAATGTTGTCTTTTATTTCACATTAAAAATGTATTACAGCTTCTACAGTAATTCTAATAGAAATGCCAATGCTAATACTATATTTGCTTATGTTTGGTTTTTATTGCTTCGCAAAACAATAGACACATAACACACTTTAACACAAATAACTTCAAAAAGAAAAACTGATTCAATGACACAGTGAAAACACTGAAAGAGTTGTAATTTATAACTTTAGTTGCCCTGAAATTATTATTAAATTATTATTGCTTCTAAGGGCCCTAAGGGCACCACAGGTGGCAGGAGATGCACAAATAGGTGTGAGGTTCATTCAAATGAGGGAGGGCAAAGCGAGTTGTTGATCTTTGAGAATTGAGAAGAACTCGGTATCTTGCCTGTTTATAAGTGAATATTGGATTACCAGAGCTCATGTATCATGTGTGTCGCAGATCCCTTTCCAATTTTTAACTGAAAAAAAAAAATATATCAGATGCATTATAATCATTGCTGTGTCACAGCTTCACCAAACAATTAAAATAATATTTTTAGATCTACTGTCATACTAATTAACCGCTGGAAATTGTCACCCTGCCTCACTGTGATTGGCTCAGCTGTCTGAAAGTGCTGAGACCAGTGATGTGACGGGCTTAGAGTGAATGTATTAATCATCACATCCTCTGATCTATATTTCACTTCACCCAGCCGTTTTTCTACAGCACATGAACCAAAATAGCAACAGTGCTTGGAAATACACACAGTACATGCAGCCAAGACTTGCCACTTTGCACTTGTCATTGCACTTGCACGATTAAAATAGAGCCCTAAGACTACTAATAATAATCTCATTATCTATTATTATCATTTGATTAGATAGCACTGAATGTACACTATGATAGAAGCCAGTACATGTACAGTGCATGTACATCAATAGATAATAGGTGCAAGATTGCTCTTGAATATTCAAATACAGTTAACTGTAACTTCAATATATTTACTCTAGAAAACACAATGTATGTAGACTGCGCTCTGTGTCACTGATTCACCTTTTCAGCCTCAGCATCATGCTGACTGTTCTCATGAAGATATTTAAAAGAAACCTAAAACATGGTGTGATTTCTGTTGCTTTTAAGTGCATAATGAGCACATAGCATTATTGAAAGCACTTGAATTGGCTTTGTGTTTGAAATGCACTATATACTAAATTAGCTTGCCTTGCTTTCCAAATCAGGTTGAGTTTTCTCACATGTTAATCAGGGAGCATAATTCAGATGAAGCAATTCACATTTTCTCTCCTCATTTAAAATGGTAGTGTTAGTTTCCTATCTACTGGTCGCCCTTAAGAATAAGGTTTTGCCTGAGGGAGACCGGTCTTGGTTAAATCAAACCAATGAAGCCTACCGTTTAATGGAGCTTTAAATGTGGTCACCCTTCCATTTTACTGGAGTCTGGATTCTGCTGGAGTGTGGTTTCGTTCATGCACTCCAGTATCAGCCAGCAATCCAAAAACTTGCAGGTTACATTAACTACAGATTCTAAATAGCTCATATTTACAGTATGTCTGTCTGTCTCAGCTGGGTGATGAACTGCTGACTTCTCATGGGTATTTCCATTCCTGCTGCATGATGCATGCTGGGATTGGCTCCAGCTCCTTGATTCTAAATTAGTGTAAATTATTGAAAATGAATGACTTAATAAATTGTCATTTCCTGCCATGTTCCTCACCTTTGTCTGCTGATTAGAGATCAGCAAAAAACCCTGAACTAGAGATCACACAGAGTGACATAATCGAATGTGAAGCAGGAGTGTGTTTTTCAGAAATAACAAAGCTCAGCATGCGTCCTTTGGACAGTGAAAACTGAGTACTTAATAAAGTTGTGTAATAAGCAGGGCTGGTATTTGCCAGCATATTTATTTGCAGCTCGTTCATCCAGCCTAGCTCAGCTTGCTTCCTTACATCCTATTTAAGACATCATTCAGTCTCTGAACTTCAGCCCCCACCATCATGGCTCCTCCACCCCCCTCAGAGTGAGGGATTCTGGGGCTGGGCCGGGTTCTTCACCCATACACGACCCCATCGACTGAGCTGCTCTCCACCGGCTAAATGATTGATACTAGCCTTTGCTAACTAGACTCCTGAGTCCAAAAACAACTAAGGTTGACCGGCCAGGCGGCTGCAGCGTGTGTGTATGTGTGTGCGCATGTATAATCAACCCAGGAGACTCAGTAAAAATATGTGTGCAGGAACGAGGCAGAGTGTGTTTGTGTATGTTTGTGAGAAAATGTGCTTGCGGGTATAAAAGTTTAAAATAGCAAGCCTTTTGAGTAGTTAAGGTGTGTATATTGGGGGAGTGTGTGTTTGTGTATTTTTTGTGAGCATGTGTTTGTGTAAGACTTAGCACAGCGTTGCTTTTTCAGCTTTATGTTTGCCCTCAAATCCCAACAGTACATGCACATTACATGAGCTCTTTGACATGGAAATATGTGTGTGTGCGTGATTTTGTGCATAAATTTGACTTAGATTCAGTGGGACCACACAGTATTGATGGAGTCAGAGCTTGGTCATAATAAGGTTACAGCTAGGCTAATTGAATGAAGTGCTTCGTGCTTTGGTTCACCAGTTGGCCTGCTAACGCTTTTTGAACCCATGACACTGATCGTACAGTCCATTAAGTAGCTATAAAGGGCCAGTAGCAAACATGGCATGGGTTGCATAACAAGAAAAGTGAAGAGCTCGACCTGGATATATAAGGGCACAAATATGTCCAGATGACGTTAATGAAATGTTCTCATTCTCTTAAGATTTAAGTTTTTATTATCAGAAACCTTTATTTTCTGCTCAGCTCTTTTCTATTCGGTCCTTGTTAACCCTGAGGCTCTGCACCTATTAATAACTATTATTGACATATCTCTACCATCATTACTGCAGGTCAGTGGACCTATCTAGGGAACGTATGGCTAGACTATCACCATGGTAACCTAAGTCTTGCCTCTTATTAATTGGCAATTAAACTGGGTCAAGAAACCTTTCTTAACAAATCACAGAAGTCCAATAACTTAAACTCTCTTCTCGTCCAATGGCCACGCTCTGTCTCATGGGTATATGTGATATTTCTAAAACAGCAGTAGAGTCGACTTCAGCTCACCAATGAAATGTGAATGCAGGGTTGGGTTTCAGTGAGAAGTGAAAAATGGACATGAAAGAAAGAAAAATTCAATTTTACCCAACTACACTTGTCTCACACACACACACACACACACACACACACACAAATGCAGTTTCCAAGCTGTGTGTTATCCATCATTACAGAGGAGAGATTAACTAGAAGATGTCCGCTAAGTAATGGAGTCAAAAATAGCATCACTTCAGTCTGGAGGACCTTCACCCTGTCTTATTTGTATCTGTTTTTCTACTTCAAACAAAGGTTCATACACTCATATGCACATGCACACACACACACAAACACAAACACAGTTAATTCTCCGCAGGCTGTTGCAACAGCTATGTGTAAATTCAAATGTTTCTCGTTAACATTTGCATCATACTGTAGGTAAAACAGATTTTGGCTCCTATTTTGTCAAGAAATTGTCTAAGCTGAAGCATAATTTTCTGCAACAATGTTTTGATTACAGTTGACTGAGTTACGTTAAGGCGTGATTACAGTTGGTGCAACTGAACAAAGTGGCAAGTGTAGTGGAAGCTAACTAGTTACCAAATAATGTTTACATTTGCACTTAGAATCAGGCTTGCGATAAACTGGGGTGACAGGCTGCTGTGCTATTCTTCGAATAGGATGGATCTCAAGGAAGTTCATGTATATATTTCTGCTGTCGTATGAAAACCTTGTAGCTGAGGTTCTGGTGATTTTCAAGTTTTCGTTTCATTTGAAGAATTACATTATTTCTCTGTAGGCAAAACCAGTCTATGACCCTCCTGCTGATGAACCACTTTCAAAAACCACCTTGGATACATTTGACTAATACAAGCCTGTTTTTTGTTAGTTGTTGAAAACTAGACATTTGAACATTTTTCATCCAGGAATACACATACATCGATTAATCAGTGTGATGAATTTCATGCTAAAATTTACTTTTCTCACTGCCTTGTATTTCCCTTCACCTCCCTCACCCGCAATACTCCTCCCTCCAACCTCTGCTTACACTCTCTCTCTCTCTCTCTCTCTCCCTCTCTCTCTAGTCTAAATAAAGTGTCTGCTGGGGTAACTCAGTCCCTGAAAGAGTGGAGATTAACATGTCCTTTGGGGACAACAGTGAGTAGAGGGAGAACAAGAAGAAGAAGGTGTACTCACTGTGTGGAATTCAGTTCACTTAAAAATAGACCCCTGGCTTTTGTCTCAGCATTTTTAGTTGAGGGGTACAACAGTGCTGTGGATTAAGAACTATTACTGTATCTTAACAATGAAACTGTCAATTGATAATGTTTGCGCTAATATTATTTATATTCTGGCGATTTGTTTGATTAATGGGTTAATTATGGAGTCAATAAAATGGCAGACTGAAAAATGCCCATTACCATTTTCCCAGAGCCAGGGAGACATCTTCAAATTGCTTATTATCTGACCAACAGTCCAGAACTCAAAGAAAAGCAGCAAATCCTCATATTTGAGAAGCTGGAACTAATGAATGTTTAACGTTTTAGCCATGACAGAAATTTTGGGACCACCACTCTTGCTCCCCACAGGTTAAATTGGGATAACTTGGAGGTCTCTTTTCGTCTGGCACCATCATCATTTCAAAATGTTGATATTTCTGTTTATGACCAACAAACCTACATGCAAATCTAATGATATTGCTGTCAGTCTCCCTTGGCTATACTTTGTATTTAGTGCAAATAAGCAAATTCTAGCATCCAGCACACTAAACTAATATGGTGAATATGGTAAACTTTATACTCACTTAACATATGCATTGTCACTGTTAGCATGCTGACATTAACTGTGCTAGCATGGCTGTAGATAGACTTGTTTGATAGATGACTTAAACAATAAATTAGTTGTCAAAATTGTTGTTAATTACTGATTGTGGATTGACTAATTATTTCTGCAATAACATTAACATTAAATTTAGAAGGTTTTTGTGTTTTCAGACCATGTTTAGCATAATTCCATCAAAATCTGCCATTTTGCCAGGTTCAGGTTAATGCTGACCGGTAGTATCAGTCAACCAGTAAGATGGATAGTGCATACTAACGGATGTATTTGTAAACAGCACTGAGTATTAATTTGGTCTAACGTACTAATCCAGAAACACACACATACTGTATGTAGACACACGTACAACCATCACATCACTATGGTCATATTTCACTCCTCACATACTCATTGACACGATCACACTTAAGAGCTAAGCTGCCGGATGTAATGACACTTTCCTGTGGTGTTAAAATGTAACTTCAACAAGAGGGGAGGGGGTGGAGGGATAGGTTGTTACCTCCAAGCCAAACACTCCCAGCCATCCGAGGAAATCAAACAGGCGGCTTGACAGACAATCCTCCCATTTATTTGGCTCACAGCGTGCTACCGGCGGAAGGCGAAGCTAAAATGGAAACTCAGTAACTGACCTTTAATGTAATACGGCGCCGATGGCTCGCCAAAGCCTCTGGAGTAGCGGCCGCTGTGTGACTCTGAGTATGTGTGTGTGAGAGAGTGTATGTGATGAGTTATGACCAGCTCTCATGTCGGCATTTGGGAAGTTGAGAGCCAAAGCCAGGTGGATTAGGACAACTCGCCTCTGTGAGAATGCTCAAAATGGGTTTAAGAAAGTAGGAGTGCGTGTGCGTGTGCGTGTGAGTGTGAGAGAGAGAGAGACAGAGAGAGAACAGAAATACACAACAGAAGCAGAGACATAAAATCACCGCCTTCAACAAACAAAGCTATATAAAGAAGGCAAAGCGCTGGCACTACATGGAAGATAAAACATGTAAAAAATAAAATGTGACTCAATAACACTCACGCTTACAAAGACAGAAAGACTAACCCAGGAAAACTAAACAGTGGTTTGAGGCCCCAAAACTCACAGGTACACACACCCTCTGCCCCTTTACTTGCAGGTCATGACCTTTCTGACCTCCAAAACAGGTAGGTCAGCAAGGCCTTACAAAGTCCCTTTGTTTGGTTGAAGCAAATGAAACTCTAAACACTCCTTTCATCCCAGCAACAGGGATTGTTGGTTAATGCGGTGGAGTGGGAAGGAAAATTGACCTGAGAACATTCCAGGAGGAAAAACATTCAGCAAAGTGCAGAGGATAACTTTCAGACTAACAATTTTGATAGTTACTTAACATAATCCCATAAAATATACTGTAGACTAGCTAAGTGAACATTTCCTGTTGCTTTCATAATGTCTGGCCCTTGGTAATTGAGTAAATAAAGAGGTTTAGGACCAAAGCTGCATCACATTAAAAGTAGACCAATCAAACATTTCTATGATCTTTGAAGGATCAGTTCAAATTATTTATATAGCCAAAAGCCCTCACAAAAGCAACACTGTGTGATTCATTTTTGAGTTCTTTTGATATGGGTGGTGCTAACATAGTGAGCTGTGGGGCTGGTTGGCAAGCTACTGTGGCTGCAGAGCTAACTAGTAACATCTTAGGGCTACACAGCAATAATAGCTCACTAGCCAAGATTGACAGTTAGCAGGCTAGCTAGTTTGGTTGCTAACCGTACAGTAGGTTAGCTCACTCCAACTCACAGTTCACTCAAGAGACGTATTTGTAACATCAACCCATGTCTTCTAACTGCTCCACTACAGTATTTCAATGATCAAAGCGGATAGTGTGATGCAGTTAATATACAGGCCTCTATTTTGAAAAGGTGACCAGATTTCTGAAATAAAAACCGGGGACATTTTTGCTTTGGTGGTAGTAATGCCATTAAAAAATATAATGTATGAAATAAAACGGGGGACAATTTCGGTTTCATAATCTGTCAAACATAACTCTTCTGAAAGTCATTTTGAGGCAGAAACTAGCTTTCAGTCAATAAGTAGAAGCTGCAGTCACTTTCTGGCAAGTGGAATACTACATTTTGTGTGTTGTTTTGGCCATTTAAAGGTATTTTAACAGGTAAAAAGGACTGGATTGGTTGGTACACAGCAAGTTAAATAATGTAGAGTAATAAGAATAATTGCAAAAGAGATCATGTCTTTATTTTATATGTAACTCAGCAGTAAGTCATGTTAATTATAGGCTACATTCCGTTTTCTAAATGTAAACAAGGATATTAGACATACGCCTACCAAACACATATTCCATCAGCAGCAACAGGCTTCTATTATTGCCTATAATCACGTAAAGGTCAGACCTGGTTACACTATAAAATGCAAACACTTGTTTGGCCACAATTGTGATTATTCTGTTAAAAGAACTGTTAAAGTATCACAAAGACATACCTTTGCCACATAAAGTGATGTTTATTTGCATGTTATGTCTGAAAATCAGCTGATTTTGCTCTGTAATGGTGTTGTTTTAATTTGGCAACCCCACTGGTGGTATGAAAAAATACACAGTGGCAGACAGCAATGGACAGCAACATTCCCGCTTTCCACGGATTTGACACTGTGAATTCATTGACATTATCATTTTTTTTCTACAAACAAAATCCACCACAATAATTGGAAAGATGCTCCATAAAAAGGCATAAAATTGTACATTGTACATGCTGCTTTAAGTGTTCAAGCAAGTGTGACAGGTGAAGACAATGACTTTATTTGACTTTGTATTAATATTGTAGAAATGATAAAGTGTTATTAGCGTCTACATTACAACTTTCAGCCTTTATTGTAATCCAGATACTGTACTGTTGTTGCATGCCATTACATCAGTTTCTCCCCTTTCAGAAGAGACACTCCACTTTCATAGTGAGGAGAGAGAAAAAAGGGCTCCAGTCAAGGCTTGTTCCTTTTCTTTGTCCTTTCAGGCAATGAAATGAATTAACTTATTCATCTGTTTATCCGTTCAGAGCGACACATGAATACATTCATCAAAGCTACCCTAATCCTGTGTTTTTGCTCACATGTGTTTTTGTAAGCGCGAGTGATGTTGCATTGGTAAACATTATTATCCCGAGACGGGGTGTAAAATGACAGCGAGACACAGGGAGACAGAGAGAGAAAGAGACGAGGGAGCTGCTTAGAGGAGATATCATTCGTGTCAGTCGAAGTGAACACCTATCGATTTACATCCAGCGCTCCTCCACGCGCCACAGTGAGAGCTCATGTATAATTCATGACCGACCTATGAAAGAGCCATAAATACAGTCACTCTGCTCGTCAACATAGCACACTCTCAGCACTTATGGTCCCCCAACATGGCTAGTTAGCAGAGGAAGTGAGGAGATGCTGAAGCAAAGATCTGAATGATATAATATAAAAGTTCTTGCTGTCTCCACTTTCATTCAGGGCAGATGCATGCTCGAGCACCATATGCAAGTGTGATCTGCCCTTTAACATAGGTGTACCAGAAGGGGTTCCTAATGACTGGTAGACGTCTTTTTGTTTTGTTTTTTTAGAGTTCGACCCCAGAGTCGTAGAGGCCTTCTTTAGCTCAGCCGCCTCTGCTTTCACGACCCAGAGGATTTACATTCCACTCCCCGCCATAAAACAGCCACTTGCCTTTCATTCCTTCCACCCAGCCTTTACGATCTGGCGTGGAAAGGGTGCCTGAGTTATGGGTTTTGTTTTGGGACAGAAGAAAAATAAAAATGCTATACAGCCGTAGCATGTCAGAGATGTCAGGGAGGATTGTCTGCCTCGCATGTGTGGTGAATTTAGAGGGGACTGACCGGGGGATGAGGTGGTCGTATGTACAAGTGTGTGTTGCTGTTGCACGTGTGAGGTTTTCCTCAAAATCGTCATTACATCCAATTAGGTTGACAAATAAATCAAGCAAATGCAACACATGAACACGACTCTGAGTAAAATATTTGAACTGAAAGTCATCAACCATCAGGATGGGGTTACAGAAACTGAAGTGAGGCCGCTTGTGCACTTTTGGAAAAGAGCAAAGTATGAACTGAGGACTCTCCTTTCACTACAATACAGAGTCTGTTTGCCTCTATAGTGGTGGAACGGGTGCTGTCTAATGACTTGAAATACACACCTCTTCATTTGTCAAAAGAGCATGTTGCCCTTATACACTTCTCTAAATCTCCACACTACTGAGGCCATCACCTCAAAACGGCCATCCCTCTCTCGTCATCTATCTCCTGAAGCTCTGCAACCCCCCCCGATGAAGTGCACTTTCTCACAGAGACAGACACAGACACACACACACAAAAAGTAAAACAAACCTTCATTTCAGCTCCTCTCCACTGTGAAGCACCTAACGACTGCTCCGTCCTTGAACGTAAAAGTATTAGGGAGACATATGAGGCGTAGGAGGAGGAGTACGAGAGAGAAAGCAGAAGCAAAACAAGGTAAAAGAAAGGGCTTTTTCATACTGACAGTCCGCTTAATGAAAAAGCAGTTAGGCCTCGTATATCTGCTAGCCCCAAGGTTCAGCCTCCCCCTCGTCCACCGGTAAGAGCAGCCTGGGCCAACGCAAGCCGCGTTGTGCCAGGCCCGGCCAGGCTGAGGAAGGTCAGGATCCGTTGAGGTAGAGTCAAGCCAGGCTGGCGAGGGTCAGGATGGGACTTGGGGAGAGGAGTGTCGGCCTTAAGTGCGGAGCAGATGTGCCCATCAATCCACACATGAAGGACGGAACATCAGTCACTGGAGCTGCAAACCGCAGAATGCAGCACACCGAACACACAGTTACACACATTGAAGAGCATGTACACACAGGCACAGTCATTCACGCTCACACAAACACTCCCGTCCACTTCTCTTTCTTCCTCTGTTGCTTCAGATCTCTGCCAGTTCTACACCCTCTAACACTCAGCTCTTCAGTAACTGATGCACTGCAGAGTAAAACCCAAAACAACTAATTAGCAGCTAACGAACACATCACGGAGGTCCCTAGCTGTGAACTACACGGACAAGTTACAAACCTTTTCATTTAACACTCCTACAGTGTGATTTAACAATCTTGATACATTGGGCTTTTTTCCCTACTACTGAGTGAATGATGCAGTCAGTAATGTTTAACAGCACGTGAAACGGCCTGCGTGGCCGCCATGTTGACGTGCATGTGATGAGCTGCGGATGAACTGGGCCAAGGGTATCTGCTACAGTCAGATGAAAAGCAATCCTGTACACAAGGGAGCCTCTATGCACAGAAGAGCAAACTAATTTCTAGGCCAAGAAAGTTATCGGTGTGTGCAAGGGAAATTGAGACATAGAAAGCTTTAGCGTGCAAGCAGCAAGACATTAAGTAAGGAGTTTAAATCAATACAATGCGAGTTTTTGTGAGGCTGGGAAGGTCGTGATATGTGGTTTGAGGGGTAATTAGCGCATACAGCTGCCAGTCAAAACAAATAATGAAGTATATCTGAATACTTTCTCTTACTCTTTGGCCTTCAAACTTCAAGGTCTGAATCCATTACATCAATGCAGGATATCACACATGTATTGCAACCCAGAAAAGACAAGGCTGTGCAAAACTAACTGGTCAAGAGGCTTAGAGGCATCCTTTGATCATTAAGGTAAATAAAAAATGCTAAGGCTGAGAGGAAGGGGGGGATTTTCTTCCGTGGTCCTTGAATGCCTCTCTCTATCAAAAGCATACCATTTGGAGGCAACAAGAGAAGCAGAGTGGACGGTAGCAGACAGGTACGTCTGGAATGCTCTGGGAAATAAAATCTTTGTAAACAATCTCTTTCTTTTTCATTCTCAACATCTCACATTCCCACTCTCTCTTTTCCTTTCCCTTAACGGTCAGGGAACCCAAATTACAAAACTGTTTTCTGACTTAGCTCGAGTGGAATCCACTCATGCAGATAGTTTTGGATTTATTTGCCCAGGTTTTGAGATATTCATCTCTGGAAGATCGGCCTCTACTGCAGTGCAATACGAGTGAATGGAATTTCATTTGTGGTGCCCACAGCACTGAAAACATTACATTTAAGACTTTTAAAGCAGCACAAGAGTTCTGCTACCCAACTCTATCCAGAAAAGTCCCTTCAAAATATCAGGTTTTGTTAGGTTTGGGTTGGTCATTTTCAAATATAATTTATAGAGAAAGGTCTCTTTTTCACACTCTGAGCAAATTATCTTGCGTCCCTAACCAAGTTGTTTTTGTGCCTAAACTTAAAGGTACCTAATTAGAGATTTTGATCACTAGTAGCACTATGGAGCAAGGTTTTTATGAGCATGCACAAGGAAATGCGTGCAGCATGCAGAGGACATAATACACCAACATCATTTTGTTTACAAGATCGGGCAACCGTTTTATTTGGTTTACTGTGATATGTAACAGTTTTGAAAGGCACAGACAAATGATGTTGTCCTGCAGTAGGGGTGTCAAGTCAGAAAGTGATTCCATGTGTTTTGTTGTTAAATTTGGAGGACTGTTAAGTACTAGTCAGGCTCAGCTGGGTCAGTTCTAAATGACTGGCGGGGTTCAGGTGTCAGTTTTGTGCATGTGCAGAATTCTTACTCTGGTTAACCCACAGAACATCCTGTCACCATTTTTTTTTAAAGAGGCTATTTCTTTGGTAGTAAGTAGTGCCACTGAAACAGTTCCCTTTATCCTCATTGTAGTGGACTGGAGGCAGATATTGCGGAGATGGATATCTTAAAAGCTGTGAAAACAATTATCGTCATGGCTAGATACCACTAATGGAAAGTTTTTTGTTTGTGCGATTTGTTTAAAAAGACCCTTTTAATTTTTACTACTACTTTTCTCTCTCTGCTCTGCCTCTTCACTTCCGTTTATGCACGGACAATGTCAGCAATGTGTTTTCCATGCAGACTCCTGCATAGCAACCCATTTAATAAACACTGAATTTCAGCCCGGGCCTTTGCCCTATACGCGAGTTATGAAAACGTAGGCGTGTAATAAATGTAAGTGCCCAATAATAAACATTGAGTACATGTGTGGGTTTATGCTCTGCCACTGACCCTGAAACCTGAATGTGTGATAAGACATAATGAATTTCTCTGGCCTGACATTAAACATAGCACTGACTCAGTGTTTACCCTGCAGTGGAATGCCAGATACATGGAATCACACTCTCTCTCCGAGGCTGCGCTGCTGCTTATATCGGATGACTGCCATCTCACATCAACACACACACATACACACCACTAAGGGCTTTTAAATTCATCACATTTTTTAAAATAATCTTTACAAGGTTGTTAAGGACAAAATGTGTTTACACATTATATACTGTATATGCCTGTGACTTGGCTTCCATCTCTGGAAATACTTATTTTAACCTTTATTATTATCTGTCTTTCTGTATGCTGTTGTCTCTCAATCAGTTATCCTGTGAGCCGACCTTGAGAACTAACTGTATGTACTTTTTTTCCCAGGATTGATAACTGGCTTAAAGGCTCAATAATAAGTACACAATGGCCTTCTTTGATAAGAGGAACGCAGTCTGAGCGGGAGGCTGAGAGAGGAAACAGTGCCTCATAGAAACCGCTGTGGATTACTAAATAAAAGAGCCATAAAACACAGCCCTTTGGCTGTAGCAGAGGAAAGCTTATGCTAACACACAGCTGTAATGATTTTAATATCTGGGCTTAGAGCAAGAGACCACACGCTGTAAATTTCAAATGCACCTAGTGCTGTGAGAGACCCCCCTCCACTACTCTGCGGCTCTGTTTTCCCTGTCTGCCTCGCTCTGCCTTCCATCGCCTCCCTTCTGGGTTTTCCCTAAACTTTTTGAAAGAAAAATCAGCTGCAGAATCAGCTCCTCTGTTTCTCTTTTCTACTCTACTTCTTCATAGCAATGCAGGCATGAAAATCTCATCTTTTCTTCTATGGAGAGGTTTTAAAAACATCAGCTGAGTAAAGACTTAAATTTAATTTTTTTGTTTCTTTCTTAATGTCTTCACTGACACTCCCCCCGCCCCCCCCTTCTTCTCTGACCAGGAGCAGATCTGTGAAAATTCATCTATTTAATTCTTGAACACACAAGAAGAACAAATATTTGAAATTATGGGTCTACTTTGGATGCCTATCAGGCATCTGGTAAGTCTCTTCAAATGCACTACAAGTGGTCCAAATGTTTTGTTCCAAGCTGTATTCTATTAGGCTACAATTTTGCCAGAATATGATAAAAAGTGAAATGACAAATATAAGAAGAGTGCCCCTGTTCTCTGCCCTCTATCTTCTGTCTCTGCATCTGTTCACTGTTAGGAAGATAATGATTTCAGTACCCTCTCCACTTTGTGCTAAAACACTTAGTCAATGTTGTTCCTATCCAACTATTCAGAAGATTTTTTTTTTTGTATTTTGTACCACTGGCAGTTTTGAAAATATTCCAAAGGACCCAGTCACATACAAATTTAATTCACGAATTGTCAATTAGCACTAAAAGATTATTGCCTGTTTGCTGCATTTTCATGATTTATATAACTGCACACCATCCCAACCCAAAATTATAGTAAAACCACACTATCATGTACAGCAAACTACTCAAACTGTTAATTTTTATAATATATCTTACTTTATTTTTTGTCATGTTTTCTGTAACATTTTTATGACGTAATGTAATCTTGTTTATGACGTAATGTAATCTTGTAATCTTGTTTTGCACTTTTTGCACATTTCTGTTGCACCTATTAAGGATTGTACAACTATGATGGTTGCCTTTAATGATTATAATACTTAATATAGTAAGTGGAACTTGATGAAACTAATTTTAAAGAGAACAAATTCACTTTTCTTTATTTTCTGGTTTAACACATTTCAACAAGTCAATTCAAAGTTCTCTACCTATAAAATGCATTTAGACAAGATACAAAAAGATTTATAAACAGGATTAAAAGTAAAATTATATGGAACAGCATTCTGAGATCAGTTTGTTTTTCTGCAAATCCAGTCCACTGAAAATAAAAGCATAGACAGGTACCTGACTGCAGCAAGCTTTCTGGCCAGATATGTGGATTTCATTATATGTGGAATCATTGTTTGGCTCAAAAAACAATTATCTCAGTTTTATCTTTGTTTAACTGAATGAGTTTTTCGCACTTCCAAATCACTGATTTGTTCAATATGCAGTACTTACTCAGTGATCGTACGCACAGTCACTTAGTGACATCCTTATGTAAGTCTGTGGGTCGCCTGCATAATTATGATAAGATATTTAGCTGTTTTCCATTATCTGACCTAGTTAATGGAAAACAAAATAAAAAAAACTAAGCTTGCTTATTTATTCTCTAAATGTGCTCTCAAAGCTTTTTTCCTTTCATTTCTGAAAAACTTAAACATATATTCAAATATTTTTATCCAGATATGCTTTTCTAATTCAGTTTAATCAGTGAAAAAAATTATTTGCTGAAAGACTGTGAAACATGGTTGAAAGTGTTGTAAATAGCTGGGCATTGAGTACTATACTGTACAGGTCAAAACTGGATCATCATTCGGGGAAAAATTATTTTATGACAATACGTGTGTTCCTTTTTTTCATAAGATTATACCATACCAGGGTACCCCCAGAATTCTCAAAGTTGAATTTAAGATCTTTTTAATACCATTTTCACCAGAATGAAATTTAATGCCAACTTCACATGCATTCTGGCAAAAGTATGATGGATATAATGGAAAATCAGTCTGGATTTTAGGCCCTAGAAAATAATTATTTACCAAGTACCTGAATTAGATAAAACATATTGCAGTACTATTGACATTCATATTTAATACACAGAAGCTTTATGGGAGGTGTGTACTCTAATAAAAAGATGTTTGCATTATGAGCCCCGCTCCTCTCCATGACCTCACAAACCAAAAGCCCCTTTTTGAACTTCTAATCTTTTTTTTTTCTGACAACTCAGTGACTCGCACCAGAGCTCACGTACACTCCACGGTCAAGAGCATATTGTTGTAATTGACTACTTGCACAATGCACAATGTAGAGTGATGTAATCCAATCTGCACATCCGCTGATACAGTACCGTTAACTTCACCACCAATCTCCTTACAGTGCTGTTGGATACTCATTTTAGCCACTTTCTATAGTTAGCTGTGTGCATATTTTAATACTGACTGCTCGTAGTGTTTTCATCATTCAAATAGCCTAATCACCTCTGCATCTTTAGAAAGCGAGAAAGTTTAGCCAGTCAGCTAGCCACTAAAATGAATTAAAATGCATTGTCCTGAGGATACAGACATTTCATAAGTCACAAGCATGCAGATCTATGTGTCTGTTGTCACTAACAGAGACTTTGGTCTGTAAATCCACACACTTCACTGATAATCCACAGAAGCGTAGAGTAAAAATATGCTGCATGAGCCCCGTTGTCTGTTCTCGGCTGTTCCCCCGTGTCCAAAATACCTGCTACACTCCCTGGACCGATTGGTGATGGTGGACTTCTCTCTTCTAATGTTAACTTTCCATTTCACCCTTATCTCAGTATCAGCTGGAGTGAAAGCTCACAGAGAGGGACTGAGCAAAACTCCATCCAGATGACAGAACTCCTCATATGCTTGACACTGCTTTTCTAAGCTAGCTCAAATTCTGAAAACACGGAGGTGGGCAGGCTTTCAGAATGATTAAAAATATTATGAACAGTATGTACAAAGCTAACTGTGAAAGTGGCTAAAATAAGGATGAAACAGCACCGTAAGGAGATCGGCGGGGAAGTTAATGGTACTAGAGCTGACAGAACATCAGCTGACATGCAAGTAATCAATTGTAACATTAGACACACACAGAAAACATTTATATAGTTTACAGTTATTTATGATGTTACAGTATTTATTTAATCCTACAGACCTTTGTAAATGCAATTCAAGACTTTCTAGACGGAATTCAATACTTTGGACTTATTTAGAGAATATTAAATTACTTAAAATACTTAAGACCCCCTGGGTACTCTGCATATTGTTACTGTACATTTTGCTCTCTTTCTCATTGTACAGCAATGCATCCACTCATGTGCATGCAAACCCACTGACAAACACACATAATCACACACACACAGCACAGACCTCCTCTGGCTAAATCTGTCTGTAGTGGTTTATAGTGGGAGCCAGGCACTTCATTAGTGGACAGCTGCTGCTGCTGCTGCACCTCCTTCCATACCTTCTCTTCCTCCATCCTCTCCCTCTCTCAGCTGCCCTTACCCTGAACCTATCCTGAGGGGGAAGATAGGGAATGAGGGAGGAATGGGGGAGAGAGGAAAGAAGAGAAGAGAGGGGGAGGGAAGGAGTCTGAACTCTGCATGGTTAGATTGTTTCACTGGTGTCAAGAGAGGGAGTGCGTCTGAGTGTGTGTGTGTGGGGGGACATTCCGTTTGTATCTGTGTGGGTGAACGTCCATTGAAGTATGATGATAAAGTATCTGTTCTTTGTGTGCATTGCATATACTGTACTGATCACAGCGCAAGTTAGATGAGTAAAACTCAGTCCTGTCACCAAGCTGTCATTCCTTCAGTCTTGTTAATCCATAATGACACATACAGGCACAAAAGCAATGACAGACAAGTATCTGAAAGTTACAGAAAAAGAGAACTTTCTGATATGAAATATATATATATCAGCCATGTATTGTGTTTTCAGCTACATACATCTGATAAATCACTTATCTGTCCCATCTTGCGTATCTTTTTCACCACTGGAATAAATCCAAGCTGCTCTGAGAGCCTTTCACCAAAATCCTTCCCCAAAGGGCAGGCATCAATCCCAGCTCCTCGTTCATGTCTAATCGACTTTTACAAGCCCTGTCGCTCATAGGCTGACTTTTACAACTTTTATTCCCGATTGGCCGGATGACTGAGCGTCTCAGAGTGGCGCAGGTGCAAAACATTACTCCCCTAATAAGAGCCGATTACAAACAGGTGTGTCAGCAGCGCCGGCAGCAAAGGTGACTTTCTAGAAAGGAAGCAAGCAGCTTCTGAGGCTAGGGAATTGTTACACAACTGAACACGCATGGGGGGAGGGTTTAATGAAGCGAACTGACTCGTTTTAATAAGTTCTGCTCATTTCTGTTTTACAAACCAAAGTTGGGTGGATGCCAGTTCAATTACAACTATAACTTTCATCCAAATGTGGTCAGGGGCAGATTTCAAGTGGCTGAGCTGGACTGAGTCACTCTGCTGATACTGCAACCCAACATCATTATGAGGAATTAAGGGGGACTGACTGGCATAAAAACAGATGGATGTAAGTGCACTTATTTAAATCCAGTGGAGTTGTCCACTGTCCCTGGCTTGTAGATAAGGATATAATGCTTGGTCTTAGAATGTTTATGAAACTGTAGTGTCCCTTCCTTTGTTGTGCATTCATTAAGCAAACAGTGTGAGCTTCTAGCCATTTGTGTCACTGATGATATGAATGATGTATTCCTGTTGCCTACTTTTAAAGTGTAGTTGCACATTACATCTGTACTAAATTGCAGTAGACTCAACTTTCATCTGTAGGTCTCTCTTGCCCTCCAGTGTGTTCTTCTTTGTGATATTTTGACATCTCTAATGGCCGAAAGACAGTTTTCTAAATCAAAACAATGCAGATAAAAAAGGTTGAAGCAAAACGGCTCACTTGCCAATCGCACAATATCAAGAATTAATGGCACTGTGACCATTTTACTATTTAACAAAAGTGAAGAATCACATCTAAATATTTGGCTCAAAAATAAGACTCTATATAATATATGAATACTTAAAACTTTACTAGAAAATGAACCAAGGAGTCTTATTAAATGAGATTATGTGTTCCCTGTTTAGAGGTCTGTTCAAGACAAGTTGGTCCTCTGTAAACACAACCCGTTTTCACGTCACATATGGACGCATGGGCAAAACCCATTGGTATCAGTTTGTAACACACTGTGGATCCCTATAGCGTCATAGTTGGACGCAGTAGGGGAAGCTCTGCAGCATCAGTTTTAGATGGTAAAGGTATATGATATTTAACAGAAAAGTGAAAAGGTGGTGGATGGAGAGCCAGCAACCCAACTTTCAAGCAGGAGACCAACATAAAAGATTACGTAAATTGCGTAACATACGCACTTTACCTAACTTACGTGTTAACTGACATACGTAGTTATAACCCAAACCAAGTATTTTTTGTGCCTAGACCTAACCAAATTGCAACGTTTCACAATGTTAACAACATGCCGTTTCAAAATGATGATGTTCTGCAACATTAATGTTTTATTTTGAAAGTCTAACCGGATGTTGTAAAGTTATTGTTGCTAACTTGGCCGGGCGTTGCATAGTTGTTGTTGCTAATCGTTGCTAACTGACCACGAAGCCCTAAACGTCAAAATAACGACGCTAAAGGGATGCACCGAGCTTTGAAAAGCGATGCCAAGGTGTCTTGACCAAGTGTCCATATGTGACGAGTCAGGAGTGAGAATGTGTTGGCTCACAGCATTGTGAAAACAACAATCTTTATGCTGGTACAACATGCAATACTTTATCACTTCTTCTTTTTCCCTTATCCAGCTGTTTTCTCATTGGCTGTTACTGGCCTCTGTTTAGGCTTGGATTAGTGAGCAGCACAGAAAGATGTCAGGAATTGTACAAATCAAATATTCATATTTTTAATGTAATCAGTGCTTCCAAATGTCCTGAAACTGGTCCAAACTAGCACTATCTTTGTGTAATCTGGAACATTTAGTTGTGATGGCCTAATTGTGGCAGTAAACTGCCAGAAATATGTACAAAATTTTCCTTTTAGCACCCCCAGCCTGGAATGAGACAATTACTTAAAGTAAGTTTATTTTGGTTTTGGACTTGATACAGACTTGAAGACAAACATGACTTGAAATGTCAATGTAAATATACTCAAGAGGCACCCAACAAATCAGACTAGACCAAACCAAATCAGCTGTTGAAGAGAACATTGATGTCATGTAAATGGAAATAAGCTTTGTCGTGTGGATCCAACCAGGTGACAGGCAGCTTAGTACGTAAAACATCCTGGTCAGTAATGGATTGTTGGGATAATGCAACAATGAAGACAGGGTGTTTACTGGCATTTGTACAGCATGTAAATATTAGAAGAGGGAAAGACATAAACAGCAATCCATGTGTTGGCGAAGGAAGGAAAAATCCAATTTGAGTATGTTAAAGGCAGATTTGAATGTCAAGTGAAAATGTAATTCAGCTTAACCAGACACTGTCCAGATACGGTACAAGATGTGTGTTCCTGCCAGATAGAGAGGGGGCTTATTCTCAGGAAGGAACCTAAAGTGTTCGGAATCAAGAACAAGAGTGCAGTCAGTACACATATATGAAGGCAGTATATTACAGTTTAAGCTCCATAATAGAGACAGAGAACAGTGTAGTGGTTCTGTAAGCAAGGGTGCAATTTCCATTGCGTATGGGGGGACATGACCTAATCACTCTTAAGATGTTGTTTTACAGTTTCAGTTTGATGTACTCAATGAAGTAATTTTTTTTCCACCTCTCAGACTACATACAGGCGAGTGGTGGGAGGCCTTGTTGGGGCCAATGGTAGCCTGAGTGGAACATTTGCCATGGATCTGGGAAAAATGGAGGTCCTCAGGAATGTGTTTCAAGCAGGCAAGTTGCTTCCAGCCATGTCTCCGCGCATTACAAGACTATCCAGTATGACACCGACAGCTGAAACACCTGATCAGTCGTGAGTTACGTTCGCCGCATCAGAACTCATTCAGCAAAAGTGTTTCCATCTCCCCTTTAGCGCATTAATAATCTTTCCACAAAGGCAAAAACCACCTCAAGCGAGCCTAAAAACTTTTTAGCAAAATGAAGGAAGTTTTTTTGAATTTGCAGTTTTAACCTTTTCAAATGTGATACTTCAAAATGTGCATAAAAAAACATAGATGGAAACACAGCTACTGTCCACTTACTCAGCTGAGTGTTAGATGAAAAAGGCTTATAGATAGAAGGTTGCAAAGTGATTTTCTGGTATCTCGGGAAAAGTATTTTTAGTATTTCTCAAATACAAAAATACAGTAGTTTATTTTAATACACTTCAAGTTACAGTATTTGGTATTTCAAAATATGTTTTGTTGTATTTTCCCTGAGCTGAAGTGGGTACAATGTTGGTGACACGGTTTCAGTAGAAGCAAGTCACATGTGGCCACAGTACAGTATGTGTTTTTGTTTGATACATCATCAACATTTGCCTTTGACTGGCTACACCCTAACCGTAACCCCACCCTAAACCCTGATTTATACTTCTGCGTCAAATCCGTAGCCTACGCATAGCTCCATAGCCCACACCGTAGCGTGACACACACCTTCACAGCAGACTGCAGACTGCAAGAACTGTGATTGGTCGACTTGGTAGAATTGCATTTCCTCCAAGCTCACAGTAAGTGATCTGTGCTTTGAAGTAAACTTTACTAGTGGCATATCCAGCAGTTGTAACACAGTGGATCAGTTGTTTTGAGCGAAATGACTTGTTACACTATCAGAATGTTCGGTCAATCACATAGATGATCCTGTCTCTTTAAGGCACCCCTCTCATTGCCCACTGTCTTCTGACTGGCCAATCCCTGAAGCATGTTACCAGGCTGTTGTTGCCGCTGAGCGACACAAACAGACTGAGCGTAGCTGTGCGGAGCAAATGACCATCTAGCTCTGTGTGTCAAACGGAGCAGTTGGTAGAAAAAGAGTGTTGAAACTGGAGGAAATCTGAGGTTTTTGCTCACAGGGATTTCTTTTAAATACTTTAACCTCACTATTTGAACCTTTGGCAGTGTTTAACATGAATATCCAACATTGTAGACAATAAAATATGGAAAAGCATAACTGGTCTACGAGTACTATTTAGGGCTGACCCCGAATAGTCAAAGATTGATGATTTGATGGAAGGAGCCTGATTCAACTCTCGATCTCACAGTCGAATCTTCGCAGAGCTGTTATAAAACGAGGATCATACCATTTTGGCTATATGGGGGTTCTCAACGTGTGATATTACGTAGAACTACCGGTTTTCTCCCAATAAGTTAATTACAGAATTACCTATTACAGAAATATTACACGTTTATAATGCTGTAAATAAACGTGAAAAGAAATAAGCTGTGTGGCGGTAGCGTGTGTGTGTGTGTGTGTGTGTGTGGTAGAAGAGGGAGAGAGACGGAGCAACAGCAGCGCCGGTGTTGTACAGAGTTGTGTGTGAACTTTGTGGACCGTTTGAATCATTTATCACCATTGATGAACTACCCGAAGAATATTATATGGTTTTTAAACAGTACTTGGATTAGACCCACAAGGAACTGCGATGTGCATGCAGTTGTCGGCGAGTCGGCAGATATGTACTACTCTGCACAAGACCGGTGAATGACGACAGCGTGCTGCGTGTGACGTCATATTATTCTTTTGCTTTTAGGCCAGTTCGCACCGAAGTCTGATATGGGCCACATTTAAAAAATAATGTGAACAGTCAATCAAATAAATCAGATCTGGGCAATAAACCGGAACTGAGCATTAAGGAGGCCTGCACTGTGAACGCAGCTTTAATGTATGTTTGTTGGATTGACATTAAATACAGGAAAGCGCTTTCGCATATGTACATGGATATGTTTTTTGTTTCTTTATCAAACCCATGGGTCCCTCTTAGGCTGAAAACCAAACCTACACCTTAAGTCAAAGTGAGTCTTTTAAATCTCAAAGTTGAACATTATCAATGCAATCCGTTAGATACGATACTGTAATTTATTATGTAGCAGATGTTAAATTGTTCTCCTGCGTCAGTCTTTCAGTAAAGCTTGTGGAATCAAACAAACAACACAGTGACTCATTTGCTGACTAAGGCCTGCGGCTGAGTGAAGCAGAAGCAGTTTTACAAGATTGATTAATTCTAATTCCTTCACTCTGATCCGACTGGCTTTTAACTCAGGTTTTACAGTAGATTCTTACAATGGTGAATGATGTGAAAATGAAAGCTACAGACGAGTGTGTGTGTGTGTGTGTGTGTGTTTGCTGCTGTTTGTAAGGCCAGAGGAGGACGGTATGCTTTACACAAAGACCATGCCAGAAACTTGTATAAACAGAGCAGCGGCCACGACGGCTCCCCTGCCAAACACTGGGTTTCTCATCAACCTCAACTAACCACACACAAACACAAGCGCACAAACACACAAACAAACACACAGGGGAAGGGAGACAAAGTGAGAACTCAATGCAAATATGCACATAAACACATTAAAAATACAGGCATACAAAAAAAGATACACAAAAAAGAAAAACACATGCATACACATGCTCTAACAAACTGACCTTGTGACTCACATCCCATTAAATTGCAACTATGTGAGATTGAGCAGAAGCCGAGCAAATCACTGTCAGAGTGGATCCAAACTAAACATGAAACCACATCTCTCGCTCTGACCTTCTGGAAAGCCATCCGAAAAACGCACAAATATATACACATCCAAATGTCAAAGTGATCCAATCTATTCTCCATTTTGTACATATTGATTTAGACAAACTAGACCACAAACACCACAATGCTAACAGGAGAGAGCAGGTCCTACAGAGATGAGGGTTCTGAGTGAGAAATGGAGGGATTTCCCACTCATGAGAAGTGAAATATGAGGACAGAGAGAGGGAGGATGAGGAAGAGGGAGTTGTTTGGGGGCTGTGTATCCATCCTGCAAGTTCCTGGGACAGGAGGGAGGAGCAGGGAGTTGGAGACTGGCCTTCCTCCACTTTGACATACATCCAACTGCATCCTGGCTTGGAGATCAGAGTGAAAAGGTTGGAGACCCACAGGCAAGTACTCAGGCCTGAGTGGGCATGGCCGACATCGGGTCTATCCCTCTGAGCCTGAGTTGGGAACAATGGGGGTGTCTGGAGGTGGAGGAGAGGTGACGATAGTTTGTAGAGGGAGAACGGTTGGCAAGTGTGTGTTTATAGACGTCTGTGTATGTATGTGTGTCTATGTGAAAATGTTTTTGATGTCCTATATGGAGTATACAATACCAAAATGAAAGCGTAATGATAATTCCAGTTTATTATAACTTGAGTCATATTTTCATGTTTTAGCTGTCATTCCAATTGATTATGATAAAAATTATGCTCACCAAAGTAATTGCTGAGATCTGAGACACCACACATCACTACAACAGGGTCTGGCCAAGATATAAGCGGTCAGATGATGAGCCAGGTTGTAAACAACCCAACACTTTAGTTAGATTGTCTAAATTACTTTATGTGGTGGAAAAGCTAAAACTTTGTGCATCCAAAATATTTTCATGAGCGAAGTTAAACTAGGAAGTTAGTGTGTAATTTGTGGGGATTCTCCGGGAACCACTATGACCTGCAAGGAGAGAGTCAAATGTGTCAGTAGGCTACCTTTCATTAGCCTTGCTAATTTGTCTCTTTTCACTGTCAGCTTTGACGAAGCATCACCTCAATGCTATAAATATTTAATTAAAATGTAAAAATAATAATAATGTGAGAAACTTGACTTGTAGCAAGCTAAAAAATAGCTTCATGAATATCAATGAAAACAACTTTTAGTTAATCAGATTCTGGAAACCAATCATCCCTTCAGTATAAGTTACTTTCCAATTTCTGTATTACAGTTATATTGACCTGTCCAGGGTGTACAACGCCTTTCGCCTGATGTCAGCTGGGATTGGCTCCGGCCTCCTGCGACCCTGTATGCAGGGATGGATGGATGGATGACTCCAATTCTTTAAAAATGTCATTATGCTTTTTGGCTTTTCCCCTTACCTTTATTGTGTTATATATCTTTTTTGTGCATGTAATAGGTTTGCAAAGTGAAAAAACCTAAAGTCCACCCCAAAGGGAGTTACCATCTCCCACAGAAAACACAGCTCCAAACACTGATGGTGAAACACACTGAGCTGCAGCACACAGAGGGACAATAAGTCCGCCCGCTGCCTCCCCTCACCCTCCCGACTAAATGTTAGATACCAGTGCACAGTTAAAACATTACGTGTGAAAGATACACATTTACTACAAATTAATAACTTACCACTCTGAAACATCCTGCTCTTGTTGCTGGACTGGTATGGGGAAATGCTCATACTATGTGTCATTTTGGAAGGCATTGATAAACAACCTGTTGGAAATGTTGCTTTGTTTGAAACCAGATAACGTGACAATAATTTTAAATCTCAGTATCATGGTGACAAAAATATTATTACCAATTGTAATGTTGCACAAAATGAAGACCCAAATTGTAATAAACAGTAAAAATCCTTTTAAACAATGTTCACTTTTGTTAACTTCCAACTCTATTGTTTATAAGAAACCAACACATTTTGATATAAATTTAAAACTGTTTCTTCAGCTGGTTTCTGTGTTTGGCAACTATGTGTTTATATTATAATGTGATGTTGTGAAAATCTACTTTTATGGGGTTACTGCTGAACTTGCCCACCTCCCACACGTCCCTGTTTGTCAAAGGCTTGCAGTGCTGTGATGTGAAATGGAAAACTATCCAGTGATCTTCTCTTACCTTGGAAAGCAACGCTCTGTCTCTCTTTTCTGTCTGTCTTCTGTCCTCTTCCTTTCTCTCACTTTGAGCAGTCACAGGCTGCTCTCAGAGGAAGTGATGCAGTCCATCTGGGGTGGTCGTTAACATGCTCAGCGGAGAGCGAGCGTCTGGCGGGGGACACATGAAAACATCTTACGCACTGAATCCACAGCAGAACCCAGGGGTACATTATAATGGGGGAAATCATTTTGGGGAAAACGTCTGGAAAGACAACAAAGCTGTGGGAAATGTTTCTGAGACAGCCGTGATACCACTTCATTTTCTTCTGGTTAGTTTCAGAAATCTGGGTTGGAATTGTTCAGGGGGAAAATCAAATAATTCATAAAGTATAATTTCTCGAATGTCTTTCCATTGTCTGTGAAAATAAGTGGCTTAGATGTTTACTTGTCTCTCCTTCTCTGCCATTCTACTTAAACTCTGTGACAGATGCGATCAGCATGACTTTTTGATACAGTAGCGCTACGTCACTGGCCTGCAATAAAACGCCTCCAGACTTTTAACACTGTCCCACTGTACCATTCAAGATTGTATGACAAAATGATGATCAATTTTACACTGACAATTACAGAGTCACACATTATGTCATTTAGCGGACTAAATCTACTCAGACGCTCCAGGAAAGTTGATACACGATGAGGTCATTCAAGTTTTCTTTAACTCGTATGTAGATTTATGTTTATTAAATGCCTACATAATGACCTCAGTGGTCTGTCACGCCGGGTGGCAGTCATCATAAATCTAGTGCCACATCGCTTTGAAGGAGAGGTGATGATCTAATGCTGGTCTTCAGGTTTTGAACCCTACCTCGCACACTAAACTGCAAACACAGACACACACAAATAGTACATAAGCATGCAATATTAAAGGAATAGTTTGCCATTTTGGGGAATATGCTTATTCACTTGCCAATGAGAAAATGGATACCACCTGATCTGTATGGTAAATTAAACGGATGCTAGAAACTAGTTAGCTAGTTAACACAAGAAATAGTATTGAAACAACAGTACCACATAATCCCCTGTATAAAATGCAATGTTTTTTTGACACTTAAATAAACTCTATATAATATGTTAATCAGTCGAGCTTTAAAGGTTTTGGTAGACAGATTATGAATCAATCTTCTCATTTGGCAGGAGAGCAAGTTTCCAAATCTGTCAAACTATTCTTTAAATGTTTTTATTTTTGTCAATATCTACATGTAACTTCATGGGTAAATACGTATTTTTTATATTTTCTGAAAGATAATTTGTGAAATAAAGTAAATTATGTGACATTTCTTCATAGCCATTTACTGTATTTGCAAGCCACTTTTTCACAAAGATGTGTCATGAAGCAAAAAACATTTAATGCCCAATACTTTACACCCAATACAGCATGATAAGGAGCCTTATATGCTATCATATGAGTGTGTGGTAGGTTAAAGAAGGGTAAATGATGCGTATTAAAATGTAAAACTGGCTGGAGTGTATCTATTTATATGGGCTAAAGCAGCTGTAACTGCTAGCTAAGTGATTCATTAAAACCTCCATAGGAACTGCACTTTCTTAGCCCAGGGGAGTGTAGTAAATGTAACATAAGCAAATGTGTGTATGCACGCCTGCATCAACACATACACACACACACACACACACACACACACACACACAAACATTCCACAGGAGACACATTTGGAGGTATAAAAATTAACCTCAAACTATCATTAGTCACAAACAGCACATTTGTACCGTGCTGCAGAGAGCACTTGCTGATTAATTTGTTCCTACCGTCAGAGTAAAATATATAGGTAAACACTAAAGAGCAAGGTTGTGGGAGGCAAAGCTGGTAGAACAAGAAGAATCATCCTCCATACTGTGTACTCCCTGAGGAATCTGGTCGAGGCTCATGTTAATGGGCCAAGTTATCAGTGTCTACTCAAGGCTTATACTGCTGCTACTGAGGATGCTAAGAGGCATGCAATAACTTTCTGTGCATACGTAGTGAACAAACACACACACACATTAGTGACACATTTTGGTCAGCAGGAGTTTTGATAGGGGGGATAACTGTGCTGGTTCAAATTCCTGGACCAGGTGCAGGACTGGATCAACCCGCAAGGAAGCCTCCAGGCAAAAATTACTTGTGGGACCTTATTGACATCCACATGTCTATAATGAATTCTGATCACCGGCCCTTGCATTTACACACCTTCTTGTTTTCTCAGTTCTGCCATTAGTTACAATGTGTAAGATAAATGTATTAGGGAATGCACCATAATATCAACTGAAAAAGTACATTTACATATTTTTAGCTGACACTTTTATCCAAAGTGACTTACAATTGCTATATATGTTCGAGGTCACACGCCTCTGGAGCAACCCGGGTCTACCACACCAAAGGTATATGTCTCATCCACTGCCCCATCACCACCCATGATAAATTAATCTTCTTAAAATTACCCTTCCACAACACAAGACAAGGTTTGGTACAAACGATGCAAGAGCTGCCTTAAAGGACAAATTTGTCTCTAGGTAAACACACAGTTTTGGTTAATTTTGGTTTATCTCACTGGTTTGAAGTGGGTTAGGACTGAGTTGGATGAAGATAATGTCACACACTTCCATGCCACAATCGCAATTTGGCAACATGTGAATTAAACATTCATGACAATTGTGGGATGGTGGCGCAAGTTGTTAAGTCAGACCACACATATATTTAATAATACACTCTAAAAACTAATTCAGGGGAGCTTTAGTCATTACTTAAATATATATATATTGTTGTGAAATAAAAAAGTTCTGAGATACTGTTAACTTTTTACTTGTGTCTCTTGCAGAGATCAACTTAATTATTAAGTTCATGTTACTTAGGTGTTTTATTGTGGCCAAAAAGCTTCTTCACCTAACTTAAAACATTATGTTGGATCAACTTAAATACTTGCATTCATGCTAACAATTATTAAGTTCATGTTACTTAGAAATTAGTTTTATTGTGGCCTAAAAGGTAATTTACCATACTCAAAACATTGCTTTGAATTAATGTAATTCTGCCAGCAGTCTTAACTTAAAAATTCTAGTGGAAAACGTTAACATTTTTTTTTTTTTTGTTTATCCAATGTTTTATTTTTTAGAATGTATGGATAAATGTTTAAATTTGAGTATTATCATGCCAATGTGTTCATTTCATTTTCTTTTATTGATATATATTACTATACAAATGTGCAATCCCTCAGATGTCCAACAAAAAAAATCACACAGTTAACCCGAGGCCCTTGGGGTGTAGGGGGATGGATGCCTGTTTTTTTTTTTTTGGTAATTCAGCCTTGACCAGGTGGGATAGTACAGGTGGATATCAGAATCCGGAATAGAAATAGTAATAAAAGGTATATAGATAAAGAGTATATAAATGTTGGAGTATACATATAAATTATAAAGAAAAATATAAAGGAGTGTGGGTATGTCCAATAATTACATGATTAGAGAATTGTTATGGTGAACATTTACATTATTAAGACAAACAAACACATGTTCGTGCACACCCTCTCAAACACATAGCTGGATCAACTGCGTGCAAGTTCAAGCCAAGTGTGCCTTTTTTGCAGCAAAGGAGAACATCCTGCTGTCCTGTCCTATTTTCTTTGGCAGAGGTTTTTTTTTGCTCAACACCAAGCCCAGCCTTTCTGTTCCACACTCGCATTAACAGAAGAAATGGAGAGGAAAACCTTTAGCCTTAATTTGCCACTTAGGTTTTGTCACATATCCTCAGCCAAATCCTCAAGTCTCAACTTTTTCCCCCTTGCACTTGCGTCCACACCCAGCCCCCTCCCCACATAGCTCAGTATCATTTTGTAAATCCATATTAAAGCTAGAATTAGTCTGTCTCCGTTTCAAGCAGGAACATGACAATTTGAATTAAATCATCGCCAAACCTCCTCCCATTCACATTCCCTTTCCCCAAATGTCTTTGTCGTTTTTTTTCTCCGTGTTTATTAGTTTCCCCACTCCCCCTCCAGCCCCCACTGGTTTCACTGCGGGTTGAATAATCTGCTTAAAAAACCTCTGGGCTGTGCTGTCTTTGCAGTGCGACCAGCCATGGCCAAACGCACCAAGACAAGGGAGAGGGGGCCAAGGACAGACTGTCTGAAATGAATCTGGATTTGTGAAGGGGTGGAGGGGAGGGGGGGTGCAGATGGATTTCCATTTAAATACGTCTCACTCACAGGATTTGGCAGGTTGTTCCCATGGCAACAGTGACCCATCTTCGGATTGTGTGTGTGTGTATGTGTGTGTGCTTTTGAATGGCTTATTGTATGTATGTATGTGTGTGTGTGTGTGAGTCGTGACCTCTTAGCTTGACACCTTTAGCCAGTTAGTTTCGCTGCAGAGGCTGGGGCCAGTAGCTCTCATTTCAGAGGAGATTTTCCCGTTGCTCTCTTCCCCGACATTAAACATTACTTCTAGTCTGCTGTGCTCTTAGGTCTTTTCTGAAATACTTACTACACTGTAGTTAGATCAAGTTGTTACTGCTCTCACTTTTGATTGTACCTGAGAAATACATGGGATTAAAAGGTGCGATCTAGATCATAGATTAGAATTGACAAGCAAGAATAGAATCTGTATAGAACAAAGATACTCCTATATATGGTTAGATGGATGACAGATACACAGAAATATGTCACTGTTAAAATTATTTTATATATGTTGCACACATATTGGATTCGTACTGAATGTCAATAACACAACAGATGTACTTGTTATCATGTGTGACAAGGTTAGGATGTCGCACATGTGTGTTCATTTTCTATTCCAAAAAAATGAATTACAACAATTCAATTAAGTTTGTTCTGGGTAAGTACTATTTTTAAGTGTTATAGAATAGAAAAGAATAGAAAAACTTTATTAATCTCCAATGGGCAAACTCAATATGTTATTTGTGTATGGCACTTTTTTTCTGCCATGGTTGAATATCACTGCTCATGCAAACCAATTGGTTCCTCAGATTTCTTCCCAAACAAAGCAGAAAGGTAAAGTCATCACTTGCTGTGCGCCACAGTCTTATTTTATCACAGGAAAGCCCAGCAGAATGTTTTGATTAGCAAACGTAAAAGCTTTGATGAATTGGCAATAGGATAAAAAAAAAAAATTACAGTTTTTTTTGGAGATAAAAAGTAGCAGAATTAACAGTTATGTATTTAGATACTGTACTCTGGAAACTGGTCTTTACCTATGAGCGCTGTTGGATCTGACTATATATAAGGAGTATTTCTGCCTATACTTAACCAACCTTAACCATAGTCATGGCATATCAGAAAACAGTAAAATGAGTCATTTTTGCAATGGTCATATACATTGTGGAAAGTGATATCGTCCTGGCGACAGACGCAATAGAGCAGAAAACACTCTATACTAAGGCTTTTTCTTAATACCGAGTGCGCCAAGTTCGGACTTCTGGACTTGAAAGCTCGGACTTGGAAATTTTGGCTCGGGAGTACAAACTTCCAGGAACGGGAGCTTGCAGTCCATCATTCAGCAATTGGAACAGGAGCAGACTTGATGATGGCCAGACCCGTTAGCGGGCGGGACCTCACATCTCTGAAAACGTCGTAGCAATTTTTCAAATCGGCGCTATCTTGAGAAATCAACCACGCATTTGGAGTTTAAACAACTCTATTCCTGCTTAAAAAAACTCTGGATTCCGTGACACAAGAAAAGCAGTATTGAAACTTACAGATGAAAGTCTTCTCCTCTGCCATTTCCACTTGTTGGCACGAAATGCAATTCTGGTATACTTTGCTATCCAAAGTCCACACAAGTCACCAGCGATGCAGGCTCGGTAAAACGGGCGGAACGAGAACACATCCGTGTTTTTGACTGTATTTGGCTAGATGGAGACTTTTGAATTGGAACAGTACTCGGGCTGCGACTGATGATGTCCACAAGAACACAAGTACAGCTTCTGTTTGGAAGGCAGTATACTTAAACACATATGCCATGCGATGTAATATTCTTTTTTCATTAATCTAATGAAGAAAAATGAAGAAGATTTATGTCTAAAGCAAGACATACAGACGTCTCAGAGTAGCACACAAATGAGAAATCTGTACTGTGACTGTGCTACAGGCTTCGTCCTAATTTGTTTCAAAATGTCTTTAGAGCATACACATTCCAGGAATAACAAGCCAATCCAGCAGATGTCGGAGCATGTAACAGAAATTGACTTGGCTTATTCACAAGCCTGACTGAAAAGACTAAACCAGCCATGTGCTGATCAGTTCAGCCCTGACGCCTCTGAAACCCATGGATTCAATATCATGAGACACTGCAACGAGGGCAGGCAGGAGGAAGGGGGGGAAACGTTGTGATAAAGGCATAAAAATAGAGGCCGCGTGCACAAGCTAAATGGATTACTTCCCCTCAAATTGAGAGATCATTGTGTGTCAGGAAACTGGGACCCCCTGCTGGCTTTCGGGCCAGGGGGTGCATTGAGTGATGCGGGTGCGGGTGAGTGGTTGGGTTCACTGATTTGCAGCCGGAGCATGGAGACAGAGGGAGCAGCATCTGACAGACTGCAGCAAGGCAGTGCTAGGAGGGAGCAACCTGACAGAATATCTCAAACATAGGAGAAGCTCATAGAGCTGGTGCTGATTGAAAAATCCACAGATCCCACCCCTGCTGTGCGGGTGCAGCTGTGGTGGCGCATGTTAAAAGACTGGCGAAGAATTGGGGTGGTAGGGGGTGAGTTTAGGTGTCAAAGGGAATGTGAGACGAATATGTGTGTGTGCCTGCCTGAATGATCTCACAGCGCCAGTAAAAATATGTTGTGCAGCAGACAGTTACTGTGTTTCAGTAATTACGTTATCATCAGATATGAAAAATGAGTTGTGGCTTTGGTTATCACGGCCTCTGAATGTCAAGCTGGAACTAAATTATCCGATCCTGCTTCTCCTTAACTTTTTTCCTCATCCTCTCTCATTGTGCAAGTTTACTCTCTTGTGGTGCAAGGATTCCACCTATGTTTATTTTAAAAAACAAATGAAAACAATGATCATTCACTTTCAACAAAACTGAGTTCTCAGGAAAAAGTCATGTATTGCCCTAAAGAGTGAAATAGCCAACACCATATGAGAAGCATTTGTAATTTCCTAACAGTAGGAAGAATGACATTTTAATCACAAATATAGATTATGTTGCTGATGATTTTCAATATTTCCTTTATCTAACAATCTAATGTCTATATTAAACAATACATGATTTTATTTTGTTGTGGCACTAAAAATATATAATGCTTTGTCCATCTTATTCTCTCGTATTTCCGTTGCATTAGCCCTCTCACACTGAATTCCAGTGTTTTATTTATTCACACTACATGGCAGTTCCCCAAGGTGTCTCCAATCATGTAATGGCGACCTTTTAGCTGTTCCCTTAGCTACACTAAAAACTAAAGGTGACAGAACATTTTGCAGCTCTGGCCCTAAATACTTTCTTACTCATTACACATTACTTGTTTAAAAAGTAATGACATTACAGCTTGGAGAAATTGAAAAATGTCTAAGTAACAGAGCATTACTGAGGTTAGTAAATACAGAAAGTTAAATTATAATCACTTACACTACTCATACTTAAAAATGCAATCAAGTTATTGTAAAACTATACTAAGTAATGCATTACTGCACAACACTGCGTAGATATCTCTAAACGTTTAATTCTGCTTTTGTATACACACGCTGCACAATGTGACACAATACAATGTGCTTGTTTGTCTTTCCACCAGTAGCATCCTACCAAATATTACAACATCTGACCGGACAGCAACGCCTCTGTTACTCAATCCACCTTCACTCCGCTTCAGGTGATTGACAGTTGTGATCATCATGGAAACAATAGGGTTCCAGATAAACTGTGTATGTCCTCAGGGGTCGCTGGGTCAGATCGAGGCCCACCTGTGCATGCTGGGTGTGCCATTTTAGTGCTTAGTCCCAGCATACACGTGCACATGCAGCGGCGCTGAATGACATGGTTCTCTTCCTCCCTGGAATGGCAGTAGACAGCGGTAAATTAAAAAGCTCTTTTCCTAATAATTAGCCCCTCGGCGGGGGCGACCTTTGTGCCTCCCTCAGCAGGAGAAGCACACAGGTAATTAATGCCCCTCAACCCCACCCTCTTCTCCTCATCATTACACACACACATACCCTGCTCTGTGGGACGAGGGCTAAACGGGCCAATGGGTCCCCTCTGAAAATGATACCCTGTCCTCCAAGGCCCCTTCAGGGCATCTCGCCTGGGCATCCATGGGCAATGGCAAGGAAACAGTGTGTATGTGTATGTGTGTGTGTGTGTGTGTGTGTATATACTTAGTGCTGTGTTTGTGTGAGGAAAACAAAACACAGGGATTACTTCCATGGGGGGGGTGGGGGGGGGGGGGGATTTGTAGAAATGACTGTGATTTGGAAAGGACGCTACAACTAAGTGTGTTTTTGTGAGAGTGTGTGTGTGGGGGGGGGGGCGTTTGTGTCTGTTCATGCATACTTCCATATGGGCTGTGTATGTGTATAGAATTTGTCTTTGTGTATGCTCAGACAAATCTGTGTGTGTGTGTGTGTGTGTGTGTGTAATGGTGGGTTTTAGGCTGTCAGAATAGCTGTGTAATGGTGCATGGTGCCTTTTGATAAGTCTTACAGTTGTGACTGCGGCCCCCGTCCTCTTATCTCCAGAGGACAATGTTGCACTCAGAGCAGCTGCTGCCACAAGCACAACACACACCACCTCACACACTCCTGCCGCTTCACAGGCTCCCATTCATCTCCATACGCTCAGCTTCACATAGACACACACACACACACACACACAGACTATTACTCACAGAAAAGTACACACACGCTCACAAGTACACACAGCCCACTGCTCCTATGCAACAAACGGACACACGTGCACTCAATCACAGAACACACACATCTTCACAGTCTAAACAACTTAGTTCTTATCTGTCCAACTCTTTCTTACTTCAAATTACTGCGTCATTATCTAGCACTCACCTCTTTAAACGGTAATAATTGATAAAATGAGATTGATTAAGCATGCTATTAGTGCAGGATAATTGGCTTGATAATGAGCAGATTGCCTGCTAATTGCTGAACAGATAATAAGCTTCAAATTTGCCTCAGGCAAAAACAGTGAAATGACAGATATTCACTCTGTGAGAACTGTCAAACTAAAGGAAAACGTGGCCAGACATTTGCTATAGATTTCCCCTTTGCCTTCCAGCCACCCAGCTCTGAATGGACATTTTCTGGTGTTTGTACTTGTCACAGCTTACCCAGAGTGAGTCACAACTGTATGCATGACATTGATAAGGAAAGAGCAAGAGTGAAAAGATATCAAACTTTTCCATTCAGATCAGGAAGTATTCAGCATTAGTCCACAATTTTCACTTTGCTGATGGTACTTTAATATGCATTTACTTCGGGCAGTTAATGTTTAAAATGTCCTCTTAAAGTCTCCTCTTCTTAGATCTCAAAATGAATCCCTCCTACAGGACACTTGATTAGATAATTATGGAACTTATTGTGTTGTCAGCCAGCAGTATCTTTGGGAAAGCTGTCAAATTTCTTAACTATCCACCAACATCAATATCTGACACAGAGGCGCTGTGCAGATAAACACAAGCACTGATGAAAACACATCCATTTCAATGAGGCCCCCATCACCAGGGATGGAGATGCAGAGGGCTCTGAGAAACAAATGCAGGGTCGTTCTGCAAGTTTAACTTTGTTCAACTTTTGCCGCAATACAGGGTGATGTCATCTGAAAAGGCACTGCGGTAGCCAATCAGATAGGTGAAGCTCACATTCCTGGTGGATTACCTCTCATAGGTCCCAAGTTAGGTATTTTTTGTGATTAAATAAATGTGTGTAAATTGACACGAGAGAAAAATATCTCATGTTCCATGTCGCAGCTTGCATGTTGCAAATTTCTTGAAATGGTGCTGCAGAGTTGCTGTGTTTTGGGAACTGAAAGGCCTTCAAAGTCATGTATCTATTACTCAAACCGGCCTATCTTGATTGTATTGTATCATGTCATCGGAGCCTTTGTGCTTTTTATATAGTGGTCTAACCACCTGGTCAGGTTGCAATCAAATATTAGCACATAAAAGCACATAATTTGTGCTACTTCTACTGTCTTTGTCACCAAGACAAAGGAGAAAATGACTTTGTTGAAAATCCAGCCTCATCCTGCCAGCAGGATATACCAATGATCTTCTCACCAATGTCTTCAGCAACCAGCTTACATCAATGCAACCCACCCTCACAATCTTTATTCTACACCTATGGTGTTTAATTTAAGACACGGTAAGTCATGGCACCATCTAAACTACTCTTCATAGTTTGCTGATTGACTGGCTTCCAGCTTTCTGGGCTCAATCCATATCTTATAAAGGTAACCGAGCTTGTGAGACTTCGGCTGGCCTTGTGAGGTTGAAAGTAGTGCAAGTGTACCACCCAAACTGATGATCACTTCATTCCGAGAAACTTAAACATGTATGTAAATGTGAAGTTCTGAGGGCATCAAAACTGGGTTTAGTGAATTGATGTCCACACAGCTCATCTTTCTTTTTTGTCACTTCCTTTCGCTCCCTCTTTCTTTTTCTTCCCACCCATTGGAGGTGTCTTTCAGCATCCCTGTCAATATGCTGGACCTCAATGGCCCTCTGTCCTCCTGCCTGGGCCTCTGTTTGCCTAAGGGCTTCCCCCTCACTCCGAGCAGCCTCCCTTTGTGTGGGAGAATCACAGGAAAAGAAAGCAAAGATGACAGAGGGGGGGAGAACAGACGGAGAGTTTCGGTAAACAGTAGCCTGTCACAACTCAGCGGGAGATGCTATAGCCTCTGCCTACTCCACTGCCACCAGGGAGATTTTTAATCGCTGGGGCGTCTTAAAGAGCCAATTAGACAAAGGAGGGTTTTGTGTCGTCTCTGCGGAGTGCGCTGGACATTAACAAACAACTTTGCGAGAACTGAAGGATGTTTGGGGTGGCTGAGAGGGGGTCTGTTATGGTCAAGAGCTGTCTGATTAATGCCTTATTGTGTACTGTACTGACAGATGGGCTGGGTAGTCTCAACAAGCCTGTTGATTTGTGTAGCTATAGAAGGTGTCTGAATATTTTAGGGCATCCCGTGCTCTGTATTGCTATCAGGTGGGCAGCAGGAAAAGGTATGTCACTCGCACAGCCTTCATCCAGCTTAATTAGCTATGGCATTTCCAAGTCGCTGAGAAAATAGGGCACTCAGAAGAGTCTTTTCCAGGTTTATCCGACTTAACACAGGATAATATGAGGTTGGAGTTGCTGAGAGCTCATCAGTGCATACAGTAAGAGGATGTCAGATGTCCTAGTCTGGATTCCAGGCGTGTTCCCAGACAAGAAGCCACTGCGGCCGACTCAAGTCTCCGCTGTCATTAACCTACATCGCTCTAAATTACCTCCTATTCCCAATGAGGGGAGAAAGAAAAGAGTGTGGGGGTGCAAGAGAGAGAAAGAAAGAAAGAAGGAAACAGAGGACAAAGGACAAAGGAGAAGGGAAGAGAGGTAGAAGAAGTAATGTTGGCAGGAAATTCAGGAGGTGGAGGCAGAGAAAGGAGCCCAGGATAGATGAGGACACTGATGGGAGCTGACAGGGAGGGGGGAAAAGGAATAAATGAGAGAGGTAAGGCCTAAACCATTAGGAAATGAAAACCCAGCATAAAACTTTGTCATATTTTGTCACCGGATCCCGCATTAAATGTGAAAAGTGTGATTTATTAGTGTTTTGTTTTCAGCATGAAGATGTAATTCATCGCATTGTAAATACTGGGGCTGCCTGTGTGTGTCATTTTCACGACATTTGGGAGTTCTGTTTTTTAATTAAAATGCTGGAGAGGGAGACAGTGTGTCCCTGTGTGTGTTTCCTTTTTTGTGTGACTGTACCACGTGTCCATATTTCCATGTAAGAGTGTGTGCTCTTTGTCATGTTGTTATCAAGTGTAATTAATGTGGTGTTCTATTGGCCTCCATGCTCAAGCTGTGCACAGTTTCGCAACTATGGTCACACAGTACATACAGATACACGCACAATGCAAAGAAAGAATGAGAAACAGAGAGATAGAGTTGACTAGACTGAAAAGAAAAACACACTCACACTCCACTGCCTCAATTACCAAGCAGAAAAGAATGAAATGATTATTGAATTCCAAGACAATTGCAACTGAGGCAAATAGTAATAAGTAATGGGCATGTTGTGCAAATTGATTATGGGGAAGAAATGGCCATGAAATTGAAAAACAACAGTAATCAGAGAACATAAAAAGCTGAAACAAAAGGAGGACTGTTAAAAGGAAAGGAAAAGAAAAGAGGGGAAATGTAGAGATAGTCGAGGGGCAGAGTGATGTGATTGGCAGCTATTGACAAGGTGATTGACGGGTAATGAATGGTCTCATACACCTGAAGCCATTGGGCAAGTGGGCGGGAACAAGAGCATCTCAGGTGACACTGTGAAGTGGGAGAGAAAGATCCTTACCATGATATAAGTCAAACAGATGCTGACCACACATGAGGGGTCACAAATGCTCACACACTCCAGTCTACTCATGCATGCAACCCCCCCCCCCCACACACACTCACACCACAGTAGTGCTGGCTGAAAAGATTGTTGATAGTTGATTCATTGATTAGTCAATTGACAGAAAATTATTTTAAGCTATAAACTATTTTCATATTTAATGAAACTTCCTATTATGTTGTGGGTCAATATGACCCATTTCCACTTTTGAATAATAATAATAATAATCTTTATTTGTAGAGCACTTTTCAAAAACAAGTTACAAAGTGCTTTAACAAGTGTAAAGACAATAATACCCAAGAAACAATAATACAAAAACAATGCAAGATAAAAGCAAGTAAACATTGAAAGGACTAAAATACACATTTAAGATAAATATAAAATTAGTAAAATACAATAAAATAAAAGGGATAAAATAAAGTCAAATAAGATCGGGAAAGGCTCTCCTATAAAAGTATGTTTTAAGAAGGGACTTAAAAGAGTTCACTGACTCAGCCGACCTGATTTCCTTGGGCAGGCTGTTCCATAGTCTGAGATGCTGTTTAGCCTCTTTTTTTCCTTAGGTGTGAAATGTGGACACACTGATGTGTTGCTGAATGTCTGTACTGAAATTGCACATAACTCTGATGTTTGCAGGTCAGTTTGACACAGATGCTTTCATGTATGCACATAGTTGCACACACAAAATAAAAAATGTGTCTTTGATATGTTTTCGGTATGATTTATTCTCTTGACCAGTTGCACATATGCAAATGTACAACGTGGATGATTTGGAGACGTTGGCTGTTTCTTTTATAGGTGTATGTTGTAATACCGTACAGCTTGTAAACCATTTTTCCCTCCAGAGGAGTGGGATCATCCAATCAGCTTGCCACATGACATGTTGCGTTGTTCCTCTGTGAGCTCCTGCTGCCTTTTGGCTACCTCAAAATACCTCTCACTGTGTAGGATTGCATAGACAATGCATGTGTATCTTTGCAGAAGCATAAATCCAATTTGACAGTCCACATGATCAGTGATATCCTAGCTTGTCCATTAAGTTCAAGCTGGAATACCAGCCCTGCAGTCAATCAACAAGTAAGCGACCAAGTGGATGCAGGTGGTGCCAAGAAGTGGAAAAGATGCCAGGTCTGCCGTACTCAACAAGACAACAAAACCAGCACCATGTGTGAACAGTGCAGGAAATCCATGTGCAGGAAGCAAAATTATTGAATCATATCTGCAGTGTGTAAATGAACAGTTACGAAATAAACAAATATATAGGACTATTCAGACAAGCCCTTATTTACTGATTAGTAGCTGAGTATCTGATTTAAACTGATTCTTTGCATGTCAACATAATAAAGGTATTTTGTTTTCAACATTATAGGAGGGTTTAGTTTTTTTTTCCCAGCAAAAATGTTTGTAAAGTGTGTTTTATATCATCATCAGTTGAATCTATTTGGTGTTTCAAATTTGCAAATAATTGTTAGTTGCAGCTCTATTTCACCATGCATCTGATTCTATGCCATTTTCCTCTCACATGTGACAGCGATGATTTTTTATAATAAGTCCATCCATCCATCCATCATCAACCGCTTATCCTGCGTACAGGGTCGCGGGGGTTTTATAAGTGTGAACAAAACAAAAATGCAAAAGAGTTGTTGGACTTTTCTATCCAACAATGGAAGAACAGCAAGTTAAGATTAGCTAAATATCAAAGGCCCGTACCACATTTGAATTGTGCTGGAAACAAGCAGCAGTAATAGCTCAAGAACAGATGTGACGTCTTTTCTTACTGTTGCTCAAGCACGTATTTTCCGCACTGCCAGTTTGCACTGAAATAGGATACGAGTTTGAAACAAATGGATATAAACATTTATCAGAATCTGATACGAGCAGCATGTGGAAATGAACATGAAGGCCCGCAGTGTGAACACAGCCTCAGCGTACATTTCAAAACACATGGGTAAGATTCACCGCACTGCACCTAGACATAACATACATATGCACATGCAAATAGCAAATTATACACAGTTTCAAAAGTTATATTTAAACAAATCTTACCGTTTTACAGGAGAAGCACCTTCTCCTTCTCTCCCTACCTGTTTGGGAGTCTGTGTGTGCTGTTGGACCTATATCAACATACGGCTAAATGTTCTATGAAGCGAATGTCTGTCAGCGCTTCAAGAGCCAAGGCCTCAAAGCTAGCAAACACCCCTCTGGAGGATAACTCCATATCCTTACATCTCTTTCCCTCCAAACAACATCCTTCAAAACAACTTTTCATCCTTATCCTTCCCTTCTTCCTCTTCCTTTTCCATCCTGTCTCTTTGCTTATACTTTACTCAGTGATGCAAATGAAAAACAGTTCTTGCCCTGACGCCGGTTCTAACGTTACACTGAAGTTCTTTCAACCTTCCCTGCCGGCGTTTTGTTCCAGGCTAGCAAGGGAACTCAGCAGGACAACTTTTCTTACTAATGCTCAGTAGTTAGCTCATGCTGAGGGTTTGGGGAATACTAATTTGTGTTTGTTTTTGTTTTTTTAGTGTAGTGAGCAGGATTTGTGTTTGCGCATGGTTCAAATTGAGTTGTAATGCAAAGATGAACAAGAACATACAGAGGAAGACTGATTTCAAAATGGCATCTATCCACACACACACAAATGTCAGAATTTATGTTTGATTGCCCCCATATATCAGCTTCACAGAGCCATAACAAGAACAGGCAGCCATCCTCTCAGCTGCATGTAAGAAATCTGGTTCCTGTGTCTAGCTATTACTCACATATCACAGATGTGTAAAGGAGGGCAATATCAGCACCATGGTGAACAAAAATATAAACTTTACAAGGCTGACGTTTTTTAAACAGGGCAACACACAAAGGAAAACCCCAAGTATACTGAATCAGCCATGTGAATGAATTTGTAAGATATTTGGCACACAGGTGGAGGTATATGTGTGTTCTTTTAAAAAAAAGAGGGTCATTGGAGTTGATAGTTCGGGTCTGTAAAAAGTCCATAAGGAAATGAAGAGCTGTGAGAAGGGATTTCTCCTTGATCGGTGACTATTAGACAAACATACCTGCCGTAAAAGAACTCATAAATCATGACCACGGGAGGTGGCCTTGGCAACACACTGTACACACTACACAGCCACAATGGGACTCACCTGGAGTTAAAGTATAGGGTGATGAAGACAAGTGTGTTGGGAGAGACAAGGAGGGAAAAATAAAGAAAGAGAAAAAAGACATATATGGGCAAAGATAGAAGCAAGATGAGGACAAGGGAGGACAGTCATAAACATGAAAAGGTTTATAGGGATACCATGGTTAGAGGGCATAGACGGAGACGAGACAACTACAAAAAACAACGGTCGGCTAGTTTGATTGAGGAATGTGGCAGAAGCAGGGTGAGAGAGAATTAAAGGAGTGAGAGGACAGCAAAGGGAGGGTGTGATTGATGAAAACCCTGAGTTACAGGCCCTTGGAGGAGGACAGGACACCTCACTTCATCACAGTCACACACGCACACACACAATTCTTTGTCAATGCCGAACTCCTGAGAACACCCTCGACACTCTTTGATCCCAGACACCTCAAAAATTACTCTTCAGCTGGCCAAAGACATCCATGCCCATACATTTCTCTTCACTGACTGACCCCGGACTAACCCCTGTGCACACTTACAGAGCCTCCAGAAAATGGTGGTTCTGTCAAAACTTTGTGGTCACTATGATAGTCATGCGATGTAAAAACTGCTCTGTCATGGTACTCTAACCTTGTTGTTCTGATTAAACAATGCCTGATGTCCGACATCCACTTCCGTGGTACCCAAACAAAACAACATGAAAACAATCTAAATCATAAAGTACCAGCCACATCTGGCTCAATCATGAAGATCCATCATAATGAAGATAGCATGATGATCATTAGAGGGGGGTATGCGTATGCCCTGTGCGGATGTCCGCGTGCCTCCGGTTTTTTGTGACCACGCGCCGACAACACCAACCTAACTACCGTGCATGTGTGGAACCGCCAAGCTGACTCCGGAAAGTAGTATAAACAGAAGTAGTCCGTGTTATCTGCAGCTATCAGTGTATGCGTCTCCTACAGAGTATATTCGAGGCTTTAGTCACAGTAACACAGTTAAAGCTTTGTAGCTAACAAAGCCAGAAACCAACAATTTGTTAGCCAACTGTCCAGTTAGTAGGCTACTAAGGTCCGACACCAATTAAGATGTAGAAAAGCAAAATTATCAAATAGCCTGCTGTCATAGAGAAGGGCATGATGTAATAATCATTTGAAGAATGACAGCGCACACGTATGTGACAGAAAATGAACTTTGCATTTATACATAAAACTGATACACCTTGATGGATAGAGTCCTAGCTATTGTTAGCAGTATATTAATATTGTTTATGTGTGTTTACCATCTAATTGGCAGAGTATAGAAAGCTGGATTCATCACAGGTGATAAACTTATAACCCTGCCTGTCACAAACACACACACACACACACACACACACACTTTTGGAGCTGGCTGACCAGTCCACGAATGCAAGAATCAACAGGATCAGACATCTATATCTTTTAAATTTGGTGTAGCTTGCCCACTGGTCAACTGGTCCACAGGAAATTCCCCCAGTCCCTGCTTGCGCCGCCCCCGCCACCCCCCCCCCCC